>NC_040903.2:115595066-115920854 GCF_004126475.2 Phyllostomus discolor | reverse complement strand
TCATGAAATAGAATGGGCTCCAGGCAAAAAGAGCGTAACAAGGTTTGGAATATATGCTGTGGGGAATTTGGAGCTAGAGTGACAGACACAAAAATGAGGTAAGAGACAGTGGTCTTTGTATATGGTGAAGACACTAGGGTTGAGGGAGGGGCACTGTGAATGGAGAGGGTGGGCACATTTGATAATTAACGTGGTAAAATAATTGGTCCTGACAGTGGGTGAGGTAGAAGATAATAAAGTTTTGAGATTAGAGTGGAGAAATACCAGTACTTCCTAGGAAGATTTGGAATAAGAAAGGGGAAGTGTTGGGTTTTAATTTGTTGAGCTTGAGTTGACATGAAGGAAGAGGTTCAGGCTTGTACACCATCATTAACAACTCATAGTTGGAGTCTGGAGAATGAATAAAGTAATTGAGAAAATAAATACAGAGAAAAATTAATTTTATTTTTTAGTAATTCAGGAGTGTCTGGGAATTTCAAACTACTTACTTTGCTACACTTGTCTTTTTACATTTTGATATAATTGACATGTAACATTGCGTTAGTTTTAGGTACACAACATAATGATTTGATATAATATGTATATATTGCAAAATGATCACCAGAGTAAGTTCAGTTAACGCCTATCACTATACATATTTATAATTTTCTTGTGATGAGAACAGTTAATCTCTACTCATAGCAATTTTCAAATGTACAATATAGTATTGTTAACTGTAGGCACCATGCTGTCCATTACATCCCTATGAGTACTTATCTTATAATTGAAGTTTGTATGTTCTGAGCCCCAGTACCCATTTTATCTACCCTCAGCCCTCACCTTTGACAACCATTGGTGTGCTCTTTATCTGTGAGTTTTGGTGTTTTGTTTTGTTTGTTTAGATTCCACATATAAATAAGATCACCCAGAATTTGTCTTTCTCTGACATATTTCACTTAGCATAGCACCCTTAAGTTTCATCCATGTTCTCACAAAGGACGGGATTTCCTCCCCCCCCCCCCCTTTTTGGTGGATGAATATTCTATTGTGTGTGTGACCACATCTTCTTTGTCCGTTCATCCGTCGGTGGGCACTTAGGTTGTTTCCATGTATTGGCTGCTGTAAATAATGCTGCATGAACATGGGGTACAGATATCTTTTCCAAATAATGCTTTAATTTTCTTTTTAATGGTATTCTATTTTTATTTTTTGAGGAACCTTCATAGTAGCTGTACCAATTTACATTCCCACCAACAGTGCCTGAAGGTTCTCTTTTTTCCACATCCTCTACCCAACACTTATTTCTTGTCTTTTTGACAGATATACGGTGATAAGCTCATTGTGTTTTTGGTTTGCATTTCCCTGATGATTAGTATGATGTTGAGCACTAATGTATGGCCATCTGTATGTTTTCCTTGGAAAAGTCTAGTCAAACCATGTTTTAATACTACTTTTTTCCCATTCAGTTGTATGAATTCTTTATGTATTTTGGATGTTAACTGCTTATTAGATATATGATTTGCATATATTTTCTCCCATTCATTAGGCTGCCTTTTCATTTTGCTGACTGCTTCCTTTGTTGTACAGAAGGTTTTTAGTTTGAAGGAGTCCATTTGTTTATTTTGCTTTTCTTGACTTTTCTTTTGATGTTATTGTTTCTTGATTATAATCATGAGTGGACAGTAGCTTTTGTTTGATTAAAAACGATTTCTTTAGCCCCCTCACCCCTTTTTCAGAAGTAGGAAATTTTGCTTTTCAACAGAAGTGGGGAGTACAGCTAGAATTAGCTCAATGATTTCTAAATAATCTGATAAAGTATCATTGTTACCGTTTTTGATATCTTAGAGAAAAAGTCTGATAGGCAAGATTTCTTTTTCTGGTTACAAATGAAAATGTTTGGAAACATGGTGATTCAGGACAATCTAGTGTCACTTCACTCCAAGGTCATTTTACTTTGTAGACATCCACCTCACCATGCACAGAATGTGGGTGTAGTGACGGTTGGTTCCTGTCCAGATTTAAAACAATTTTTAATTCAGTTATTTCTGATGAAGCACTTTCAGAAAACAGTTAAGACTTTGGTAAGCAGTCAAATATGCAATGCATGGAAAATAACAAATGTGTTAAGAAGATCCTTGACTGCCCATATTGAGTGATGTGCAAGTTAAAGCAACATTTGTTTGCCCATTAACCTGGTAAACACTTAAAACCTACCCAGTTTTGGCAAAGGAAAGGGGAAAATCTATTTTACATACTGTGGAAGGGAATAAAAATTGACAAAGTCTTTTTGTAGGTGGTGCATTATTTTTGACTTAGTAACATAATTTAGAAATCTATCCTACAGGTGGTATCTCTTACATGTTCAAAGGATTATAGGTACAGGGATGCTCACTGGAGTATTGTTTGTAGTAGCAAAAAACTGGAGATCACATAAGTGCCAACCAGTAGACATAACTCCCCAGTGTAGTGATCATATGTTCAGTTAGCTCGGGATGGGTCTGATTTACACCTCTGCTCCCAGAATAGTAATTAAGAGCACTCTCTTTCAGTAGTTCCTGGTTTGTATAATAATTTACATGTTAATTATATGTGCACAACAGTAGAATGGATTAGTATGCCTATGTTAAAAAGAATGAACTATGTGCATTGATTTGGGACTATACTCGAGATTAAGTAAGAGAAATTAGTTGCAGAACAATAATACTATTCCTTTCATTTTTAAAGTAAAACCCTTATGCTGTGTGTGAACAAAATCAGAGACAGAGAGGATGTATTGAGAGGTGTGGAAGGGTTTATACTAATTTGTTAATATGATAGCCTCTTGAGAGAAGTGGCAACCCCAGGAACGGGCATTATGTTGACTGATTATTTTTAATAAAAACAATGACAGAATGGAGGGAACTGTTGGTTCTTATCAGGTGCTATAATTTGAACTACAAAGAATTAATAAAAATAACTATTATTAATATAAAATTATATATATTATATAATTGTGGGCATTGGCATATGTACATGCCCACAGTTTGTTTCAGTTTATTGCATTGTCATTATTGATGCTTAAATATTCCATGTTTGGCCATTAAGAGCCTCTTGAGTCTCTTGGGATGACCCTGGTAGTCATTGGTAGCTTTTTGTTGTATAGCAAGATGTTGCAGATTCATCTTTTTTTCAATTGCAGAGATGGAGTAAGCCAGTTTTTTTGAGGGTTCCTTTGTGTAGAAAATGGAATTTAGAGTAAAATTCTGGGCATGGAAAGTACTCATTGCTACTGGGTTGGTCATTTTTACTATGCGTTTCAATGAATTTAGCTAGGAAATAATTTTTTTTTTTTTAAGAATTTTGTTTCTTTTTTTTTAAGATTTTATTTATTTATTTTTAGAGAGGGAAGGGAGGGAGGGGGGAGAAAGAGAGAGAGAGAGAGAGAGAGAACATCATCAATGTGCGGTTGCTGGGGGTTATGGCCTGCAACCCAGGAATGTACCCTGGCTGGGAATCAAACCTGGGACACTTTGGTTCCCAGCCCGCGCTCAATCCACTGAGCTATGCCAGCCAGGGCTTAGGAAATAATATTTTTTAAAATAAATAAAATACAAAGTCTTATTGGTGTTTACAATTAAAATTGAGAGATACTTGGTTTTTACTTAATCTCATTGGTTTTATCTGTATCACTTTTCTTCCACATCGAGAATCCTCTCGCCAGGTAGCAGTGAAATTCCTCATTTGCTTTCTCCTACAACATACGCCAATCTCATAGAAGCTGCAGCAAAATGGTTATTAAATGAGTTTAAAGTTTATGCAGTTCTTTTGGTCCTTAGGGCATATTCCACTTTGTATAGTTTGGTTTCTCTCTTTTTAAATGTTCTTAGACTAATTCTTTCTAGACATAGCCTGCAGACCTTGTGTGGTTATGACAACCAGAGATTTAGGTTTGTTTCATTACTACTTTTAATTTTTAGGGGTATTTAAAATTTAACTTTGTTTTATAGTATGTAAAACACATACATGATCCCAAACTCAAATCTATGAACCAGTTTTATTTAGAGACATGTAGCTGATTGCCTGTGTCCTCTGACCACATTTCCTCTTTTTATATGGGCAGAAAATTGTGTGTATTAAATATCCCACCTTTCTTAAATAAAAATACCCACTTTTCTCCAACCTTGCTTTTTTACTTAATTTATTCTAGAGGTCACTCTGTGGTAATAGAATATATTGAAAATAGTTATTCTGTACTCCTGCGTATACCTGCATCGTCCCTCTTTGTGTCGGTGTGTTCAGAGTGGCCACTGTCGATGGACACCAAGGTTGCTTCCAGATAGCTGCTACAAGTAGCACTGCAGTGAATAGTCTTTGCCTGTGTCTGTTTTCATATTTTGGCCAGTGTATCTTTGGGATAGATTTATAGGTAGGGGATTGCTAAGTCAAAGCGTAAGTCATTGCTAAGGGCTAATGCATATTTAACTGTGCTAGATGTTGCAACTTTCCTTCACAGTGGGCACTTCCATCAGCCTTTTCCCCTGTACTTTGCCTGTAGGATATGTTGTTTGTTAAACATTTGGATTTTTTCCAATATGATAGGTGAGAAATTATATCTCAGTGTAGTTTTAATTTGCATTTCTCTTATTATGAGTGAGGTAGAGATCTTTTGAAAGTGCTTAATGACCATTTGCATTTCATTTTAGTGACTAATTCTACATCTGGGTGAAAAGATATGCAGTTATAGTAGTATGGAAAAGGCTTATTTTACTTCCACAAATGTGTTTACAACTGTTTGGTTATCTTATGTATGGCTTTATTGTGAGTGTTTTGGGGCTTGTGTCTTATCCTTTGGATATTATTAACATCTTCTTGGATTTTAGAGGTCTCCTCCTCTCTTCTCTTCCCCCATCCCCAAAATAATTTCACATGAGAAGTGTGTTATCAAGAGATTAAGAGATCAATGAATGAAATATGAATTTGTCTCTGATTTAATTAATTCAGGCTTGCCTTTTAACAAGCTTTTGAATTTAGTGTATTTCCATCATTATATGTGCAGTTGAACAGAAGAATTCTAGAACATGGTCCACAGACCTTGTAAGACTGTGGCATGATTTTTCTGAAACATCTGTTTATCTTTCAGTGAGAGCTTATGCACGTGCAGCTTTATTTGTAGAACACAGCTTTGATATTGTAGGATTCGTCATTAAGAATTCTTCATCTTGTGTTCTCTTTTGCATGTATTTAAATTGCTGGATTGTCCTGTGGGATTTCGTAAGTATTACTTCTGTTAGTAAAGCTGCTGACAGCAAAAGCTTTTAATAAATTATTCATGTGCTATTTGTTTTCTGTGTTCAAGAATTAATGCATTTTTACTCAGAATTTGTTTTTAGCTGAACTTGATAACAATATGTAAACATGTGGTGGTATATTTGAATAAAATCTGTGATGCTTGTTTTTCATATGAGAAAAGTACTCAATTAGCGACATGGAGAATGACATCAGTTCTCTAGAACATAGCTGACTGCTGAAGAATAACGCAAAAAATAGCTTTCAAAAATGTGAAATAATTATAAAACTTTCTGCTCTTTCAAGATGTGGGCCACTGAATTTTATCTCTGGTTCTCTTGTTCACTGTCACCTATGTACTTACTATTCACGTTCATTTATTGAAAACTTAAGGTCTTGTTTTACAGTCTTCCTCTCCATTCTAAGTCTGCCATTGTTCTGGATAATTCGAGTGTCTGCTTGGCTTACTTTTCTACTACCATGTCCAGTTCCTTAACTTTGTCATCTTCAGTGACATCTTTTTCATGCTGCTTCTTCAAGCACCAGCTTCCATAACTGCACCCTACCCCTCATCATTACTCTGTGGTGCTGAAATATTAACATAATATCACAATCTCACGACAGTCTCCTGTTCTTTCAGGTGTCTCACATAATATGGGCACCATTTTTGCCCATCTCACTTCACACTTCTTTATTTCCTTCCCTGCCTTAGATTCCATTGACATTCACTTGCTGGTATTTTTAATTCTCTTACTTCATTGTAACTTTCCACTCATCTGCTTAAGAAAATTCAGTTTTAAATGTCTATTTTCCTCTCCCTTTATACTCTACAAAATCATGTTCTCATATTTGAAATCCTTTAAATACAGTTACCAACTTAACTGGACTCTCAGTGCAGCCCAGTAATCCTTGCTTTTCCTTTTATGTTGTCTCCCTGCAGCTGTTCAGATGAGTGGTATGACCGTCAGCCATTTGATCCCTGGGCTGCTGCACTGCCAGCAGTTGTGCTCACCTCATACTTGAGAGGTTATACAAGCAGTTAGCTGTGACTCCCATGACGACCACCAGGCTCACCCATTTTCTCATCTTCTTTCTCATCTCGACAAAACAAGTGTCCCCGTTCTGATCCAAAAATCAGTCGTCCTACCTGTTTTTTTTTTTAAGTGTAGACATTTAATGCTTGAAATTTTTCTCTAAGCATTGCTTTAGTTACATCACACAAGTCTGATCTGCTGTGTTTCCATTTTCATTAAGTTCAAAATATTTTGTAATTTCTTCTGTGATTTCTTCTTTGATCTATTGGTTCTTTAGAAATACAGAGTCCGGCACAAATAACAGCCCTTTTTCTTTTATCACAAAATCTTTTATTATAAAACCATAAGCATGTAATTCTGTAACATAACAATATCACACTCAAGCATACTATATGACATTTTAGGTGAAATGTTCAAATTAAAACTGTAGATTATTACACCCATATTATTACCCTACCAACCACACTAATGCAGACGTTACTTCCGCCAGACTCTGTATATTGCTTAATTTCCAAATATTTTAGGATTTCCAGATATCTGTTATTGATTTCTAATTGAATCCTACTGTGGTGAGAAAACATACTTTGTACAATTTCAGCACCCTCACAGGCACATGGACAAGCATCCAAAGATTCGAGGGCACTCTTCTACCCAATTCCAGAGTTTGTGTGTGCCCGTGTGTCTGTGTCTGCCTGTCTCTGTCTCCCTGCCCGCTTCTCTCTCAGCTCCTTCTTTTGTACTCTGCCCTGAAAATTGTCATCACCTTGGCCTTAACTGATTTCTCTTCAGCTATGTGAGATTTGTAGATCTCTTTGCTTTTCTCTTCCCTCACATTGAGGCCTTGACAGATGGGATATCTTCAAGCTGTGATTGGGGTAATTTTAGCGTAACACGGGGTAACTTGTTTGTGTCCTTTCTCTCAAGGGTGACAGTCCTGTGCAGCCTGTTGTCCAGCATCTGAAAAGCAGCATTTCATTGACTTTTGTCTAGTTTTGTAGTTGTCTGCGGTGGGAGGGTAGGAAATCTAGTCCCTGTTATTCTGTTATGGCCAGAAGCCTGCATCCTAATCTTACCCTCCTCTTACCTGAATGTTCTGTCTAACCCTCTCTGGTTCTTTCCGCCTTTCAGCATGCTCAACTCTCTCTTCTGTTACAAAGACTAAAAAAGAAGAACAAACTCATATCTTCTTTATTTACCAACCTTTCCCTTCTCTACATTTTATGCTCAAACTTTTAAAAAGTAATCCCTATAGCCTTGCCTCTCAAAAGTGTTGTTTGTGGATTGGATATACATTTGAAATGTGGAATCTCAGGCCTTACCTGCAACTGTCACAGAATCTGAATTTTAACAGGATTTAACCAGGTGATTAATTTATAAGCTTCCTTCTGCATTTGACAGGCCGTTTCTTGTGTGCCGTCTGTTCCAAGTGCCCTACTATAGTCTGGCCTCTGTTCTTGTCTAGGTCATGTGTGTCCATCTCTTCTTTACTCTCAGCCATTAACCCCCCAGGAAATAGTCCTTTGGCTCCTGGTGATTCCATGTTCTCTTGTTCTTTGACCTCTGTAACTTTCTGCAGGCTTTTTCTCTGCCTTTCTCTTACATGTTGGTATTCTGTAGAATTTGGTACTCAGCTTTCCTCAGATTTTTCACTTCTTAGTCTATCTCATTTTATCTTGTAACTTCAGATTCAATGTGTATCTCCATTCTGAATCCCTGCTGAGTTCCAAGCTTGTTGCCCTCCGCATCCACATCCCATTATCATCTTTAACGCCCTATATCTACAGCAGAGGATACCGTGACTTCCCCCACTGTATCCTCTTCGTCAGTGACTAGCACCTCTATTTAGCGATTGTCCAAGCCAGAAACTTGTCAGTCATCTTTGACTCTTCCGTTGCCCTTATTCCACATTAATTTACACTCACTTCCATATTTAATCCTTCTCCAAGGCTGATTGAGTTCACCCTAAAAATCATCAAGCCTGCCCATTTCTCTTAACTCTTGCTAGTTTCCTGATAGGAATTCATCAAGTTTCACCCGAGATTTCTATAGTTGCTTTCCAACAGTTTCCCTATCAACAGCCTTATTCTCTTCAAGTTAATCTTCATTTTGCAGCAAGAATGATCCTTTTAATAAGAAATGTTATCTTTACTTCTCGTCTAAAGCCCTTGGCAAAGTTTTTTTTTTCCAGATTTTATTTATTTATTTTTAGAGGGGATGGGAGGAAGAGAGGGAGAGAAACATCAGTGTGTAGTTGCCTCTTGAACGCCCCCTACTGGAGATGTGGCACATAACCCAGGCATGTACCCTGACTGGGAATCAAACCAGTGACCCTTGGTTTGCAGACCAGCACTCAGTCCACTGAGCCACACCAGCCAGGGCACCTTTGCCAAACCTTTCAATGTAGCATATAAAATTTCTCACAATCTAGTCCTTGCCTACTCAATTCTAAATTTCCTTGAGTACTTTGCCCCTTCCACTACCACCTGGTTTCTAGGCCTTTGCACCTGCTATTCCTTTGGCTACATTCTGCTCTTCACTGGGTGTCTCCTCCTCCTCCCTCAGTTTTGTGTCAATAATCACATTTTGCAGGAATGGTTTCCCTGTTAGGCCAGTTCTGTCTGTGTGCACCTTACACATACCTTTTCTTGGCTCCCACCACATTGTTATGGTTGTGTTTATGTGAACTGTGATTGTGTTGTGTGTCTGAGGGTAGATACTTGTGTCTCACTGTTGTAACTTAGGTGCTTAGGATCCTTCATTCATTCAATAAATATTTATTGAGTACCCAGATAGATGCCAGGCAAGTTCCTGCTCTCATTAAATTTGTATTGTGGGGATGGGAGTGGCCTAGGGTGGAGTGAGGATCAGTAAACTTATACATAGTAGATTCTTAGTGATATTTTTGAGAGAATTAATGTATGAATATTTATTTTAATGAACCCTTGAAATCCAGAAACCTTTGATGTTATTGTTACTGACTTAAACTCTTGAAACTCTGCTCTCTTAAAATGTAATACACTGCCCTGGCTCAATAGGTAGGGCCTCGTCTTGCAAACTGAAAGATCACCAGTTCATTTCCATTCAGGGCACATACCTAAGTTGTGGGTTCAGTCCCCAGTTGGGAGCATGTGAGAGGCAACCAACTGATGTTTCTCTAACAAATTGATGCTTCTCTCCCTCTCTCCTTTCCCCTCTCTCTAAAAATAAATTTAAAAAATCTTGAAAAATAAAATAAAGATGTAATACATCTTTTTGAACCTAGTGGTCTATGGTAATTAGGTTATTATTCAGAGCTTTTTACTCTACTTTTTTATCTTAAAGCATTTTAATCTTAGTTTTATTTTATCTAGCTTCCCTGAACAAAGGCAAGTTAATCAAAAGCTTTTGGAAAGCACACTTTAAAAATAGAAGTAAGAAGTGATGTTTAACTTCAAAATGAAAAAATAAGTTATTAAGAAAGTTACATTATTTTCATGTTTTGTTTTGTTTTAATAAAGGTCAGGTCCTAGATTCTAAAATTAGAAAAATTTCTTCTCAAATAGCTAAAATATAGATTTGACAGTCAGTAATTACCTCAAATTGGCAGAATATCAGAAAAACTTTATTAAAGTGCTGTGCCACTTTATTAATTTTTAACTCTCTAATTATATGAAAATGTGATAGTGAAATCTGTTTTAAAATCTTGCATACCCAGAGTGGGGTTTTTTGTTCTTTGTTTTTTGTTTGTTTGCAGGCATCACAAATTTTAGCTAACTTCAATGAAAGGAATTCATTGAAATGATGTGGGGTAGCTTAAATGATCAATGGAAAAGCTAAAGAACCAACATATGTCCACTGTTTCATTTAGGCCATAGATTACTTTTCTGTAAATTATAACTCTTCTGGGTTATATAATTAGTTTCACTTGTCTGAATTTTCTGGAGTCCTTATACGTAAGGGCATATATACTACATGTACATAGTTTCTGGTATGTTGTAATTGCTTAGACAGTCAACAACCCAATGCAATGTTTTTATCTCAGTGTTTTAATATTGCAAAAGTATCCAGGAATAAGGACATTACACTACATAACAGTGCTATTAACCACATCTAAGAAAATTCAAAAATATTATTGAATATACTCAAAATTTAAATCCACCCATTTATTCCCTAAACGTTTTTTTTGTTTGTTTGTTTTAGTCCAGGACCCAGTAAAAAATCACTTTTGCATTTGTTTTTTGTTAATATAAATTATTGATTGTGCTATTACAGTTCTCCCATTTCCCCCTTCACTCCCCTCCACCCTATACGCCCCCTCCCACCCACTTCCCCCCTTTAGTTCATGTCCATGTGTCATACTTATAAGTTCCTTAGCTTCTACATTTTCATATTATTCTTACCCTCCCCCGTCTGTTTTCAACCTACAATCTATGCTACTTATTCTCTGTACCTTTTCCCCCTCTCTCCTTCTCCCATTCCCCTGTTGCTAACCCTCCATGTGATCTCCATTTCTGTGGTTCTGTTCCTGTTCTAGTTGTTTGCTTAGATTCTTTTTAATCTTTTCTTAGATAAATCCCTTTAACATTTCATACAATAAGGGCTTTGTGATGATGAACTCCTTTAACTTGACCTTATCTGAGAAGCACTTTATCTGCCCTTCCATTCTAAATGAAAGCTTTGCTGGATAAGGTAATCTGGGATATAGGTCCTTGTCTTTCATGACTTGGAATACTTCTTTCCAGCCCCTTCTTGCCTGTAAGGTCTCTTTTGAGAAATCAGCTGACAGTCTGATGGGAACTCCTTTGTAGGTGACTGTCCCCTCATCTCTTGCTACTTCTAGGATTCTCTCCTTCATTTTTACCTTGGCTAATGTAATTATGATGTGCCTTGGTGTGTTTCTTCTTGGGTCCAACTTCTTGGGACTCTCTGAGCTTCCTGGACTTCCTGGAAGTCTATATCCTTTGCCAGAATGGGGAAGTTCTCCTTTATTATTTGTTCAAATAAGTTTTCTACTTGTTGCTCTACCTCTTCCCCTTCTGGTACCCCTATAATTCGGATATTGGAACGTTTGAAGATGTCCTAGAGGTTCCTAAACTTCTCCTCATTTTTTTGAATTCTTATTTCTCTATTCTTTCCTGTTTGGTTGTTTCTTTCTTCCTTCTGGTCCACTCTTGTTTTGAGTCCCAGTTTCCTTCCCATCACTATTGGTTCCCTGTGCATTTTCATTTCTTTTATGGTAACCTGCATTTTTTTCATCTAATTTGTGACCAAAATCAACCAATTCTGTGAGCTTCCTGATCACCAGTGTTTTGAACTGTGCATCTGATAGGTTAGCTATTTCTTGGTTGCTCAAAAGGATGAGTTCTGGGGCACTGATTTGTTCTTCTATTTGAGCCATCTCTCTCTCTCTGTGTCTTGTGTGTGTGTGTGTGTGTGTGTGTGTGTGTGTGTGGTCTGGTCGCTCATGTTACAGTGAGGGGTGGAGCCTTAGGTGTTCACTAGAGCTGGGCACCCCAGTCGCTAGATTGTGACGTTGTATGTGAGCGCGGGGTCGAAAGGGAACAATGGCGGCAGCCCCACTCTCCTGGGAGCCCAGTCCCTTCCCTGGGATCCCGGGTTGCGCGCTCTGCCCTGGTTCACAGTCGCCGCCTCACTGGGTCTGCCAGCTGCCGCTTGCATACTCAGGGTCCACCCGCTTCGATCAAGTGAGCCCCAGATGCCTTACGTGCTCCCGGTTGCCTTATGCACCCAATTCTCCCTGTTCTCCGCGCCACTACCCGCGCCCAGCTGCTTGTCTCCGCCCCTCCTACCAGTCTGGATGAACAGGTCTACTTCAACTTCTTGGCTGTCCGACTTCCATTCAGATAAATTTTCTGTCAGTTCTGGGTGTTATTCTGCCTCTAAATTGTTGTTCCGATCTTGGTTGTGCATGGAGGTATGGTGTGTCCACCTGTGCCTCCATCTTGCCAGAAGTCTGTTTTTGTTTCTTAAGTCTCTCTTCATCTAGAGCAGTCCCCTTGTCTCTGTTTCTCATGACACTGACTCCTTTTCGAAGAGCCCAGGCAGTTGTACAGAATGTGTTACATCCTGAATTAGTTCAATTATTTTTTCAGTCTTAGATTTAGGTTAAACCGTTTTGGTAAGAATATTACAATACTTCCTACTGCTGCAGCCCATTAGGATGTATCTGATGTCAGGTTGTCTCACTGCTGGTAGTACTGAGTTTGAATACTTAGTTAGGTTGGAGGCCACAAGACCTGTCCGTTGGGAGGGTACTTTCCTCCTCTGTGATTTGTGAGTAATTTATTGTGGACGACACTCTGAAATTGTGTAACTATCTGTTTTTCAGAAACCTTTCTCCCAATGGTTTGAACATTCATCAATAATAAATTAATCATTACTTCATTTTTAATTAAAAGTTTTGAAAAGTTTAATTTCTAAAAAGACATTTCTAAGTAGGTGTTAAAGGGAGAGTGCTGATAGTTGCTTAAAATGCTTTGTTACTGTTTAGGTGGTAGACCAGGTGTTATACTTGACAGCCAGAAGAGCTTTGCTTTTGTCCTTTAAGTGTGCTGTCATGATTCGTTATCTTTTACCCTTTGCAGAAACAATGAAACTCTTTTTTTAATTTAGAAAGGACTTGCTTGCTTGTTTTAAAGCATATTAATGAAGGGTGGTAGCATGGTGCCATGAAGTACTGTCCAATAGTAGAAATACAGTGCAAGCCACGTACATAATTTGAAATTTTCTAGGTACTCCATTAGAAAAGTAAAAAGAAACAGGTAAAGTTAATTTTAATAATATTTTTATTAAACAAATATATCCAAAATATTTTCACTTGTTATCAGTATTAAAATTGTTAGAGATATTTTACATTCTCTCTGTGTACCCAGCTTCTAAACTGGTGTGTAATGTATTTTATACTTAAAGCAAATTTTAATTAAGATTAGTCTTGTTTCAGATTCTCAGTAGCCACATGTCTCTAAGTGGCTACTGTATCAGTGCAAACTTAGTGATTGTGATCTCGGGCACAGTGGAGCCACACTACCTTGTTTCAAATCTTGTCTTTTCCATAGCTAGCTTCATAACTTTGAGAAAATTATTTATTTTCTTTTTGTTTCAGTTTTCTCATTGTAAATGGGGGTAATAATAATTCCTATCACTATGATTGGAGGAGTAAAAATTAATACAGGTAAAGCCCAGAACAGTGCCTGGCACATAATAACTGTCCATTAATGTTAACTGTTCTTATTATACCTCTAGACTTGGTCCTGTAATTCCCATTCTGTCTTAGAAGTATCCTCATATTTTGTTAAAGAAGCTAGGACTAGATCTTGGATCTCTGAATTTCTGTTTTTTAAGTTGTTGTTTCCTGCCCTCAGTCTCTTGCTATGGTGACAATATAAACTAGTAAGATAAATTGTATTGTACAGGTCAGTGTTGACATTGAGTGTTCTCTTGTTTCTGTAATTCACCGAAATGAAAGGGAAAACACAGCGACTTTGCAAATGGCAATGAGGTAATGAAATACTTATTGTTATGATTTTTTAAAAACCACAGATGATTGCAAAAGATTGCTAGCTATAGTAGGCTGGGTTGATGCCTTTCTTTTTGCAAACCCACAGATACCTCTTAACCACAAAAGCCTCTGTAATTGTAGCAATAAAAGAAAACATTAGCATAGGAAGTAGAAGTGTTCTTGAATATTCATGAATGTAGTCATGTCCACTTCAGAGTCATTTAGAATGTGTTTCAGATTAGATAATTATCTATTTTTATATTATGTCAAAGTAACTGTGGATGACTGGAAAAGAAGCATTGCAAAGAAGATACACTCTTATAAAGGAACTTGACAATTTACTGTGATAAAACATTTTATACTCAGAATACTAGTAAATTATTGCTTATGACAGAAAAATATGAAACGGCTTAACAATCAAAGAAGCATTGACTTACAGTGTAAGAAGCGTTGATTTATGGTGTAAAACAGTGTCATTCAGATCTTTTATTTTTTTATTTTTAATTATTTTTTAAAAGATTTTCTTTATTTTTAGAGAGAGGGGAAGGGAAGGAGAAAGAGTTATCAATGTGTGATTGCCTCTCACATGCCCCCTACTGGGGACCCAGCCTGCAACCCAGGCATGTGCCCTGACTGGGAATCAAACTGGCATCCCTTTGGTTTGCAGCCTGCGCTCAATCCACTGAGCCACACCAGCCAGGGCCATTCAGATCTTTGGGCTGCACCCTGAAGGTGTTATCATTGAGCCCATATTTTTATCAATGTAATTTGTAAAAGTGAAACAAAAATAGTCTTGTCTTAGAAATTCAAAAGACTTTGCATCATGTATTGGGTGACATGTCTTATTCTTAGAAGAATCTTCTGGCCACAAATAACAAAACATTGCTTATAAGATGCTTTCATGAAAGTTCTACATAGTTAATATGAAAATTCTTACTTTTTCTCATCTAGCAGAATAAAAAATGACCAATTCAGATTTTCTCCCTGTTTCAAGCTGAAATGTAAATATTGCTGGCATGTTAACCAAGAGTATTATTAACATTTTCTAAGAATTATTTTAGAGAATTTCTGGGTAATTGTTCAGAACATCAGTAGTATTGTTTGCAGGTTAATCAGATTTACTTTCTTTTTTTGCTGATCATGTAGAAGTTATAAAATATTAATATTTATGACACTTTCAAAAGTGATACTAAACCATTTTTACAAATGACAGACTTGAAATCATTTGAAAATAACATTTTTGGGACAGGCTGATCTTAGAAAAAACAGTCGAGGTTAGCTGTCACTAGGAATCACTAATACTTAATTCTGCTCTGACCCAACCACCTTTCCAACCAGTAGAATCCTGAAGAGTATAAAAAAATAAGCAAGCATAACACAGAAACAAACCAGTGTGCAAATAGCAAGTAGCCATGGCAAACCTGGGTTGTTTTAATACTCTCTTGTAGTCTAGTCTTCTAGTGGGGGGTGGGGGTAGGTCTTACAGAGAAACAGAAAGTGAATTGCTGAGAAGAGCACATACATAGAGGGCAGAACAGGAGACTAGGGCCTTTTCAGAGCTGGTTGTCAGAGCAGGCTTCTGTGGAAATGACAGCTGGATTGAACCACGAAGGATGAGGAGAAGCTAGCCATGTGACAAAGAGTGAGTGTGCAGGCAGAAAGGACAGAAAATGTGAAGACTTCAGTGTGGGAAACAACATGCTTGTTCAGGACATTGAACAATGTGGCCGGAACTTACTGAATTAGAGGGAGTGTGATGTGAGATTAGGTTGTAGACAGGCAGGAACCAGATGCTGTCACCCTTTTGAATGCCATGGTAATGAATTTGGATTTTATATTAGCTGTAATGGGAGGCTGTTGAAAGATTAGACAGAGAAGAAAGATGATCAAACTTTGGTTTTAAGATTACCTGATATTATTTTACATATAATTGTCAAAATGTGATTAAAAGTAAAAAAATACATAAAGTTCATATTATTTTATGCGTAACAATTTTGAAAATGTTGGTGAAAACTGAGGTGCTAGATGTTAGCAATTTGGGGGGAATATTGTAGGCTTTTAAACTATGAATACTTAACTGTTTATTGAGGACCTCTTGTCTGTCAAGCAATGAGGTATATTCTTTTCACATATCTTCACAGAAATTTTCTTCAAAGGAAGACATTGTTTTTTGTATTTTATAGGGAGAAAAGTTTAGACACAGAGAGAAATGAACTAGCATAGCAGAGTTAGGATTCAAAACCATGCTGCTTCAGTTCATTTTACCAAGGTTTTTCCCACCATGGTTCTTGCTTGTTGGGGAAGGAGGGGAAGGAGGAGGGCTGAAACTGAGGGAAAGGAAAGTGCTCTTATAATATGTTTATTGAAAAAATGAATGCAGATATTTCTTGGTTTGGAAAGTGGTTGGGAAGGGAGACGCTGTAAATTAGAACAATCGAATTGAATTTCCCTATTAGGGTGTAACCCTGGAAAAGAATTCCAGATCCAGCTTTGATTAGCAGTTGACATTCACTGATTTTTGTGGTATACCTGTACCATCAAAAATTTTGAAAGGTGTATGTATATCAGACAATTAAAGTCCTCATTATAATTTTAACAACTAACCATTTAATCTTAATTGAAATCCCCAGGGAAGGAGTTTCGTGTGCTGGTTTAGATACAGTCTTTGGAGGACTAGCTGTGCAGGGCAGAGGAAGGGCCTGAGCTCTGGAGTTGAGAGCACTAATTGCTATGCAGCAAAGCAGTGTAGGAAACATGCGTCAGCTCTGAAGTGTTGCCTGTTCTTATTTGATAACATAAATATATTTTGTTGAGCCCTTAGAATGTTAAATTATTTTAACTTTAATTTTAAACTTTTTGTGTATAAATTAAGAACTTAAAGCAAGAGAGCCCGAACTACTGTACTCTATGGTGACAGTGGGCACCAGAGGATCAGGAAGGATAAAATGTAGGATTTAGAGACCAACCGGAAGGGATAAAATGGTCAAGAGTAACGTTATTAAAGGAGGTAAAAGAAACATAGAGTCATTTGACTTTAGCCTCTTATCTTATAATGAAGAGATAATTTTCTTAGTATTAATAACATTTTATAGAACACTTAAAATTCATAGATGTATATCAATGCTTGCTTATCCTTTGGTCCTGCATTTCCACTGGCAAACTTTGAACCTCTTTGGTCAATAAGACATTTCATTTTATTCTGCCAGTATTCAGATACTGTATATTATTTTTTACTGAAGGATACAATAAAATTTAGAATTACTATTTGCCATACAATTAAGTTGTGCAGTGAGTGATATGATTTGTTGGTATTTGGAGGGGTGGTGGGGGGTGGCAACTGAAATAAGTTCCCTGTAGATATTTTCTTTTCATAGATGAAATTCTATCAAGAAGTGTGAAATATTCTATCAAAAACTGAGGAATAGTCTATCAAAGAAGTGAGAGCTATTTCATTAAGAAGTGAGAATTTGCAGAGACCTGGGAATGTGGAAGAGATTAGACAGGATCATTAAACCTATTTCAAAATAATTTGTACAGCGACCCTGGTGAGACTACACTAAAATTAAGCAAACTTAACTGGGTAGGGAATCAGGCCCCTAGTGATAAGTCAGGATAGTTTCTACATGAAGTCAACCAAGGAGCATGTGTCTGTATGTCTTGTACTGTGACAGAGGAAAAGTGGTTACGGGAAATGGTGATACAGTATATTCCCCCCCCCTTTTTTTATCCTCACCAGAAGACATTTCATCGCTTTTGGAGAGAGAGAACGGTAATTTGTTGTCTCACATATTTATGCATGTACAGGTTGCTTCTCGTATGTGCCCTGACTAGAGAGAGACTGGCCACCTCCACAAATTGGGATGGTGTTCTAACCAACTGAGACTGCCGTCGCTAGGCCAGTGGTAGATCTTTTTAAAAAAATCTCTCTTTGCAACAGGGATTATTCACCTATAACAACTGAAAATGTTGTTTGTTATTAAAAAGAAAAAGATGGCAAGAGAATGCATAAGCAACTATTCATAATAAAAATGTAGTTTTAATAAAGCAAATCCAGTGGAGTAAAATGCTTTTTACCCTCTATGCTTTCCCAGAAGGTCAGTCCCACTCCCAAACCCAGGAAAAAGCTCTGTTAACTGTTTAGTGTTCATTCTTCTAGACTCTTCCTACATATTTGTATTTAAATATATGCATATTTTTGTGTATCTATATGTAATTGTATATATATTTTAATGTAAGCCCAGTCATACTACACATCTTTTGAAATTTGAAAAAATTTTCTGTAATGTAATATTTTTATTTTTTTATAGTCTTTCAGTCTCATTATACAGATATACCCCAGACTTTCATGTTGTCCCCTCCTGTGTAGACTATATATAAAAATAAAGGAGGACTTCTGGTCAAGATGGCAGTGTAGGCAGACATGGGTCACCTCTTTGCATAACCACATCAAAATTACAACTAAAATATAGAGAAACCATCACTCAGAACTGTCAGAAATCAAGTTGATGGAAGTCTGACAACTGTGGAATTAAAGAAACCACACCCATCTAGACTAGTAGAAGGGGAGTAGACACAGAATTATCTGGCCCCACACCCATGTGTAGTCGATAAAAATTTGGGAGGGATATCCCAGGAGTGAGGAGTCCCAGACCCACACAAGGCCCCCCAGCCCAGGGTTCCAGTGCCAGGAAGATAAGTCCCCACAACTTCTGGCTGCGAAATCCAGCAGGGATTGAGTTTGTGGAAGAAACTGCTAGAACCCCAAGCAGTTCCTCTTAAAGAACCCACACACCAACTCACCCTACTCAGACTCACTCCCTCTGAGCTCCAGGGCCATGGTAGCAGCTTGGAAGGCACCAGTGGTATACTAGGATAAACTGAAATATGTGGCATCAAGGTGAGCAGAGGCCATTGTCCCTGTGCTAAACCCTCTCCCCACAGAGCCACAGAGCCACAGAGCCAGCAAGCTGGTTCCATATCTGAGACTCCATCAGCCTGCCTTAGAGATCCTAGAGACTCCACCCCATCCAACTTACAGACTCACCCAAGCTGCTTTTCCATATGAATGGCTGGTCTTGGCTCATACTGCACAACTTCCTACATCCTCTCAAACAAGCAACAGCTGGTCTCAGTGAGCCCTAGGCCCAGCACAAGTAGCAGCCATCTCAGGTTGCTTTATATTTCAGGCAGGGTGGCCCCAGGAAAAAAAACACAGGTGGGGGCTAACCTTGGCCTGTGTCACCTGGGAAACCCCAGGGCCAGTGCATCCAGTGGACAGCTACAGACCATGTTGGAGCACCACCACCTGCCCCTGCATAGCTGATTCTCCATAGAGGGGGAGGTTGGTGGTAAGTGGTCACAGCCAATTCTTGCAGTTGTCTGGCCTGGGTAAATCCCTCCCATTGATCTGCCAACAGCAATCAAAGCTCAGCTACAAGAGGAGGGTGTACTCAGACCATATGAAGGGCACACCTCCAGTACCCAGCTTGGGTGATAGGGGAGGCTGTGCCACTGGACCCTACAAGACACCTAACTATATAGGCCACACTACCAAGATGTGGACCCAAAGCAGCTCTACCTAATACATAGAATCAAACACAGGGAGACAAAGGAACAGGGCCCAAATGAAAGAACAGATCACAACTCCAGAAAAAGAGCTAAAGGAAATAGAGATAAGTATTTCTGTCAGATGCGAGTTCAAAACACTGGTTATTGAGGTGCTCAAGGAACTTAGAACCTCGGGCATAAAAAAGATCCAATCAGAAACTAAGGATACATTAGTAGAAATAAAGAACAATTTAAAGGGAAACACAATAGAGTGGATGAAGCCAAGAATCAGATCAATGATTTGGAACATAAGTAAGCAAAAAACACCAATTAGAACAAGAAAAAAAAAAATTTAAAAAAAATGTGGATAGTATAAGCCGCCTCTGGAACAACTTCAAGAGGTCCAACATTTGCATGATTGGGGTGTCAGAAGGAGAAAAGAAAGAGCAAGAAATTGGAAATTTATTTGAAAAACTAATGAAAGAAAAGTTCCCTCGTTCGGTGAAGGAAATAGACATACAAGTCCAGGAAGCACAGAAAGTTGCAATTATGATGGATTCAAAGAGGCCCACTCCAAGTCACATCATAATTAGAATGCCAAAAGTTAAGGATAAAGTGATAATTTTAAAAACAGCAAGAGAAAAGCAGTTAGTTACCTACTGGGGAGTTCCCATAAAACTGTCAGCTCATTTCTCAAAAGAAACTTTGCAGGCTAGAAGGGACTACTTGGCAAGAAACATTCAAAATCATGAAAAGCAGGGACCTACAGCCAAGATTGCTCTATACAGCAGAGCTATCATTTAGAATCAAAGGGCGGATAAAGAGCTTCCCAGACAAGAAAAAAGCAAAGGAGTTCATCATCAGCAAACCATTTTTATATGAAATGTTAAAAGGACTTAAGATGAAGAAGATCGAAACTATGAACAATAAAATGGCAAATATATATATACCTATCACAAATTGAATCTGAAAAAACAAACTGAGCAAATAAGAAGAACAGAAACAGAATCATGGATATGGGGAGTGTTTTGATGGTTGCCAGTTGGAAGGTGGGTGTGGGGAATGGGTGCACAAGTGAGGGAATTAAGAGTACAGGTAGTTACAGAGTAGCCATGGGGATGTAAAGTATAGTATAGGAAATGAAGAAGTCAAAGAGCTTACATGCATGACCCATGGACATGAACAGTGGTGGGATTGCCTAAGGGAATAGGGGGCTGCTCAGTAGAGGGGGGCAAAGAGGGAAAAATCAGGACAAATGTAATAACATAATCAATAAAATATTTTTAAAAACAGGTTTGTTTCTGCTTAAACATTATTTTTTACATAAAATATTCAGACAATACCAAAGGTAAAAGGAAAAAGCAGTAAAATCAACTGAACCCCCACCAGCCTGAGATAATCCCTATTTTGGTGGCTAATTTTAAAATGTACGCCTTTAGGTATTCACACAAGTGTAAACATATACTCACAGCTACCACATACGTGTGTGTGTGTGTGTGTGTGTGGTATTTATAAATGGCTTATACACATAACCTGATTATTCACAAATTATTTTAAATGTGCTTGGTGATTTTCATTGCCCTTCCTCGCTCCCCTGCCCTGGCCCCTTCCCATTTTCTATCCCATTTTCTACCATCCTCACCGTCCCCGTGACCAGTGGTAACAACCTGCTACACACTTGTCTACCTTTTTCAATGTTCATATGATCGTATGCCTATGAGACTATGTAATTTACACTTGTCTGCATTGATAATTTTTCACAAAATGTATTCCAGATCAGCTGAAACATAGTTCACTCATTTTTTTGCTGGCTAAATATTCTGAGGCAGCAATCAGTAAACTCCAGTCGATGGATTAAATTCATCCTACTGCCTGTTTGTAAATTAAGTTTTATTGGAACACAGACTTTATTTTTCTAGTGAGTGGTGTTACCTTTTAATTCTTTATCTGTTATATGTGATGTATTTTCTCCCAATTTTGTCTTTTATTTTGTCAAAGAAGTTATTTTTTACTTTAAACGCAGTGAAGTGAAGCGTATGTATCTTTTCTAGCTCTGTGGTTCCCTGTTTTGATTTAGAAGGTTGCCTAACTCCAGGATTTTCTCTGCGTTTTCTGAAAATCTTCATTACTTAATATTTTAGATCTGGAATATGTGTATATACATGAGAGTGCTGCTACAGTGTAGTATAGTTAAAATCACAGATTCTGGTTCTGTTATTTACTACCCATGTGACCTTGGACAGTTTACAGTTTTCTCCTCTTCACTGGGAATGCTAATAGTACCTGTCTCTTAAGATAGTAGTAAGGATTAAATGAGTGACTGGTATGTCGGGAGTGTTTAGAACAGTGTTTGATGCATGCAAACATGTAAGTATTTACCATTATTTACATGCTGTGGGTAGGTGCCTCATTGTTCTTCCACATGGATAACCGGTTGTCCTGTTAGCATTTACTGAGTAGTCCCTTCTTTACCCCAGTTGCTGTAAAATGCTGTCTCTATTGTATATAAGTTTCCAAATATATATAACTCTATTTTGGGGCTCTCCAGCCTCTATTATGTGGTTCTGTGTATTCCTGCTCCAGAGCTACAATTACTGTAATTACTGTAGCTTTATAAATACTGATGAGTGCAGTCCTTTTACTTTGTTCTAAATTGTTTTGATTCTTCTTGGCTTTCTTTGCTCTTCTATATAATTTTTAAAAACATCCAAATTTACAAAAATCTCTAAGTTTTATTATGGAAGAGAGTGATACTAATTGGCTGGTTTTGGAATGGAACCTACCCATGGTCTCAGTTGGAAGTTTTTAGAAGTTGTCCAGTTGTGTAATCTAAAGGTTGATAACATCCATTGTGCTGGGTGAGCGCTGGGAATGTGGTGAACAAAAGCACTGTAGAAGGATCCATTGTAAGCCTGCAGTTCCTAACTATATCCTGAAATATACCTGGGGGCACCTCAGAGAACTCCCAGGCTTATTTCAAAATTTGGGGGGGGGGGGGGAATAACAGCACCTGTTGGACACTGTGCAAACTTCTAAGTCAAGGTAGTTCAGAGTTTCTACGTTTGATTGTGCTTCCTTCATTTGATGCTGTGATATCTTTGTAAAGTTGGGTTTTGGTGGTTTGCTGTGAGTTGCTATGATAAAAAGCAAGTGTCTGCAGAATTCATGGTGGACAAGGAAATGACGATGGTAGTTTACAATCTAATTTCAGGGTTTGGGAAGTTGTGCGATGCCCGGTGGTGAACACATCCTGTGACTAATTATAGTTATTTAAAAGTAACATTAAAATATTTTTTCAGTTTGTGTATATTATTTATTAAAAAAAGGGTACTATATCATTAGGACATAAATACTTATTTGTTTGAAACCTAACTATTAAATGAACTGTTAGGCAATTTCTTTTAGTGTGAGGGATTTGTGGGAAAAACTGAGAAAATAAGGGTACCGGGAGCTGAGAAAGTTGAGAACTCTTTGCTTTAACAAATTATTACAAATATTTAAAGGTTAAGAACATTCGGAGTAGTATATGCCATATCTGCTTATAACAGGGAGGTTTAATCTGGTCTGGGCACCAGGGACAGACAGCATTATTAAGAAAATGATATTTAAGCTGAGCTTGAAGGAGACTAGGAGTTATTCTTGAAGAGAGTTGGTGGTGGGAATAGTTTGTGTGATGTGGGCAGGAGCTGACAGCAGTGCCTTGGTGGGGAAGGGGAGTGATACGAGAGGGGCAGGGGCTGGAAAGTAGGCAAAGGCCAGGTCACAGTGACATGGAAGTCCAGTTAAGGCATTCATTTAGATTTCTTTGTAAAAGGCAATGGCAAGCCTTAGAGTGATTTTAGACGAAGGAAGAATGTCTCACTGCCTGCTTACTGAGGGAATAAAATGCCAAGATGATATACATAAATATTTAAATATCTTGTATTCTAAGTGATATAGAGTGCATATTTTGGTAAAATTTGAAGTGCCTTGATTTTCTGAGGCATTGTAAACTTCCTTGTGAGTATAATTTTTTCTTTTGATTTCTTTTGAACACATACACTCTTTTGTTCAACTTGGTAGATATGGACTTTTTTGTTTTAATACATGAGAATATGTTTATTGATTTTAGAGAGAGAGGAATGGAGGACGAGAGATGAGAAAAAAATTAGGAGAGAAAGAGAAAGAAAGGGGAGAAAGAAAAAGATCGATGTGAGGAAAAAACAATGATCGGCTGCCTCCCGTATGCACCCCCACTGGGGATTGAACCTGAAAATTTAAGTATGTGCCCTGACCTGGAATCAAGCATGCAGCCTTTTGGTGTGTGGAGTGACACTCCAACCAGTTGTGTGTTTGACTACCAGTCAAGGCACATACCTAGGTTGCAGGTTTGATCGTGGTCCAGGGTGCATACAGGAGGCAGCCTATCGATGTTTCTCTCTTACATTGATGTTTCTCTCTCTCTCTCATCTCTCTCTCTCTCTCTTCCCTCTCCCTCTCCCTCTCTCTCCCTCTCTCTCTTCTCTCTCTCCCTCTCTCTCTCTCTCTCTCTCTCTCTCTTTCTCTCTCTCTCTTCTCTCTCTGTCTCCCCCCACTCATCCCCCCCCTTCCTCTCTCAAACTCAGTAATAAAAATATTGCCAGGTGAGGATTTAAAAAAGTAAAAAACAAATAAATGAACTCACAAGTAAGAGAGTTAAACTGTGAAAACATTTACAATGGTATAATTTTTTTTCAAAATGGCATAACCTTGTTCTGAATTATAAAATAAAATTTGTTTGTTATTAATATATATAATATTTCAAATTGTTAATTTGTACATTCTGGCTGTCAATCTAATATTTTTATATATCAGGAATTTCCTGAGTTATTTAAATTTGTTTGGTATAAAAAAGATTTAAAAGTTATATAGCACAGGTAGAAAAGTAATTTTTTAAAGTTTAAGCTATCATTTTATACTGTACTGAAATATAATATTTTGATTTTTACTGTAGTTCCCAGTAAATTAATGCAAAATAATGTGTATATGGTAATAAGCTCATTTTCAAGAGTTTTAAGACTGAAGGATTAATTTCATGTTCCATCAAATGGGTATGGAACCCCCCTCGTGTGCTTGGGAAAGGCAGTTAGTCTGTTTGGAATTTGCTTGGCATTGTTAAGTATTAGGAAAACATTAAAACAAATAAATACAATTCCTTTCCTCTGCCAGGGTGTTTTGCATTTATTAGAATGATTCTCTTACCATGTAATAAAGAATTAGGCCATCCTTAAATTTATAATGTAAATAAGTTATAAATAAGAGGGTGTATAGATATATTTTTAAAAGTCTTTCTTTCATTATTGGCCCCAGCTTCACTGATAGTTTACCTGAAGAAATGTGATTACAGCTTGAGTTGTTTACCATGTTGTTGGTCAGCAGCTTTCTCAGACTGAAAATGCAAAGTTTATAGCAAATGTTTTCTTTAAATTATGTTCTTCCTGTGTTTAAAGAACTGGCTAAGGACTAAGAAAAATGTAACTGATTTCTCCTGTGCTCTTTACATGAGAATGAATTCTAGATGAAGGTTAAATATGGAAAATAAAACTATAAAATACTAGCATAAAATAAAGTTTTGACAGTCTTATGATAAAGAAGGCCTTTTCAAAAAAAATTAGTTAAACCTCAGCTAAGGATATGTTATTGATTTCGGAGAGGGGGGAAGGAAGACGGGTCACGGGTTCGGGGGACATCAATGTGAGACAGAAGCATTAATTGGTTGCCTCCCGTGTGCATAGTGACTGGGGATCAAACCCGCAACCTTGGTATGTGCTCAGCGGGGGGTTGACACCTACAGTCTTTTGGTGTACAGGACAACACTCCAACCAAATGACATTCCAGCCAGGACAACAAAGGCCTTTTAAAGTATAAGAGATTTAATTTTATGAAGTTAGAATTTATTTTCTTTTCTTTTTTTTTTTTTTTTTTTTTTATAAATTTTGGCATGGCCAATTCTTTTTTTCTTTTATTTATTTATTTATTTATTTATTTAGACAGGGAAGGGAGGGAGAGAGAGCGAGAGAGAGAGAGAGAGAGAGAGAGAGAGAGAGAGACACCATCAATGTGCGGTTGCTGGGGGCAATGGCCTGCAAACCCAAGAAGTACCCTGGCTGGGAATCGAACCCGGGACACTTGGTTCCAGACCGCGCTCAATCCACTGAGCTACGCCAGCCAGGGCAGAATTATTTTCTTATGGACAAAAATCATAAACTCAAAATAGAAAAAAAGACGTTGCAAAACATGATAGCTACAGATTGCTTTTAATAGATGGACAGAGTGTGTGTATAGTGAATTATGAAAAAATGCAGCCGTAAGCATAAAAAAGCTAACCTTTTTAGCAGAAAACCCATTTCAATTATCTGCTCGTACTATGTGCATAAGAAATTCAACATTGACTATAATGTTAAATATTTATAAATTCTACTGTAGTGATGAGATAAAACTTTATTAGATATCCTATGTCTAACGAAGCTTGATTGTTTGAGCCACCCCCAGTGTTTTTTCTCTAATGTTCTTTTTTTTTCTTCAATTTATTTTTGTGTAGTTTTTGGTGTATAGCATAGTGATAAGACAATCATACACTTTATAAAAGTTTTCCTCTGATATTCCCAGTAGTCACCTGGCAACTTAGATAGTTATTACTGTATTGTCAACTGTATTCCCTATGCTGTACTTGAGATTCCTGTGACTATTTTAAACTACCCATCTGTACCATCAATTCCTTCATGTTTTCCACCTAGTCCCCAACCCCCTCCCCTCTAAACAAACCATCAGTCTGCTCTCTCTTGAGTCTGTTTCAGTTTCGTTGTTTATTTGGTTCTTTAGCTTCCACGTATAAGTGAAATATATGGTGTTTTTCTTTCTCTGACTGACTCCCTTTAGCATAATACTATCTAGGTCCATGCATGCTGTTGACAAATGGTAAGATTTCATCCTTTTTGATGGCCAGTAAGATCCATTGTAATATATGCACCACTCTTTATATTCACTCATCTCTTGGCTGGACACTGGGTTGTTTACATATCTGGCTATTGTAAATAACGCTTGCCAGTGAACATAGGGGTGCATATATTGTTTCAAATTAGTATTTGGGGTTTCTTTAGATGTATACTCAGTAGTGGAACCACTGGGTCATAAGGTAGTTTCAGCCATAATTTCTTGAGGACTCCCTCCATACTGCTTTCCACAGTGGCTGTACCAGTCTGCATTCCCACCAACAGCGCCCTAGGGTGCACTAGGGTTCCCTTTTCTCCACATCTTCACCACCATCTGTTGTTCATGGGTTTATTGATGGTAGCCGTTCTGACAGGTGTGAAGGGATATCTCATAGTGGTTTTAATATTTGCATTTCTTAGTGGCTAGTGATGTTGATTATCTTTTCATATGTCTATTGGCCATCTGTACGTCCTCCTTGGAGAAGTGTCTATTCAGGTCTCTGCCCATTTTTAATTGTATTGTTTGTTATTTTGGTGTTGAGTTGTGTGAGTTCTGTATAAATTTTAGATATTGACCCCTTATTGGATGTATCAATGGTGAATATGTTGTCCTGTTCAGTAGGTTGTCTTTTGTTCTGTTGATGGTTTCCTCTGCTGTGCAAAAACTGTTTAGATTGATGTAGTTCCATTTATTTTTTTGTTTCCCTTGCCTGAGGAGATCTGTCAGAAAAAAAAAAAACACTGCTAAGAGAAATGTCAGATTTGATTGCTTGTTTTCTTCTAGGTGTTCTATGATTTTGAGTCATACATTTAAGTTTTTAATCCACTTTGAGTTTATTTTTGTATATGATATAACAAGGTGGTCTAGTTTCATTTTTTTGCATGTATCTGTCCAGTTTTCCGAGCACCATTTATTGAATAAACTGTCTTTAGCCTATTGAATGTACTTGCCTTAAATTAATTGACCATATAGGCATGGGTTTATTTCTGGGTTGTCTGTTCTGGTCCATTGATCTCTGTGTCTGTTTTTATGCCAGCACCATGCTGTTTTGCTTACTCTAGTGTAGTATGATTGGATATTAGGTAGTGTGATGCCTCCAGCTTTGTTGTTCAGTAGGAGTGGTGAGAGTGAACATCCCTGTCTTGTTTCTGATCTTGAGGGAAATGCTTTTGTCCTGCTGTGTTAAATATGATGTTAGTTGTGGGTGTGCTTATATTGCCTTTATGTTGAAATATGTTCCCTCTAACCACTTTGCTGAGAGTTGTTATAAAGGGGTGCTGGATTTTGTAAAATGAATTTTCTGCATCTATTTGGTATAATACGATTTTTATCTTTCATTTTGTTTATGTGGTTTATCATGTTTATCTTTATCATGTTAATGGATTTATAGATGTTGAACCATTCTTGCATTCCAGGATTAAGTACCACTTGATCATGGTGTATGATCATTTGAATGTATTGCTGAATTTGGTTTATTAATATTTTGTTGATTTTTGCGTCTATGTTCATCAGACATGTTGGCCTATAATTCTCTTTCTTTGTGTAGTGTCTTCATCTGGTTTTGGAATCAGGGTAATGTTGGCCTTGTAGAATGAGCTTAGGCTTAGGAGTCTTTCCTCCTCTTATTTTTGAGAATAGTTTCAGACAGGTAAGAATCGGTTCTTTGAATGTTTGGTAAAATTCACGTATGAAACTATTGGGTGCAGGACTTCTGTTTCTTGGGAATTTTTGATTCCTTAGATTTGGTTAGTTATAATCAGTCTGTTCAGATTTTCTGTTGCTTTATGATTTCAGTTTTGGAAGATTGTATATATGTTTTTTAATTTATCCATTTCTTCCAGATTGTACACTTTATTGGCATATAGTTGTAATATTTTCTTATAATTTTTGTATCTCTTTGGTGTTATTACTTCTCTTTTGTTTCTGATTTTATTTATCTATTTGGGTATTCTCATGTTTTTGATAAATCTGGATAAAGGTTTTTCAATCTCACCATTTTAAAGAATCAGATCTTGGATTTATTGATTTTTTTTGTATTTTTATTTTTATTCTATTTTCACTTGTCATATTATATTTTTATTTTTTCTTGATCTCATTGTTAATTCATTCATTGTTTAGTAACATGTTATTTAGCCTCCATTGTTTTTGTGATTTCAGTTCCTTTTCTTGTAATTGATTTGTAGTTTCATACCATTGTGTTCAAAGAAGATGCTTGAAATGATTTCACTCTCTTCAAACATATTGAGACTTGTTTTGCATCCTAACATGTAGTCTGTCCTGGAAAATGCTTCATGTGCACTTGAAAAGAATGTATATTCTGCTTTGAGGAGAAATGCTCTGAAGGTAATCAATTAAATCTTTAGGGTCTAGTGTTTCATTTAGGGCCACTCTCATTGTTGATTTTCTGTCTGGAAGATCTCTGTTGATGTCAATGGGGCCATAAAATCCTCTGTTATGACTGTATTGCTGTCATTTCTCCCTTTATGTTCATCAATATTTACTTATATATTTCGGTCCTTCTATGTTGGGTGCATAAATGTTTACAAGGGTTATATCCTCTTGTTGGATTGATTCCTTTATCATTATGGATCACCTCCTTTTTCTTCTATTATAGCCTTTGTTTTAAAGACTATTTTACCTGTTACAAGTATTGTATGCCTTCTTTTTTGTTCCCTTTGTATGAAATACCTTTTCAATGCCTTTACTTTCAGTCTGTGTGTATCTTTCGTTCTAAGGTTGGCCTCTTGTACACAGCGTATATGGGTCTTGTTTTTGTAAAATACATTAAGCTACCCTATAGGTCTTTGATTAGAGCATTTAATTCATTTTCATTTAAAGTGATTATTGATAGGTATGTTTTTATTGCCATTTAATTCTTTTCTTTAGATATATTTTATTGATTATGCTATTACAGTTGATTCTCCTGGGGCTTCTCCTTGGCTGTATCTTCACATGGCTTTTGTGGTCTTCCATCCCTGGTATTTCTTCCTCTTTTTATAAGGACAGCAGGCCTATTGAATTGGGATTTTTACCTTTGTGACCTCATTTAAGCATAATTATCTCTTTTTTGTTGTTTGTTTAAGATTTTATTTATTTTTGAGAGAGGGGAAAGGAAGGAGAAAGACAGGGAGAGAAACATCAGTGTGTGGTTGCCTCTCACAAGCTCCCTACTGGGGAGCTGGCCCGCAACCCAAGCATGTGCCCTGACTGGGAATCGAACTGGCGACCCTTTGGTTCACAGCCCACACTGAATCCACTGAGCTACACCAGCCAGGGCAAGCATAATTATCTTTTAATGGTTCTGTCTCCAAATACATTGAGGGCTAGGGCTTCAACTTGTGTATTTTGGGGGAACAGTTTGGTCCATAACAGGAGTAGTATAAAACCCCAACAACTGGACACAATAGAAGCTAAATTTTGTCTAGAGAAAGGCATAGTGGAAAAAAATATAGGAAAGAAAAGGCAAGCATGAGAGAGTTTTGGTAGTTTATCCATGTCAAAATAGTAATCTCAGATCAGTTCTTTGCATATTCTGAAATATGGATGCTGTTGATGTTGTACTTTATTAAAAATGTATTTTATTGATTATGCTATGATGATTGTCCCATTTTTTTCTCACCTTTATTCCCCCTCTGTCCTACATCCCTCCTCCCACCAGCGCTCCTCACCCCACCCCACCTTAGTTCATGTCCATATAAGTTTCTTCTCCATTTCTTATACTATTCTTAACCTCCCCCTATTTTGTACCTACCATTTATGCTTCTATTCCCTGTACCTTTTCCTTCATTCTCTCCCCTTCATGCTGATAACCCTCCGTGTGATCTCCATTTCTGTGATTCAGTTCCTGTTCCTGTGATTCTGTTGTTGCTTAGTTTGTTTTTGTTTTTTTTTTTAGGTTCATTTGGTGAGTTTGCTGTCATTTTTCTGTTCATATTTTTGATCATCATCTTTTTCTTAGATGAATTCCTTTAACATTTCATATGATAAGAGCTTGGTAATGATGAACTCCTTTAACTTGACCTTATCTTGGAAGCATTTTATCTGCCCCTTCCATTCTAAATGATAGCTTTGCTGGATAGAATCATCTTGGATGTAGGTCCTTGCCTTTATGACTTGGAATAGTACTTCTTTCCAGCCCTTCTTGCCTGCAAGATTTCTTTTGAGAAATCAGTTGATAGCCTTGTGGGAACTCCTTTGTAGTTAACTGTCCTTTTCTCTTGCTACTTTTAAGAGCCTCTCCTTATCTTTAATTTAGCTAATGTAATTATGATGTGCCTTGGTGTATGCTTCCTTGGGTCTAACTTCTTTGGGACTCTCTGGACTTCCTAGAAGTCTATTTCCTTTGCCGATTGGAGAAGTTCTCCTTCATTATTTGTTCAAATAAGTTTTCAATTTGTGCTCTTCTCCTTCTCCTTCTGGCACCGTGGCTTCCTCTGTGATTTGGATGTTGGAATGTTTAAAATATCCTGGAGATTCCTAAGCCTCCTCATTTTTTTGAATTCTTGTTTCTTCATTCTGTTCTGGTTGAATGTTTACTTCTTCCTCCTGCTCCAAATCATTGATTTGAGTTCTGGTTTCCTTCCCATTACTGTTGGTTCCCTATACATTTTCTTTATTTCATTTTGCATAGCCTTCCCTTTTTCCTGTATTTTGCAATCATACTCAACCATTTCTGTGAGCATCCTGATTACCAGCGTTTTGAACTTTTGAACTCTGCATCTGATAGGTTGGCTATCTGTTCATCACTTTACTATTTTTAGAGCTTTATCTGTTCTTTCATTTAGGCCATATTTTGTTGTCTCCATGCACCTGTTATGTATTAAAGGGTGGAGTCATAGGTATTCACCAGGGCAGAGCAACCCATGTCCCTGCATTGTGGTGCTGTATGTGGGGGAGAGGTCTGAGAGGGAACAACGATGCTTGCTTGACTCTCTGCTGGCTTTCAGTACTTCCCCCACTACCCACAAGCAAGTTGGGCCTTTCTGGTGCTGATCCCTGGTGGGAGGGTTGTGTACGTTCTAGGACCCCATGGGTCTCTCCAGCAAACTCTCCTGTGAGGCTGGGGGTTTCTCCCTCTGCCACAGCCCCACAGGTTTTTACAGTTAGAGGTTTTGAGGCTTTATTTCCCCACACTGGAACCCCCGTGCGTTCCCCACACTGTAATACTGGGTTGCATGATCTATTTCATTCCTCAGTTGTTCCTCTTGCTTTATCTGCCTGTAAATGTGGGACAGCCCATTCTGCTAGCTGCTGCTTCACCTGCCCAGTCCTTTAGCTGCTGCTTTGCTACAAGTCTTTTCTGCCCCTCCTACCAGTCTGGATGAATGTTTCTTCTTTAACTCCTTGGTTGTTGGACTTCCATAGAGTTTGATTTTCTGTCAGTTCTGGTTATTTGTTTTTTTAATTTGTTGTTGTCCTTCTTTTGGTTATGCAAAGAGGCAAAGTGTATCTGGGAAGCTCTTCTTTCTCCTTCAATTTTAAACAATGGCTTGGTTGGATAGAGTTATCTTAATCACACATTCTTGGCTTTCATCACTTTAAATTTTTGGTGCCAGTCCCTTTTGGCTTGAAATGTTTTTGTTGAGAAATCAGCTAACGGTCTTATTAGAGCTCCCTTTGTAGGTAACTCTTTTGTTGTTGCTTTTAAGTTTTTCTTTTTGTCTTTAACCTTTGCTATTTTAATTGGGATGTTTTGGTGTGACCTCTGTGGGTTCATCTTGTTTAGAACTCTCTGTGCTTCCTGGGCTTGTGTGTCTTCTTCTTCACCAGCTAAAGTTTCCAATAATTATTTCTTGAAGTATGTTCTCAATCCGTTGCTCTTTCTCTTCTCCTTTTGGTGCCCCTCTTATGCAGATGTTGTTATGGTTCATGTTGTCCCAGAGGCCCTTAGACTTTCTTTGCTTTTTAAAATTCCTTTTTCTGCCCTGGCTGGCATAGCTCAGTGGATTGAGTGCAGGCTGAGAACCAAAGTGTCGCAGGTTCAATTCACAGTCAGGGTACATGCCTGGGTTGCAGGCCATGACCACAGCAACCGCACATTGATGTTCTCTCTCTCTCCTCTCTCTCTCTCTCTCTCTCTCTCTCTCTCTCTCTCCCCCCTTCCCTCTCTAAAAATAAATAAATAAAATCTTAAAAAAATAAGATAAAATAAAATTCCTTTTTCTTTTTGCTGCTCTGATCGGATGTTTTCTGCTATCTTGTCTTCCGAATCATTGATTTATCCTCTGCTTTATCTAACCTGCTGTTGATTCCTTCTGGTATATCCTTCATTTCAGATCATTGTGTTCTTATTACTTTGGTTCTTTTTTTTTTTTTTTTTTTTTTTTTTTTTTTTTAAGTTTTGTTTATACCATATTTTTTTAGTTTACTGTCTCTGTTTCAGTTCTCACTGAGTTCATTTATTATTTGCCTGCATTTCTTGAGCATCCTCATAACCATTGTTTTTAACTTTGGTAGATTGCTTGCTTATTTTATTTAGGTCTTTTTCTGGAGATTTATCTTTTTTTTTTTTTTTTAATTTGCAATATGTTTGTTTGTCTCCCTATTTTAGCTGCTTATCTGAATTTGTTTTTGTATGTTAAGTAGATCTGCTTTGTCTTCTAGTCTTGGTATGGAGGCCTGATGTAGTAAGTGTCCCATGGGGCTTAGTAGTACAGCCTCTGATCACCTAAGCAAGGTGCCCAGAAATGTCTCATGTGTGTTTATGTGAGCTCTCCTGTTGTACATTTAGTCTTGATTGATTTTTGCCCATTCATTGGTGGGGTTGGTCCTGGGCTGGCTGGCTGTGGGGCTCTACTCCTACCACTGTGTACAAGCTTCTGTGCAGGGGCTAACTTCATGAAATGGATTTGGCCCCATCAGTACCTGGTACCTGCTGAGATCTTTGTGTATGCCACTTACGGAGTTAATTGGACCGTGCACTGATGTGGTCTGAAGCCTACCAGTGGATTTGGTTTTGGAGACTCTTGGGAGTGCCTCTTGGGTGCAGGTTAGTGTCAGGCACTGCTTGCAACTGGCCCTGGGCCACCTTTTTGGAGCTATAATGCAATCCACAGTTTGTAGCTGCCTCTGCTGGGCCTGGATGTGCACGAAAGGGGCCAAGCTGGACACCAAGGTTTTCTTCCACCAGCACAGAGCCAGGGAGGGGTCAGGAAAAAGTCAGAGTGCTTAGATTAGCCTTCCCCTGCTGGCTGCCTGGTAGGCTCAATCAGTGAAAGAGCTTATGGTGGTACTCGAGTTGTGTGAGGTAGGTCTCAGTGAGTCACCAGGTAGGAGTGAGTAGTGTTCACTACATTGATAACAGATTCAGCCTTGACATCAGTGCTGGATCCGAGGCCCCTCGACATAAATCTCAGGATACACCAAGGCCAGCCACCACCCATTGGGTGCCCATGGACCTTTGTGGTGGGTAGGGTCTCGGAGTTATTAGGGTAAGGGCAGCAGGATTTTCAGGCCCAGACAGATCAACATTTAGCCATGTGGAGGGAGGGTTTTGCATGGGAACAGTGGCATCCATCAAATGTGCAGGGGGAAAAGGGACCCCGCTTTGGAGCCATACAACTCAGTTTCTCCTCTAGTCTGCCTGGATCTCCTCAAGAGTCTTTGAAGAACGTTTTCACCACAGGCCACAACCAGCTGACTCTTGTGCAGGGTGTGAACTTGGCAGTGCAGTAAGACAGGGAGTCAGGAATGTGGGGCCAGTGGATATCCCCAGGTCAATGTTGTGTAAAGGGAAGTGCTAGACCCAGGAAAGATGGAGTCTGTAGGCCATGTGGGAGAGGGACTCAGCATAGGGACCCTAGAGGCTGTCCCATCAGCTCTCTCCCTGGACCCTCACAACCCATTCTCTCCTTGCAGGATTCTAGTCTGCTCCAATCTGCCCACCCTCCCTCTGCTAGAAGCTAGTGTGAGTGACTGTGAACAAGACTTTTTGCCCTGGTTCTCTAAGAGGATGCCTGGGTTTCTAGCAGAGTCCCATCTCTTCTTTGTGGACATAATCCCTGCTGATTTTCACAGCCAGATATTATGTGGGCTCCTCTTTCCAGCTCTGGTGCTCTGGGCTGGGGAACCCAGGCATGGGGTTGATAGCCCCCACTCCTCATGCAGGACCTTTGCAGCTGAGCTGGCCAGCCCTTTGTGCATCTCTGCCCTTTCTACCAGTCTCAGGGTGGCTTCTTCTGTAAATCCTTGGTTGTAAGACTTTTTTTAGCTCGCCTTCAGTTGGTTATTGAGTTGGATTGTTCTAAAGTTCAGCTGTAATTTTCGTTTGGACGCTGAAGGAGATGAGTGTAACATTCGCCTCCTCTGCCACCATCTTGGGTCATTCTCCTAAATGGGTCAAATTTTGATTTACTAATGAAAAATAAATTTTATTTATTAGATAGTCATAGTGAAATGACTGTATTTATGTATCATACCTAAAAAGCATAACTATAAATAATTTTTGGACATATTATTTTTTTTTATAGAAACAGTAGAAGAAAGTTTTGGATAACTTTGTTCTTTTCTTTATTATTTTTGTAGGATCCAGCATTCGAACATTCACTCCATTTTTTTCTGGTGGAGCCAATGGACACACTGTCAGTTAGAGGCTCTTCTGTTGTGTTAAACTGTTCAGCATATTCGGAATCCTCTCCAAAAATTGAATGGAAAAAAGATGGAACATTTCTAAACTTAGTATCAGATGATCGACGCCAGCTTCTCCCAGATGGGTCTTTATTTATCATCAACGTGGTGCATTCCAAACACAATAAACCTGATGAAGGTTATTACCAGTGTGTGGCCACCGTTGAGAGTCTTGGAACTATTGTCAGTAGAACAGCCAAGCTCACAGTAGCAGGTAAGTTTTGTTAAGTAATTTATTTGTGTTTTCAAAGTTTTATAAGGGTAAATTTTAATAAAAGCAGCATTATCCTAGACTTTTCATTTAACTGGTAACAGCAGATGATGATATACTTACTTAAACAACTATCAATGACCATGTACAGTGTAGGACATGCTCAGTGCTGTAGGGAATGAACTATAGCATTTCCCCCGTTCTGATGATTAGATGGCTTAAGGTTGCTATAAGAGTACTGAACCAGTTCTTTTTTTCCTTTGTAACTTGGAATGTGACAAGAGGAACTTGTGTGGGAAAACTGAGTCACTTTAGTTGCTAACTTTTGTCCTACTCAGCATAACCATTTAATATTGCTTTATGAAACTCAAAGTATAGCCAGAATCATGACTTAACCAAGGCAAATGACATTAATTAGATAAATATTTTAAAATCTGTAGACTGTATTATATATTTAAGGTGAAGAACAGAAAGTTTTAAGGAGAGAAACATTTACTTTAGAGCATTCTCATTTGAAGAATGATGAACAATATAAGAAAATTAAGACTTCAGAAGAGTAAGATGTGGTTCCTCCATAAGTCACACCTGTTTTGTAGTAGACACTGGCATTCCTCAGATCAGGGTTTCTTCACCTGAATACCAGGTGAAATATTTACTTGTTGCTAAGTTTCACATTGTACAAAAATTGTATTGTCTAATGTTTATGGTCATCTTGGTGAAGTGCTAACATGTAAAAAAAGAATGTGGCTGAGACTAGTGTCCCATCTCATTCCCACTGCAGGTCGTGGCTCCCCATCCTGTGCGCACTGTGGGGTGTGTTTGCTCGTTCATTCTTGAGTGCAGTGGCCCTTTTCCTCTTCAGAGCAAATACTCACAGTTATACTTGAGTGTGATGTAAGGCTGCTGTTGTTATTCCATAATTACAGATTGAGAATGGAAGAATTTTTTTTTTTAAAAGTCAGTTCTTCAGACAATCTTTTCTTCTTATTTTTAAAATCTTTATGCCAAGCTTTTCCAACTTATTGATAAGTAAGTTAGCATCATAACCGCCCCTATAATGTCACTTAGGTCAGCCCCTGTTTATCACTGATGTTTCTCACCCTTTATTATTTTTGTAGTATGTATCAGAACTTCTTCCTTTCAGTGGTACCCCATATCCAATCACCAATCCAGTGAATTCTGCTTTCTGATTTCTCTGTACTTGATTCATATTCTCCTTCCTGAGGCTGCTCATCATCCCTCACCACAGCCTTGTAACCGCCTGCCGCATAACCCTCTTCCTCCTCCCGTTCCATCTCCACATTGTGGTCAGAGCTCTGTTTCTCACCCATCGGTGACTCTCTAGTAACACATGAGGTTAATGTTCTAAACTCTTTAAGGCCTCTTTCATGATCTGGCTTCCACTTCTCCCGCTTTCTTTCTTATCACTTCACCCTGCCCTCTGCCTCCATCACCACCATCACAGCATTTTAAATGTTGGCAGTACTGAATGTTTTCCGTCCCCGTTCCTTCTCTGCCTCTGGCTTTTGCTCATGACTTCCCCACTGGCTGGTAAGGCTGTGGTTCTTACCTTTTCCTCTCTTTCTTCTCCTCCGCTAGATTTGTTCATTCTTCCCCCTAACTTTCGTATCTTTCAGGAAACACTTCTTGACCTAATATTTAAGTAAACCAGGTAATTTTAAACTTTAATATTTAAGTAAACAGGTAATGTTTAAGTAAAACAGGTAAAATGATAAATTATTTGGCCTGGGTTGTCCAGAGGAAAAAGTAGCTCAGAGAGTAATAGAAGTTCTTTTTAGTAGTTACATCATATTCATTTATAGATACACTGTGAAATATCTAAAGATCCCTTTTTGAGGAATAGTTTACATAGATAAATATTGTTTGAGGTTGCAGACAATTCTATAATGAACGGCCTTTACAAATCTTTATTTCTGTGGGATAGATCACTAGACAGTAATCTGCTACTTGCTGTATCATAGGGTATACTTGGGGGGGGGTGTGTGCGTGTGTGTGCGTGTGTGTAATTTAAAAAGATCACTGAACCAATTTGACATTTTCTCAAAATGTTAACCATAGAGTTACCAGATCACTGAGCAGTTCCATTTCTAGGTATCTGGTACCCAAGAGAAATGAAAAGGTTTGTTCAAGTAACAGTTTGTGCATGAATGTTTATAGCAGCATTGTTCATAATAGTTAGAAAGTGAAAACAATGACCATGTCTATCAAGTGAAGAATGGATAACCAAAATGTGGTATATTCATACATGGAGTATTATTTAGCAAAGAAAAGGAATGAAGTTGATATATACGGCAATATAGATGTCTTAAAAAACATTATGCTGACCTAAAGAAGCCCGTCACCAAAGACATCTATTTTATGACTTCATACATATGAAATCCAGATAGGCAAAGATATAGCAAAAGGTAGATTGTGGTTTCTAGGGCTAAGAATGAAGGAGAATAAGGATATAGGGGGTAGAGAGGGAGGTGGAGAGGGTATGGGGAATGACTGCAGTAGTACAAGGATTTTGGGGGGGACTATGATGAAAATGTTCTAAAAAATCAGAATATGGTGATTGTTGTAGAACTCTGTGCATATACTAAAACCATTGAATTGTTACTTTAAATTGGTAAATTTTATACTGTATAAATTGTATCTCAGTACAACTTTTTTAAAGAAAAGAATATACAGCCAATTACCATTCTAAAGACTATTCATTAAGGTCTACGATGGCAAGCAATAGAAACTGATTTTGGCCAGTCACGCAAGAAGGGGAATTTCTGAAGAACACAAAGTAGATAGGTCCTAGAATTAAACATGAGAAGTCTTTTTCTCTGGGCTGTCTCATTTTTCCACAGCAGAAAATTTTATTTACTGCTTGGGCATTACCCTGACTGTGAGTGTTTTGAATTGCAAGATGGGCAGCTGGGTGGTCTGAATAGAGACAGTATAATTCTTTTCCTGGCAGCCCCCTTCCCACTCTCTTTTCTCCTACAATTCCTCCAAGGCAGCAGGATGAGCTGGCTGCCTGCTTCTGAGCACGGGAAGCTGCAGCACTTTCTGCTTCAGTGTCTAGTTACTAGTTACTAGTTACTAGACACTAGTTCTAGTTCTTGCATCTGCTTTCTCTACTTAGAAACTTTTTGAAATTTCTGTCTGCTGACTCCCCATATGTTGTTTGTGGGGTTTAGGTTTTTTAAAATTACTCATTTTAATGGGACCTATGTAGGAAGAATTTTTTAACTTTTTAAAAAATGGAACTATCTCGTGGTTTTATTCCAGATTCCTCCCCTCCCCCTTGGTTAGTTAGTATCTGTGTGTGTTTTTGTTCATTTCTTTTAATTTTCTGGTTTCTGAAAACTGGGCATTTTGTTAATTTTATCTTTATTTCCTTTCTTCAAAAATCCCCTTAAACCAAAAAATTAAAAATATTTTTAGCACAGCTAGACAACCTGTAAATGTGTATTTTTACATATGGACTAATTAACCACCATAAAAACTAGAAGACATATAGTTTCCCATAATTTAATATGTTATTCTTTAAAGAAACATTTTGTTGTATTCTGAGCATGTCAGTCACTTCTTAGACATTAATTTTAATAGTCGCTACATTTGTGAGCAATTATGTGCCAAGCAGTATGCTATACATGAATTTGTCAGATATTTAATTAGTTAAGTGTTCAACCTCTTTAAGAATGCTGAGGCCTGTAATTCTTCTCATTTTACTGATGAAGAAAACAGTCTTCGAGGTTAAGTAGCTTCCCAGCACTACAGCTTCACCAACGAAGTGGTGCAGCTGGGATTCGAATGCAGGTGACATGACTCCAGAACTCATGCTCCCAACCATTGCATTCTGTGGCACGTGTAGAGTATTTATGACTTAATTTTTTTTGGTTAATATTTTATTTCTAACCAATTTCAAACTTATGGAATCATTGCAAGAATGAAACCAAGAAAATCCCATTAGTCTTTACTTAGGTTACCTGATTGTTAACATTTTGCAACATCTGCCTTATCACCCCCCCCCCCCCCCCCCCGCAAATATGCCCATACCCAAATAAATTTTCTCTGGATGTTTTTTCTGAACTATTAAGAGTAAATTGCAGAGGGTACCTAATACTTATGGTGTATATATATATATTATATATATTTATTGTTGTTCAAGTACAGTTGTTTTGCATTTTTCTCCACTACTTCCCCCACTCCAGCCATCCCCACCTCCCTCCCCTGATACTACCCCACCCTTGATTTTGTCTATGTGTCCTTTATAGTTGTTCCTGAAAACCTTCCCCCTTTTCCCTCATTATCCCCTCCCACCTCCCCTCTGGTTACTGTCAGATTGTTCTTAATTTCAATGTCTCTGATTATACTTTGCTGGCTTGTTGTTTTGTTGATTAGGTTCCACTTGTAGGTGAGATCATATGGTATTTGTCCGTGGTGACCTGGCTTATTTCACTTAGCATAATACTCTCCAGTTCCATCCATGCTGTCTCAAAGGGTAGGAGCTCCTTCTTTCTTTCTGCTGCATAGGATTCCATTGTATAAATGTACCATAGTTTTTTGATCCATTCATTTACTGATGGGCATTTTGGTTGCTTCAGCACTTGACTATTGTGAATTGTGCTGTTATGAACATTGGGGTGCATAGATTTTTTTGGATTGGTGTTTCAGGGTTCTTAGGGTATAATCCCAGCAGTGGAGTTGCTGGGTGAAAAAGCAGTTCCATTGTTAGTTTTCTAAGGAAATTCCATACTGTTTTCCACAGTGGCCGTATCAGTCTACATTCCCACCAAAGGTGCTCTAGTGTTCCCTTTTCTCTGCATCCTCCCCAACACTTGTTTGTTGGTTTGTTTATGATGGCCATTCTGACTTGGGTGAGGTGGTATCTCATTGTGGTTTTAATTTGCATCTCTCTGATGGCTAGTGATGCTGAACATCTTTTCATATGTCTCTGGGCCCCCTGTATGTCCTCGTTGGAGAAGTGTCTGTTCAAGTCTTTTGCCCATTTTTTAATTGGGTGATTTATCTTCCTGGAGTAGAGTCATGTGAGTTCTTTATATATTTGGGAGACCAAACCCTTCTCCGAGGTATCGTTGGCTAATATATTTTCCCATACAGTTGTTTTCTCTTTTCATTTTAATGCTGTTTTCTTTAGCCATACTGAAGCTTTTTATAAAAATAAGGATATTCTGTGCCTTGGCTGGTGTAGCTCAGTGGACTGAGCGCAGGCCTGTGAATCAAATGGTCACTGGTTCATTCCCAGTCAGGGCACATGCCTGGGTTGCAGGCTAGGTCCCCGGTAGGGGGGGTACAGAAGAAGCAACCACACATTGATGGTTTCTCTCTCTCTCCTTTCCTTCCCCTCTCTCTAAAAATAAATAAATTAAATATTTTTAAAAATAAGGGACATTCTCCTAAATAACAGTCCATCAGTTTCAGGAAATTAACCTTAACTATACTATCATTTAATCCATAGATAGCATTCAGATTTCACTCCTTATCTTGTTTTTAATAGCAAAAAAGCAAAGAATAAAACCCACAAAAGCAGAAACTTATCCCCCCTTCCTTACCTTTCTGGTCCAGGATACATGTTTTACTTAGTAATTAGTTGTCTCTTTAGACTCTTTCAATTTCAAACCATTGTTCTTTTTCCTTGTCTCATTTTGGGTGTTCTGATTTTCCTGTATGAATAGCTTCAGGTGCATCACATCAGGAAGCATATTATGCTAACTTTTATTTTAGTTAAGGTGCTCTGTGCTATGTTTCTCCACTGTAAACTTAATAAGTATTTTGTACTTTTATTAATTTTGGGAAGAGATAATCTGATACTCTATAAATATCCTCTTCCTCATCCAATTTTTATCTACTAGTTTTAGCATCCATTTATGATTCATTATCCCAGATTTAGCCAAAGGAAAAACTCCCTTCAATCTGACTTTTGTGTCGTTTTGATTTATCTATATTGTTCTTTGGATACTTCTTCCTTTTTTTTCCTCACAAGACATTCCGAGCTCATCTTGTGCTTTCCCCATTCCAGTCCTAGAATCAGCCATTTCTCGGAGGGACATTGGTTACTTGTACTGGATAATGGTATTTAGAAATCAAGATTGAGTGACCATATATACCCATTCCCACTGCAGTGACATTGATTCTGGACTCTGAACAGATGAACGTACTCGTATATAAAATGTATATGTATTTCATACATATATATCTCTTTATATTTGTATATGTATAATTATATAAAACCCTAAGTTTACACTGATACTTTTGTTCTAGTCCAGTACCATGGGATTTATCCAGCCCTTCTTCTTTTCCATATTTGTGCCATGCTTCTCTGATAGTGGGGAGTCTGACTCCAAGTGTCCTTGGTACATTTACTAGTTTGATTTGTAATCCTGTGTGTAGCCATTTCCTGACTCATGAACCTCCTTCTTGACCCTGGTTCAGTCATACTTGTGGTCTCATGGGCCCACTTGCTTCTGGTCCCTATGACTGCATTTTAACATAATGTTTAACTGCATTTTATTTCTTCTTTTATTGTCCAGGTCTTCCAAGATTTGCCAGCCAACCAGAACCTTCTTCAGTTTATGCTGGGAACAGTGCAATTCTCAATTGTGAAGTTAATGCAGATTTGGCCCCGTTTGTGAGGTGGGAACGGAACAGGGAGCCTCTTCTTCTGGATGGCAGAGTCATCAAACTTCCAAGTGGGACATTGGTTGTCAGCAATGCGACTGAAGGAGATGGGGGGCTTTACCGCTGCGTAGTTGGAAGTGGTGGGCCACCAAAGTATAGTGATGAAGCCGAATTAAAAGTTCTTCCAGGTATTCATTTACTACTAGGACTGATGTTTTTATGTTTATTGATGGGTAAAATTTGTTCTATTAGAATTGTTTAATAAACAATGTTAAATATGTATGTGACATATTAGTGTCATCATAAGGAGTCTCATTTTCTTAGGAGGAGAAAAAAGAAGAAAGCATATGAGAAAGATCTGTACTTAAGTTAATGCATTTGTCAGTAAAAATTTATCAGGCAATAACATATATTCAATATCTATCCTATTCTTTTTGACTAAAGAAACATTCAGTCTGTTTTTTTTGGTCAGGCTCACCCACAACGGAATACATCTTTGAGTTCTGTTACTTGCTTATAATAGAATAGTTTCTATAGATAGGCCTTTTACTTGTACGAGTTAGAGACTTACTCAGGATAGTTCACACAAGAAATGGGCAGAGTGGTTACTACAGCAGCTCTTGAGACACTGGTAAGCAAGAATTCCTGAATCTTTATAATGCTCACCCATTTTAATGTAAACCCAGCTCCTCTTTCCTTCTCTTTGTGAGTTCTCATTCTCTTTGTTCCTACTGGCTTTCCTCATAATCTGTTTTTGCGCCTCTTTTCTCAGCTATGTAACTTCTTACTCATCACTTTTCTCTCACCTGTAGCTCAACGTAGTTTCTCTCCTCATGATGTTTCATACCCTTTCAGCTTCTGTTCCCACTGCTAGGTGCCTGATTCATTTCACATTTCTTATTTTATGTGAGTTTGTGAATATAATTGAACCATCCCTACATAGGATGGGCAGGTTTTGTATATGATGACTTCATAGGCATATTTTTAGCCTATGGGTTGGCTTGCAAAGTTAGACTAATATGATGATGGGCAGGGACTCTTGATGGTGTTCTGATGGTTCTTCGACTGATATTTTAAAGTGCAGTTTCTTTCTTTGTCATCATCTTTACCCTTGTCATTCCTATCCCAATGTTTCTTAGCTCAGCAGCATGGTTATCTTCAAAATGTATATTAGATTATGTCACATCTTTGCTCAGAACTTCATATTGGTTCCCCATCTCAGAACAAATCTTAACATCCTTCGCCTGCAAGGCTTTCTATATAAAATTCATGCCACCTCCCTCCCCCATTTCTCCTCTTCTTACATCTCATACTTTTCCTCACTCTGTGATTGTGGCCGCTTTATGTTTCTAAAACACTCCACATCATCGAAATTAAAAGGGAACCCACTGTATGGGAGAACGTATTTGCCAATGATACATCAGATAAGAGTTTAATCTCCAAAAGATATAAAGTACTTATAAAACTTAACACCAAGAACAAAACAGTCTGATCAAAATATTGGCAGAGGACTTGAACAGACACTTCTCTGGGGAGAACATGCAGATGGCCCATAGACATATGAATAAAATGGTCAACATCATTAGCCATCAGAGAGATGTAAATTAAAACCACAGTGAGATATCACCTCATACATGCCAAAAATGACCATCATCAATAAATCAACAAACAACAAGTGTTGGAGAGGATGTGGAGAAAGGGAATCCTAGTGCTTGTTGGTAGGAATGCAGACTGGTACAGCCACGGTAGAAAATAGTATGGAATTTCCTCAAAAAAATTAAAAATGGAGCTGACTTTGATGCAGTAAGTCCACTGCTGGGAATGTACCCTAAGAATCCCAAAACATCAATTCAAAAGAATATATACATCCCTGTGTTTGTAACAACACTATTTATAAGAGCCAAGATTTGGAAACAGCCTTAGGTGCCCATCAGTAAATGAGTGGATCAAAAGTTGTGGTACATTTATACAATGGAATATTACACAGCAGTGAAAAAGAAGGAGCTCTTACCTTTTGGAACAGCATGGGTGGAACTGGAGACTACTATTATGCTAAGTGAAATGAGCCAGCCAATAAGACATACCATATAATCTCACTTATAAGGAATCTAATGAACAAAACAAACTAATGAGCAAAATAGAACCAGAAGCATGAAAACATGGAACAGACTGACCACTGTAAGAGGGGGGAAGGTGGTGAGGACTGGCTGAAAGAAGAGGAAGGGATTAGCCATTAGCCAATGGTGTGGGGATTTACTGTGGGCAGAGGGGCAGGCTGGGTGGAGGGGGAACAAATTGGGACAACTCTAATAGCATAAAACAGTAAAATATTTAAATTTTAAAAGTACTGCAAACATGATCTTGCATTTGTACCTTTCTGCTTATCATTTTTTTCTAATCCTCTCCCCTCACACCTGCCTGACTTATCTCTGTGCTCAAGTATGGCTTTATCAGGGAAGTCTTTCTTGACCACTCTTTAAAACAACAATGTTTCATTCCCACCCTCCACCCCTTAACCCTGGTGCTTTCTCTTTCCCCCTTCATTTTATTTCTGAACATATCATGCCTGACATATTTACGTGTTTTATTTGTTTTTTCTCCCTCTGTTAGAATGTAAACTCAAAGAGGTCAAGGAATTTTGTCTGATGCTAAGAATGGTAACTGGCACGTAGAGGCTGGTAAATATTTGTTCAAATTTGTTTGTTTCCATCAAAATTCAATTAAATCTAGCTAAATAACTCAAGGTTAAAAAAATAGAGAACTATTGTCAGATAGCAATGTTTTCCAGCCTACTACTTGACTTTCTTTTACATGGCACAGTTCAATTTTTCTCTGTACCCAGGGAAACATTCAAGCAAATCCTCTCAACTGGAGCCAAGGAAACAAGGCTCTCAGTGCCAAAGGACCAGCCTCCGCTTGCTGTCTGCAACAAAACGAAGCACTGAATGTTCTGCTGACCTAGTCAGGAGAGCTGTGCTTGTCCATCCAGCACAGTCTTTTTTTTTTTTTTTTTTTTGAAAAAACATGTTTTTTATAATATTTTTGAGTCACAGTTTATTTATATTAAGTATTATTTCATGTTAGTTTTAGGAGTACATCAGCAAGGTTAGATAATTATATACTTTACAGAGTGCTCCCCCAGTATTTCCAATGCCCACATATAGTACTTATTACAATATTACTGACTATATTCCCCATGCAGTATTTTATATACCCACGACTATTTTCTAACTACCAATTTGTAACACATATAATACATTAATATTAGTAAAATGCTGAATAAGTTTATTTTTTAAGATTTTGTTTATTTATTTTTAGAGAGGGAAGGGAAGGAGAGAGAGAGAGAGAGAGAGAGAGAGAGAAAGAAACATCAATGTGCGGTTGCTGTGGGTCACGGCCTGCAACCCAGGCATGTACCCTGACTGGCAATCGAACCTGACACTTTGGTTCGCAGCCCGTGCTCAATCCGCTGAGCTACACCAGCCAGGGCTATTTTTTAGATTAGCATTAAAAAACCCAAAACTTTTTTTGGTGATGATTAAAAGATGACAGATAATTTATTTTTGGTTGAAACATAATAACCAACAATAAATTGCTGATATTCTACTGTTTTTCCTCCGTAAAGAGCAGTTTCTTTTTTTTACTTTATTTTTCAATTATAGTTACAATCAATATTATTTTGTATTAGTTTCAGGTGTATAGCATAGTGATGAGGCAGTCATGTACTTGACAAAGTTTTCCTGCTGGTATTCGCAGTGCCCACCAGGCACCATAGATAGTTACTACAATATTATCAGCTGTATAAGGAGGAACACCCCAAAATGGAATTTATTTATAAAAAATTGTGTATTCTTACATATTTGAACTTCAGTCACCTTCAAACTATTTTGCATTTGATGCAGTACACCTTTCAAGATGTTTTAGTCAGTTTTGATGCCTGTTCATGCATCTGCTGTTTTTTGCTTCACCTCTTCCACATCGACAAAATGTTTGCCTTTGAGGACTTTTCTCATCCAAGGAAACAAAAAAGGTTGTTTGGGGTGAGATCTGCTAAATAGGGAGGGTGGTACATGGGGTTCATGCTGTTTTTGGTCAAAGCTTGCTGTGTGTTCACACACCACCCATCATGAAATGGGCAAACATGTTGAAAGAGCCTGCAGAAAAATTCACTGGAGCCTAATGCAGCTTCTCACAACAATGCCAACTGGTACACTGATACAGATGGGTTCCTAGAACACTCACCTAGTGGGAGAAGCCTGTACTACAAGGGGCCAACTGCAAGATAATTCTGGGGTTTTGGGGGTCCCCCCTCATATTCTCTAGTCTGTACTTGAGATTCCTGTGACTATTTGTAACTACCCATCTGTACCTATCAGTTCCTTCACGTTTTCCACCTAGTCCCCCAACCCCCTCCCCTCTAACAACCATCAATCTGCTCTCTCTGAGTCTGTTTCAGTTTCGTTGTTTATTTGGTTCTTTAGATTCCACGTATAAGTGAAATATATGGTGTTTTTCTTTCTCTGACTGACTCCCTTTAGCATAATACCATCTGGTCCATGCATGCTGTTGACAAATGGTAAGATTTCATCCTTTTTGATGGCCAAGTAAGATCCATTGTATATATGCACCACTCTTTATTATTCACTCATCTCTTGGTTGGACACTTGGGTTGTTTACATATCTTGGCTATTGTAAATAACGCTGCAGTGAACATAGGGGTGCATATATTGTTTCAAATTAGTGTTTGGGGTTTCTTTAGATGTATACTCAGTAGTGGAACCACTGGGTCATAAGGTAGTTTCAGCCATAATTTCTTGAGGACTGACCCTCCATACTGCTTTCCACAGTGGCTGTACCAGTCTGCATTCCCACCAACAGCGCCCTAGGGTGCACTAGGGTTCCCTTTTCTCCACATCTTCACCACCATCTGTTGTTCGTGGGTTTATTGATGGTAGCCGTTCTGACAGGTGTGAAGGGATATCTCATAGTGGTTTTAATATTTGCATTTCTCTAGTGGCTAGTGATGTTGATTATCTTTTCATATGTCTATTGGCCATCTGTACGTCCACCTTGGAGAAGTGTCTATTCAGGTCCTCTGCCCATTTTTAATTGTATTGTTTGTTATTTTGGTGTTGAGTTGTGTGAGTTCTGTATAAATTTTAGATATTGACCCCTTATTGGATGTATCAATGGTGAATATGTTGTCCTGTTCAGTAGGTTGTCTTTTGTTCTGTTGATGGTTTCCTCTGCTGTGCAAAAACTGTTTAGATTGATGTAGTTCCATTTATTTATTTTTGTTTCCCTTGCCTGAGGAGATCTGTCAGAAAAAAAAAACACTGCTAAGAGAAATGTCAGATTTGATTGCCTGTTTTCTTCTAGGTGTTCTATGATTTTGAGTCATACATTTAAGTCTTTAATCCACTTTGAGTTTATTCTTGTATGATAGAACAAGGTGGTCTAGTTTCATTTTTTTTTTTTTGCGTGTATCTGTCCAGTTTTCCCAGCACCACTTATTGAATAAACTATCTTTGGCCTATCGAATGTAATTGCCCTCTCTGTCATAGATTAATTGAACCACATAGGGGTGGGTTTATTTCTGGGCTCTCTCTTTTGGTCTGTTGATCTCTTGTGTCTGGTTTTATGCCAGTACCATGCTGTTTTGATTACTATAGATTTGTTGTATAATTTGATACTGGTAGTGGTGAGGCCTCCAACTTTGTTCTTTTTTCTCAAGATTGCTGTGGCTATTCAGCGTCTTTTGTGGTTCCATGTATTTGTTTTAGTTCTGTGAAATACTCTGTTGGTATTTTGGTAGGAGTTGCATTGAATCTATAGATTGCTTTAGGTAGTATAGATATTTAATGATTTAATTCTTCCTATTAATAAGCACAGTATATGCTTTCATTTATTTGGGTTTTTTTATTTTTTTTCTTCAGAAACATAGTCTTCTTGAGTAATTCCAACTTCCAATCTTCTATAGAATTTTGAGAAGATACTGTTTTTTGGTTATAAGGCATGGGTAGATCAGTGTCAGTCAGAGAAGCATGTTTTATGGTTGATGACAGATGAGAGCAGGTTAATGTCAGTCTCAGAAGCAAGTGATTCTATTGCTGAATAACCTGTTGACTTTTAAAACCTGTAGCTGTCACTGATTGGTTGGCGCTCAAAGCATGTTCACTGAAATCGGTTGTCACTGATCTGTTAAACAGTTTTTATTTGTTACCATGGCTACAGGACTATCATTGTTTCATGCGCAACTTTAAAGCCAGATATGGTAGTTGTTACCGTGGCTATAAGACATCATTCTCTAAGAATATGAGGACAAGAGTCACCTCTCTTTGCCCAAGAATGTTTTTTTCCCTCCTCAAAACTTAACACTAGAAATATAACACCATCAAAACTTAGAGAACTCTATCTTTTCTTCATAAGAGTGTGGCTTTTTCATATATCCTTAAAGAACAACTATATAAAATGAACACACATATAGTAGTAGCCTGACAGTTGCATTATTATATAGTCAAAGGATTGATAGACTGAGTGAACTAAGTTAAAGATGAAACTCAGAAGGATTTTCAGAAGTAACACACAGATATAGAGAAGGAAAGTAAACCTCGTATGATGTCACTGAATGGGGAGGATGTCAAGGATTCTGAGCTTGCTCAGTCTTTCTCTCTTTGTACCATTCAGGAGGTGTTTACTTTTTTTCCTATTTTTTAAAGTAAAGGGGCTTCACGTCGAACCGCCCTCAGCTAGTAAGTACCTTGAAGGCAAGAGCTATAACTTACACATCTTTAAAGCCCCTGCAGAACCTAGCATATTGTTTCACACATAGAAGTTATTTAAGAAATGTTTGCTCATTTAAATGGAATTTTCTTGTGTCACTTTTGCTTAAAATATTTTAAATACAAAGCCACACAGACTAAATAGGAATTTGCCATCCCTTATTATTAAAGTGGAAAAGTGCTTTCTTAATTATTGTTTCTTATTATTCTTATTAATTTCTTTTTTCAGATCCTGAGGTCACATCAGACTTGGCATTTTTGAAACAACCGTCTTCCCTAGTCAGAGTTGTCGGTCAGAGTGCCGTGCTGCCATGTGTTGCTGCAGGACTTCCTCTTCCAACCATTAGATGGATGAAAAATGAGGAGGCGCTTGACATAGAAAGGTAATGTCTGCCTAAAACCTTTTTCAGCAATAGCTTGAGGCTTGGCCTTATCCTATTTGGGACTATTGATTAATACCCCAAATATCCAGGTTTCAATAGAAAAATCACTCATAATACAAAGAACCAGGAAATCTCAAGTGAGAAAAGACAACCAATAGATGCCAACATTGAGATGACAAGTTTTAGAATTATCTGACAGATTTTATAGCAGTCATCATAAAAATGCTTCAGTGAGCAATAACAAACACATTTGAAACAAATGAAAACATGGAATATCTCTGCAAAGAAAAAAGAAATGTCTTCTAAAATAAATGAGAGATTTAAAGAAAAACATGTGGCAAATTTGAACCTAAAGAATTAAAAAAAAACCCCTCAGTGGATGGGCTCAGCAGCAGACTGAATGGGTTGGAAGAAAGAATTGGTAAACTGGAGGAAGAGCGAAAACACAAATGATCGATATTAGGAATAAAACAGAGGATGCCACTCCAGACCCTGTAGACATCAAAGGATGATTAGAAAATAGTGTGAGTAACTGTACACATGTAAACTTGACAACTTAAAGAAAATAAACCACTTCCTCAAAAAAAAACGAATTACTATTATCTAGCCCAACATGAAATAAATAACCTGAATAACCCTTTAACTGTTAGGGAGAATGAATTTGTAATTCTAAAACTCCCAAAAAATAAGTTTTCAGGCCCAGATAGTTTCACTGGAGAATTCTACCTGTGTTTAAAGAATATTTAACAGATACCCTATACAGTCTCTCCAGAAAACCAAAAAGGAGGAGTTAAAATTAGTACCAAAACTAGACAAACATAGTACATAAAAGGAAAACTACAGATAAATATTGGGTTGGCCAAAAAGTCTGTATATATTTTTTTCTTAAATAAAAGACACATTTTTTCATTTTCACCAGTAACTGTATTGATTTAGATATTTTCTGTTTGCTGTCTCCCATGTTACAACATGTAAGTGTTCTCAGTTAATTTCTGGATTTGATTGCTGTTAACCTCAACTGGTACATCCTACCATGGAGCATCGTCAAGTGAGAAATCTCCTGCATGAAACTTTGCAAACCACTTTTGACATGTTCGATTGGTCACACCTTTTCCATACATTGCACAAGTCTTTTTTTGGTGTTGTGTTTTTACCTTTCTTTGAAATAATAAAGCATAATATGCCAAAAATGTGTATTTTCTTCCATCTTCAATATTGAAATGGATACATAAAAATTCACCAGTTTTGATGTTTTTTATTATTTTTATTTTGTTATTTTTAAAATATATTTTATCGATTATGCTATTAGAGTTATCCCAATTATTCCTTCTTTGCCCCCCTCCACCTGTTATGCCCCATTCCCTTTGACAATCCCTCTACTTAGTTCATGTCCATAGGTCATGCATATAAGTTCTTTGACTTCTCCATTTCCTATACTGTTCTTAACATCTGCCTGTCTATTTTGTATCTACTAATTTATGCTTCTTAACCACTGCACTTTCTTTTCCATACTCCCCTTTCCCTCCCAGCTGTAACCCTCCAAATGGTCTCCATATCTATGGTTCTGTTTCTGTTCTGTTTGTGTGCTTAGTTTGTTTTTAGATTCAGTTGTTGAGAATTGTGAATTTTTTGCCATTTTAACATTCATAGTTTTGATCTTCTTTTTCTTAAAAGTCCCTTTAACATTTTAATATAATAATGGCTTGGTGATGATGAACCTTTAGTTTTTTCTTGTCTGGGAAACACTTTACCTACCCTTCAATTCTAAATTACAGCTTTGCTAGATAGAGTAATCTAGGTTGTAGGTTCTTATTTTCATCACTTTGAATACTTATTTCCAGCTTCTTCTAGCCTACAAAGTTTCTTTTGAGAAATCAGCTGACAGTCTTATGGGAACTCCTTTGTAAGTAACTGTCTCCTTTTCTCTTGTTGCTTTTAAGATTCTCTGTACATTTAACCTTTGGCATGTTAATTTTGATGTATCTTGGTGTGGTCCTCTTTGGGTCCATCTTGTTTGGGACTCTCTGTGCTCCCTCGATTTGGATCTGTATTTCTTTTTCCAAATTAGGGCAGTTTTCTTTCATTATTTTTTTCTGTAAATTTTCAGTTTCTTGCTTTTCCTCTTCTCCTTGTAGCATCCCTATGATTCAGATGTTGGTATGTTTGGAGATGTCCCAGGACAGATGTTTAGTCTGTCCTCATTTCTTTAATTCCTTCTTCCTTTTCTGATTGAATTTTTTTTCTTCCTTATATTCCAAATCATTGGTTAGATTCTTGGCTTCATCGACTCCACTGTTGTTTCCATGCAGAATTTTCTTTATTTCTCTTAATGTAACTTTCATTTCTGATATTTTCATGCTGTTGAAGTACCCAGTATGTTCCTTGAATGTCCTAATAACCAGTGTTTTGAACTCAGCATCTGATTAGAGTTGCCCCAATTAGCATCTGATAGATTATCTCCATTTCATTTAGTTCTTTTTCTGGAGTTTTGATCTGTTGTTTCATTTGGGCCATGCTCTTTGTCTCCTCATTTTGGCAGCCTCCCTGTGTTTGTTTCTGTGTTTTAGGTAGAGCTGCTCTGACTCCCTGTCTTAGCAGTATGGCCTCTTATAGAACCCTGGGCAGAGTGGTCTGTTGTGTGGCTGAGATCTTGTGCTCCCAAAGTATCCCTCCCAATTTTTACCCACCACACTGGAGTGTGGGACTGCCCCTTCCAAATCTCTGTGTCTCTCTGAGGGCCTCCGCAGGTCTCTGCCCCTCCTACCCATCTGGATGAATGTGACTTCTTTCATTCCTTGGTTGTTTGACTTTCATACAGCTTGATTTTCTGATGTTTCGGGTGATATTTGTTTTGTAGTCTAGTTGTAATTTTTGCTGTGGTTGTACAAAGAGGTGAGCTGTGTTTACCTACGCCTCTATCTTGACCAGAAGTCAGTAAATTTTTTAAACATGCTGATATTACAGCTGCCACAATACAATCTAAAAAATTGTTTCAAATGAAATTTAAGACAACTAAGTGCTACTAGAGCCATCTTACAGAAAACAAACTTTTTGGCCAACCCAATATATAAATAAAGACATAAACAATCTTACAATATTAGCAAATAGAATTCAGCAATATGTAAAAAGACATACACACACACACATACACACATGCATACATACATACACACCAAGTGTGGTTTATTCCAGGGCTGCAAGGCTGCCTTAGTGTTCCAAAATTAATGTGATCCACCATTTTAACAAACTAAAGAAAAAAACCTACAGAAGCATTTGACAAAATTCAGCACTCAATATTTTATATGACCCACAGAAAAATAATTAAGAATATCTAAAAAAATCTGCTAATATTATGCTTAATGGTGAAAAGACAGTACTTTCCCTTTAAGATGAGGAACCAGTTAAGGCACTTAATTATCATAGTGGAAAAGTTCTAGTCAGTTCAATAAGGCAAGCAAAAGAAAAGGCATATAGATTAGAAAGAATGACGTAAAACATTTCCTGTTTGCAGATGGTATGTTTGTCTAAATAGAAAATCCTAAGGAATTCATAAAAAACTCTTAAACTAAGACATGAGTTCAGCAAGTTTGCAAGATAAAAATCAGTTGTATTTTTATATATTAGCGATGAATACGTGAACCCTGAAATTACATTCACTCACAAAATAAATTGAAATATTACGTTTAAATCTAACAAAACCTGTTAAGTTTATATGCTAAAAGCTAAAAATGCTAATGAGAGAAATCAAAGAATATCTAAATAACTGGAGAGACTTACTGTGTCCATGGAGTGTAAAACTCAGCATAGTTAAGGTGTCAGTTCTCTTCCAGTTGATATACAGATTAGCCCAATTCCTGTCAAAACCCCAACAAGATTTTCTCTATATGTAGAGAAGACTATTCTAACATTTCTATAGAAAAGTAAAGGAACTGGAATAATTAAAATATCTTTTGAAGTGAGAAGACTCAGTCTACCTGATTTTAAGACTTACTGTATAGCTATAGTAATTAAGACTACAGTATTGATGGAGAGACACACATATCAGTGAAACAAAACAGGGAACCCAGACGCACATGAAAAGGCACAACTAAATTTCCGCAGATGCAAAAGCAGTTCAGTGGAGGGAAGACTGCCTTTTAAACAAATAATAATAGAGCAATTGGACACCCATCCATAGACAAAAAAACAAACCTCAACCTTAAGTCTCATATCTATGTAAAAAATTAACTCAAAATGGATTATGGAACTAAAGGAGAATGAAGTTTTAGGAAAGAAACATAGAAAGTCAGGATCTAGGGCCATGTAAAGTTCTTAGATTTGACACCAAAACACAATCTGTAAAAGGGAGAATTGAAAATTGGATTTCATCAAAATTAAAGCTTTTCTCTGTGGAAGACACAATTAACGAGGATGAAAAGATAAACTACAGAGTGAGAGAAGATATTCGTGAACATCACCTCCAACAAAGGACTAGTACTTGAAAAGATATTCAGCACTACTAGCCATCAGAGAGATGCAAATTAAAATCACAATGAGATACCACCTCACACCTGCCAAAATAGCTATCATTAGTAAATCAACAAACAAGTGTTGGAGAAGATATGGAGAAAAGGGAACTTCAGTGCACTGTTGGTGGGAATGCAGACTGGTGCACCCACTGGAAAACAGTATAGGTTTCCTGAAAAAATTAAAAAGCAAAGTGCCTTTTGACCCAGTAATTCCCACTGCTGGGAGTATACCCTCAGAATCACAAAACACCAATTCAGAAAAATGTATGCACCCTAATGTTAATGGCAGTGCTATTTATAATCACCAAAATTTGGAAACAGCCCAAGTGCTCATCAGTAAATGAGTGGATCAGAAAACTGGTACATTTACAGTTTTAATGGAATACTGTGCAGCAGGAAAAAGAAGGAATTCCTGCCTTTTGCAACAGCATGGATGGAACTGGAGACTATTATGCTAAGTATTTCACTTAGCATAATCAGTGAAAGACAAATATCATTTGATCTCACTTAGAAGAGGAATGTAGTGAACCAGAGGCATGGAATCAGGGAATAGACTAAAAACTGTAAGAGGCAGTGGGTAGGTAGTTGGGGACTGATTGGAAGAAGGTAAGGGATTAGTCACAGAACACACATGCAGGACACATGGACAATGGTATGAGGATTAACTATGAAAGTGGGAGGGAGGGTGGCTGGAGTGGGACAAAGTGGGGGAAAATGGGACCTTCATAATACCATAAACAAAAGGACATAAAAAATGGGGAAAAAATGAATGTAAATATGTATAATCACACTATTCATGATTATTAAAATGTTAGTGTACTCTAAAAATAAAGAGATGTGTAAGGGATATCTCAAAATTTAATATTGAAAAAACATATAATCCAGTTAGACCATGGACAAAGGCATGAATAGATGTTTCACCAACAAAGATATATAGATAGCAAATAAGCACAAGAAGAGTTGCTTAACATTTATTAACCATTAGAGAAATGCATATTAAATCCACAATGAGATAGCACTACATACATATCAGTATAGCTAAAAAATTTTTAAAAAATGATAACACCTGCCCTGGCTGGTGTGGCTCAGTGGGCGGAGTGCCAGCCTGCGAACCAAGGGGCCTTCGGTTTGATTCCTAGTCAGGGCACATATCTGGGTCAGGTCCCCAGTAGGGGGCATGAGAGAGGCAACCACACATTGACGTTTCTCTCCCTCTCTTTTTCCTTCCTTTCCCCTCTCTCTAAAAATAAATAAATAAAATAATAATAATTTTAAAAAGGTAACACCAAATAATGTCAGGGCTTTGGAGGAGCCGGATCACTCTGACTTGCTGATGCGAATGTGAAATGGTATAGCCACTCCGAAAATCTGCTGGACAGTTTCTTAAAACAGACTATGCAACTGCCATATGACCTAACATTTACACTCTTCAACTTTTATGCCATAGAAATGGACTTACAATCACACAGAAACCTGTCCATGTATATTTATATTTTTCATAATACACCAAACCCGAAACCACCCAGATGTCCTACATTGAGTGAATGGTTAAACAAACTCCATACAGTATCTCCATACTGTAAAATTACTGCTAAGCAATAAAAGGAATGAACGATTGATCTTTGCAGCAACTTGGATGAATCTTCATAGAATTATGCTTAGTAAAAGAAAGCCAGTCTTCAAAGGTTACATATTGTGTGATTCTATTTCTATAACATTCTTTTTGAAATGACAGAATTACTGAAATGGGTAGATTAGTGGTTGCCAGGGGTTAATTAGGAAGTGGGAATGGAAGGGAAGTGGCTAAGGATATGAAAGTGCAGTACGAGGTAGTGGTGATGGAAATGTCAGTGTCCTAGTTGTCATGCTGTACTACAGATTTACAAGATGTTACCACTGGAGGAAACTGGGTAAAGGGCACATGGTATCTCTCTGTATTATTTCTTAGAACTGCATGCGAATCCATAATTACCTCAAAATAAAAAGTTTAAAGAAAAAAATGATAATAAATTTGTACTAGAGAGTAAGTATATAAGACAACAGTGTCTGTGTGGAAGAAGTCCAGTCATTGTTAATATAACAAGAATGGTTCGTACGACATTGATGTAACCTGGCAGTCAAGGAGAGTGGACTAGAATGCCCATGAGTGAACAATGATGACTTCACTGTACTGGTCAGTGGGGGTGGTAGACGTTGAGTGAGCATGTGTGCTGTGTAGCCATCACATTCAAAATGATTGAGGAAGTAGAGCAACAAATCCACATCAAATTTTGCATTAAGCTTGAACATTCCTCCACGGAAACTAGTCAGATGATTCAGAAGGCTCTCGGAGACAATGCAACCAGTGATGCAGCACAAGTAAAAGTGTGGCACAAACCCTACAAAGATGGTTGAGAATCTGTTGAAAGTGATCCATGTTCTAGAAGACCTGCAGGAAGCAGAACACCTGAGAATGTTGAACGTGCACAGGCTGCAGTCAACAAAGGGCAGTGACTGACAGTGCAAGAACTGGAAGCTGATCTGGGGATTCCAAACACTACATGTCCGAGATACTGACACAGGATCTTGGCATGAAACGTGTTGTGGCAAAATTTGTTCCGTGGCTTCTGCTACCAGAGCAGAAGGAACATTGTGCTGAATTGTCAAACTACTACCAGTGAACTAGATTTCCTCAAGACAGTCTTACCTTGGAAGGGACTGGGGAGTCATTGTCCTATGTACAGTGTTTCTTGTGTCTCATATCTTCTTCAGTGAATGTCTATTTTTCATATGACATGGCTAGATACTTTCTGGACACATCTCATACTCTTCCTATCCTGCTGTTTTAGAGTTTCTAAGAATTCCCTTTGTGCTTTGGGTCTTACTAGTGTTCATCCTGTCCAGCACTTTTATCATTTTTTTTCTTCTTTTTTAATTTTATTTTTTAAGATATTATTTTTAGAGCGAGGGAAAGGGAAGGAGAAAGAGAGGAGGAGAAACATCAATGTGTGTGGTTGCCTGTCTTGCTCCCCCTACTGGGGGCCTGGCCCGCAACCTAGACATGTGCCCTGACTGGGAAGTGAACCCGCGACCCTTTGATTCACAATCTGTTGCTCAGTCCACTGAGCCACACCAGCCAGGGCTATGATTTTTTTCCTAAGAATTTCCTTCTCCAGTGGCTCCTTCTCTTATGCCTCTGTACCACTCAGTAACATACAAAACCCCTAAAATTAACAAGGAGTTTTCCTTTCACTTCTCCCTTCACACTTATTAGCACAGAGTCATCTTTGACACATATTTCTTCCTCAGCTTCTCTATTTAGTTCATCTGTCTACAAGATCTGCCATTTTGCCTGGCTGGCGTAGCTCAGTGGATTGAGCGTGGGCTGCGAACCAAAGTGTCGCAGGTTCGATTCCCAGCCAGGGTACATGCCTGGGTTGCAGGCCATAACCTCCAGCAACCGCACATTGATGTTTCTCTCTCTCTATCTCCCTCCCTTCCCTCTCTAAAAATAAATAAAAATAAAATCTTAAAAAAAAAATCTGCCATTTTACCTCCTTCCAAGCTACTGTCAAGTGTTCCTGCAGTTACTGCAGTTGCCTTCTCACTTTTCCTCCCACGCAGACTCTGACCACGTTCCAGATGCACCTTCACACTCCTGCCAGGCTGTCTTTTCAGTGCTCACATCTCACTGCATCATCGGCCATCCCCAGCCATTTTTTAAAATGTATAATGGACTTCCATTGTTTCTAGGTTAAGTACTCAAAATACTTAAAATGGCTTTCAAAGCCTTGTGTGGACTGCTCCATCCTCATTTTTCTTTTTCTCTCTCACACCTGGCACACTAGTTATTTTCAGATCCCCAAGTGCAATTTGACTTTTTCTGCCCCAGTTCCTTTGCATGAGATAGTCTTCCTTCTGAAATATTTTTCTCCCCTCATTATGTGAGTTCCTCCTTATTTGTTAGCTCTCAGCTCAAGGGTTTCTTTGGTCAGGAAAACTATTCTAATTTCCTGGCAGGTTCTTTTGATATTCTGCTTTGTAGAATTACCAACTTTTATGTCTGTCTTTCTCACTGAGTTGTGCGACAGCACCGATTGTGTGTTTGTTCACTGCTGCATCCCTTGCTGCTACCTAACACATACAGGCCCATCCATAAATGTGTTAACTGAATTAATAACTTCTCCTTACGTTCATCATCCAGCCTTTTTTAAGAGTGGCCAGTACTTTTTGCCTTCTATTTCCCCTGTCATTACTGCCATAGTTCTTCTCTTTCTTTTAAATTCTGGACCACTACAATAACTTTACAACCAAACTTCCTGCTTCTAGTCTTTTTCCCCCACTTCTTTTCTTCACTGAGTCTAATCATGTTACTCATCTGCCTAAAAGCCTCCTTCCCCCTTTGTCAAAAATATAGGTCTCCTTAGCACACCAAGCTTTCCTAGACTGACCCTAGCTATTCAGGGACACACCCACACAGCCATGCTCCTTAGGTTCAGCCATGCTCAACTTGAGTCCACTGACTATACATACTTTTTCACATACTGTTTCTTTTGCCTGCGTTTTTGAAATTTGGAATTGTACAGTCAGCCATCATACAGTTTTGCGAGCACGTTGAAGATATTCTTCCCTTCAGATTTCATTTAAGGATAGTACAATTAACTCCATTCAGAGAGGTTGACTTCTGCTCTGCTGGCACTCAGTTGTGGCAAATATGAGACATAACAAGTAGTAGCAATATTTTTAGTGTAATTATTAGATGTCAGTCCTGTATCTTGATTTCAAAAGTACTGTACCAACTCATGTTTCAGTTGATGTTCCCCTCAGCTGGGTGCTGTGTGTACATGCTGCCAGTTTCCCATTTGTGATCATGGCTTTCTGTTCTGAAGCTTGGTAGTGATTTTGTCCAAGGGTGAAGCATAGTATTTAATGTTGTAATTTTATCTTATTTGGTCTTATCTATTTTATCCCAGTCATTCTTGCTTGATTACATTATAAATTGTCTTGCTTCTCTGTTCTATCACATGAAGTTGGAATTTGAGAGCAAATTGAGATATTTTGAATAAGAAGTCCACTTAATAAGGTTTAGCAATGACTTTGCAGGGTATTTCTTAGAGAAGTTACCAAACCCGATTCTGGTTTTTCTCTTTCTTTGGTCCAGAACTTAATCCTGTTTATCAGATTCAGGAACGCTACCGAAGCTCGCAGTATACCGAAATTGAGGCCAAGATAGCCCTTTATTTAGGATGAGAATTTTAAATGTGGCACAGAATAAATAGTCATTTCCTCTTATTTTTCCTACCAGGAATTCTATGTGAAAAGCCAAATGATCAGAATATTTGTTGAGCATAGATACAGACAGAAAATGTAATAGTGTTAACATTTTAGAGAAAAATTTGCCTATGTGAAAACCAGTTTAGAAGTAGAACCTCAAAATGAAAATTGTAACTCTCTAAACTCTTCAAATGAGCTAAACTGGTTCACTTTATAAAAATTCGATCGTAATGTTGATTTGTAATGTCTTCCTCAGTGTTACAAGATTGTTTTACTCTCTCTTGAAATGGACATAACTCACATGGTAGAGTGGGGTTGGAAATGATCAGCATTCCTGTTGACAATGGCACAGTGGCGGCTGATTCATGCCCGGCCACCACACCCACGGAGCTGCTCTCCGGCAGCTGCCCTTCTCTCCCCCTCCCCTTCCTCTTTCTTCCCTTTGCTAGCCAAGCCACCATAGGAAACTTTCAGCAGGCACTGTGACCCCCAGCTTACTGTTTTTGATCTGACATTTTGCCCTCTCTGTTAGTCATCTCATTGTGGCATAGCTGTGGTGGAGTGACTCTCAGACTGATTCCAGACTTCAAAATCATATGATTTGCACCCTTCCCCCCCCCCCGCAAAAAAAAAAAAATACTGGGCACAGCAGGGACACAGAGATGGACTGTAGTGAGTGGAATTGGTCGCAAAAATGATATCCCTTTGGGAATAATTAGAAATGCCAGAGATGATTCATAATAACATTTTGATTTGTATTTGTGGTATTCATACATGAAAAATATGAGGAGAGCAAATTGGACTAAATTAATTCTGATAATTTTATGTAGGCTCTGTCCATCTAAAGCCATATAAATAATAGTACTGCTTAAGTGTTTTCTCTGTTTATGTGGAGAATTTCTCAGGTATTATTTCCCTAGTTCTGAAATGTATCAATATTTTTTATGCAGCTCTGAAAGACTGGTACTGCTGGCAGGTGGTTGTCTGGAGATCAGTGATGTCACTGAGGATGATGCTGGGACTTACTTTTGTATAGCTGATAATGGGAATGAGACGATTGAAGCTCAAGCAGAGCTTACAGTACAAGGTATGTCCATATTTCCTGTTTAAATAAAAATCCTGTGTACTTTATGGTTTGCCAGTTTTTTAACATTAACATGGGAGAAGCAATACAGCATAATAATTAAAAGCCCGAGCTTTAAACCAGACTGCTTGGGTTCAGATTCTGGGTCTCATATTCATGAGCTGTATAACTATAGGAAATTTACTTTACTTCCCTGAGCTTCACTTTTCTCATCTGTTAAATGGAGATAATAAGAGTACTTAACCTTTTTGGGGTTGTTTTGAGGATTAAAAGTTAATATTTGTAAAACTCCTAGAATAATGACCAGAATATGGTAAGAAGAGCTTGAAGTTACCGTTATCATGTGTAGTAGTAGTGTGGGCATCCGTGAAGTTCAGTACACTGTTCTTGTCTCACAGCGTTTTCTCACAAAGACTTCTCTGTTTTCTGACCCAGAACCATGGATTTCTTGAGCATTGGTATTCCCTCCTTTCAAGTGAATAGATCACCCAGGACAAGGGAATGCAGTGTGGCTCTCAGTGTACGTGGTCATCTCTTTGATCATTGATTTCTTTCTGTTTAGCCACATGCCGAGCATCACAGCATCTTCCCTTATAGGTTCTCTGATTCAGAAGTCATGGAAAATGAATGTGGCATACACATACAAAGTCTTTATCCCATTTCCCTTGCCCTTCCTCTGTATGCAGATATACCCTCTCTCCTGTGATTTGTCTGCACCCTCTTTTATCTTTATTTGAAATAAAAATCTTTAAGACCCCCATTACTTTCAGGAAAATCCAACAGTGCTTGGATATATAGAGGTATATATCGACTTATGATATTTATCATCAGCTTGTCCCAAATTGTCTTGATAGACTACTTCCTGATCTATGGTTTGGGGTTATTTCATACTTTATATGAAAGTGTTTCTCTTGATACATTTTACGGGTTTTAGAGTGGGAGGTAGAGTAGATACATTCTTACTCTAATGGTTACCAGAGGACTCAAATGTGTTTTGCCTAAGAATTGCGGAGCAGCCCTGGCTGGGTGGCTCAGTTGGTTGAAGCATTATCCCCTACACAAAAAGGCAGTGGGTTCAATTCTCAGTCATGGCACCTAGCTAGGTTGTGAGTTTGATCCCTGGTCAGGGTACATACAGGAGGCAACCAACCATTTTCTTTTTCTCTCCCCCAGCCTTCTTTCTTCTTTCCCTCCCTCCTGTCTGTCTCTGAAATCAATCAACATATTCTTGGGTGAGGATTAAAAAAATTGAGCAGAATGTTTGGGGCTTCTGTACTGGGGAAGGCAATAGAATGTTTGTATTCCCTATTTCTGTTTGTGGGTGGATTCATGATCTCTGAACATTGAAAGCACAGGCCTTGGAGTTCACATAACTGTTACCTCAGTGAGCTCAACCATCATTCTTGACTAGACGGAAGGCTGGCTGTGACCAGCTATAAAATGACTAATGTATTACTTTACCTCTATTGGATGGGATTGGACAGATAAAATATTAGTGAACTTGATCTTGTTTGGTCTCTGTAGCTCCGTTAGTGTATGTTTTCTCATTTTGTTTTTTCCCAAAAGTTAGAGTCTTGGCTTACCACTCTCTTCCATTTTTCTACCTGTGCCTCAGTTTCCTTCGATGTAAAGTACCTTGTCATTGGCCTCAAATGGGAGGCATAGTGTCCACCATACATGTCAGTTGCATTTGTCCATATGATTATTTTCTACATTGTATGGAATTTAATTGAAACTCTGCCTATTAACTGAATTAACTACATTTTTTAGTTATAATACATACATCTTACAATTTGTACCCAGTTCCATTTTATTATCTGTGCCTAGAGAACGTGCCCTTAAGCAGACACATTCTAGAAAACTGAGAAAGGAATAAAGTGAGGAAGCCAAGATGTTAGCAGTTACAACAAGCCCTCTGTAATGAAAGCAGCATGGTACTGGCCCATAAATAAACAGTAGAAAAGAATAAAATACAGTTGTTATACTAATTACGGAAACTGTAAATAGTATCAAAATGATAAATTCAGTTCATAGGGGGAAAGTGTCTTATTTACCAAAGGCTATTGGTACAATAGATTTTCAAATAGAAGAAAATAAAGTTAGATCTCTACTTTAAACCAAAGGTCTAAGTGTGAAAAAGTGAAGAGTGAGAGTGTTTACTGTCTTAGGGAAACAAAATAGCATGTCAAGCGAAAACAAGAATTTTGACAAAGTATACATTAAAAGAATATCTATAGAAACAATCTTTTAAGTAAAGGCTAAATGCAGATGTTAGACTGGGAGAAAATATTTGTAACACAGAGCTGAGAGAGGGGCAGGATCTTTAAAATGCAGAGAGTTTTGCCATGGCTAGTGTGGCTCAGTTGGTTGGATCATTGTCCCATAAACCAGAATGTTGCAGGTTCAATTCCTGGTCAGGGCACATGCCTAGGTTGCAGGTTTGGTCCCCTGTCAAGACACATGCAAGGGGCAACAGATCAGTGCTTCTCTCTCACATTAGTGTTTCTCTCCCTCTCTTTCTCCTTCCCTTCCCCTTTCTATTCTATCAGTAAGCATGTCCTCGGGTGAGGATGAAAATTAAATAAATTAATTAAAATAAATAAAATTCAGAGACCTTTCAGAAACAGATTTGAAAAAAAATAACTTAAGGAAAATTGATAAAGAATACAAATAAGAACTTCATAGGAGTTTATTAATTATTGGCATTTCTTCATAAGTTGCTAGTCAACCTTACTAGTAGTCAGAAAAACACAAATTTAATAGATACCATCGTCCCCAATCATTATATTGGCAAAAAATGTAAAAGATTTGGACCTATAGCCCTGGACAGCATGGCTCGGTTGGTTGGAGTGTTGTCCCGTAACTGGAAGGCTGCAGGTTCATTCTCCAGTCCCACATATGATCCCCGGTCCCAGCTCAAGTGGGAGGCAAACAGTTGATGCTTCTCCCATCTGTGTTTCTCTCTGTCCCTTCCTCTCTTTCTCCAAAAAGCAATGGAAAAATGTCCTTGGATGAGCATATTAAAAAAAAAAGATTTTGACCTCTAGAGTGTGTGGTATGGTACTCAGAACTAAAAATAATTGGTATCATCTTACCACTACAGAATAGAGCAAAAGCATTACTTCCTTATTCTAGATATTGTATTTCTTAGTGAAATTTATGGTTGAATTAGTTTTGTTTATATCCTTGTTATAGGGGCAACCAAAGTCCATCCACTCTCTCTCTTCCTCCCTGGCCTCACTTGGGGAGAATATCTAAGACTTTAGGTTAGGCTCTTTCATTTCCTGCCTACTGTTGAAACAGCATTCTGTTTGCTAACTTTTATTTCTAACATAGTTTTAGATCTGCTCGAGGCTAAAGGTTGTACATGTGTGTTTTGAAAGTGTCTGTCATGGTCTTTTATCCTTAGTAGAAGACTGGAGAATTGTGGTGCTTAAAGACACTTAGGGGTCAAAAGTCCTGGCGAACAAAAAAACTACAGAGGATTTTAAAAAATTTCTACCAGAAGTTTACAAGAGTGTGTTATAAGTCCAAGGTCGATAAAAAGTTAGAAAAAATAAAGTGTGTTTTCAGAGGTATGAAGCTAGAGATGTTAAAGAGTATCCATGATAGAATTAGGAAATACTTGTCATTACTCTGTAAACTGGATGCCCTGGTGTAACTTTTTGGTGGTAAGATATTGTATTAGATATTAACTTTTAATTCATCTGCTTGCCTCAGATTTCTGAACTGAATTAGGAGTGGTTGAAATAGAGCAAAACTTTTACACCTTTGATGAAGAAAATAGTTTCCAGGCTGGTTTCCACTTCCTGTCAGACTAGTCCTGGTTATTGATCCCCTCACTTCCAGTCAGCTCTGTGGAAACTAGAGGAATGAGAGGGAAATACAGGGAGACCGAGGCTCTCTTGAACCTCTGTGTGTTTATGAGTGAGTGGGGTGTGGTAGCTGCAGCCTGGGACTAAGGACTGCCAGAGGTAGCAGTGACAAAATAGATGGGAAGAAGGCTGTTCTGTTGTTACTGCTTGCCGATGTTGCCTTCAGACTGTCTTTTCCTGCCCTTTCACCACAGAAATGAGCAGCAGTGGCCCGGGCCAGCATGTTCATTTCAAAGGTCTACTGGGGTTCTGATGGCATTAAGGTAGATGAGTACGGCCTAACTGTGCCTAGGGGATCACCTTTCTACCTCTTCTTCCCATTCCCTCCAAACTCCTGGAAGACGTCTGTTCCCAGTGCTGCTTCTCCCTAAGAGTTGCAGTTGGAATGCACAACAGAAGTTCTGAGATCCCTGGGACTCTTTAATTTGGGCCTCATTTTCTCTTCTTAAATTCACCAGCATGGATACAAGTAGGGCCTGATGACCATACATATTACCAAAGAGGCTGGTATTCCAGAAGAACATTAGTTTACCGCCAAACTAGTCACCTGACTAGTATAATTACTTTCAAAGAAAGACAACTAAGTTAACATATACTATGTGATAGAGAATTATTGGAAAAGATTGACCAAAGTTAAAATAAGCATGATAAATATATTTGAGATGAGAGATATGAGCAATAAAACACAAGAAGAAGAAAACAAAAAAACCATAGAACCAAGTAGAAACATTAGGTATGAAAACTGTAGTAAAAGTAAATACATTAGACTGCATGATAGTGGAAGGTGTAGGTGATGAGCAAATTCATGAGTTGGAAGATGACAGTGAGAAGCTCTCTTGAGAATGCAGCATTAAATGATGAAGAGAGAGAAAACATAGATTAAAAGCAACAGGTATGAAAGTTAGATGCAGAAGGGCTTCTATCCATATAAATAGGAATCCAAGAGGAGAGAATAAAAAAGAGAGGAGGAAATGTTTGAAGAAATAATAAAGATAAATCTCTCAAAATGAAAACTAGCAGAAGACCTCAAACTGAAAGGGCTCGAAGACTGTTAAATATGGGAAAGAGAAACCCACCACTGGACCCACTTGGAGTGACATAATATCAAAGACAAAAAAATTCTAAAACCTTCGAGTGACAAAGAGCAGATCACTTACAAAGAATAAGAATTAGATTGCACCTAGCACTTACTTTTAGAAATCTGACTTCAAGAGGACAGTGGAGTAATGTTTTTCAACATGTTAAAGGGAAAAAAAATTGAATCCACATAAAATTTATACATAACCAACTGTGAGGCACAATAAAAATTCTCATCATCTAAAGTCTCCAAAGATTGCATACACAAAGATACACACTGAAAACCCTTTTGGAATTAATAAGTAAGGAGAGAAATGCTTGTATTCAGGAAATGCTACAAGAGATTTGGAAGTTTTAAAACAAAGCCCCCAAATCTTTGACAGCCCTACTAATGAGTGGTGAGGTTTATATCCCTTGCCCTCGAACCTGAGTGGACTTGGAGCTACTTGAATAGTGGTGTCACGTGACTTCTTCGGCTTTTTTAAAGCCATGCAGATTCCTCCTGGTCTTCTTGGAATTACTCCTCTCCAGACAGACAGTTCCTCTTGGGATCTCCCTCTCAGAACTCAGCTGCATGCTGTGCAGAGCCCAAGCCACAGGGAAAGGCTGCATTGTGGGTACTCTGGCAGACAGCTCGGGCTGAATCCAATTTTCAGGTCATCTAACTAAGGGATCAGACGTATGAATGAAGAAGTCTCCAGCTGATTTCAGCTCTCATCTTTTTGAGTCACCCTGAAACATTCAAGTCTTCTTAGACATTGTGAGGCAGAGACAAGCCATCCCTACTGTGCAGTGTCCTAATTCCTGACCTACTGGACCTGTGAGCATAAGAAAATGGTGGTGATTTTATGCCACTAAGTTTTTATGGTTGTTTTTTGTGCAGTAGTAGTAACTTGGGAAAGTTCATTATTACTGTTTAAAAGGCTAGAACCAAAGAAAAGAAAAAACACAGCAATGATAACCCAGAACTAAAATTTTTGACAGAGCCAAATAGTGGGGGTAGGCAGGAGTATATGTGTTGTTAGTGGAAAGCTAGATATATTAGTATCTATATACCTATTGATATAAATATTAAAATAGCAAATATGAGCTTAGAACTTAAGGGCAATCACCATAGAACAAGATAGAACATACATATAACTTTTAAACAGCAGGAGAAAGCTTTATCCAACTGAAAGCACAAAGTGGGGAAAAAGGAAATATTGTATACTGTAAAAGTAAAGTATGAATAAGATGAAATCACTCAGTATAATGATAATTAAAATAATATAAATGGGTTAAACTCATGAAAAATAAACCAGCAGATTGGATTACAAAAAAAAAATCCCTCCTGATTTGTTGTTTGAGACAGAGATTTAAAATAAAAGAATGGGAAAGATGCTCTAGGAAAAACAAAAGAAAGTTGAAGTAGCCACCTAAAAGGCAAAAGGAGAAGAAGGAACATATTTGCTTATAAGAGGAATTATAGATCAAGAAGATATAACACACAGTGTATAGTCAACATGGACATATATGCCCCTAACAATGCAGCCTGAAATATATCAAGCAAAACTAAATAACTGCTGAGAGAAACAGATAAATTAACAATTGTTAGAAATTTTATCACACTTAGGAAATGATAGAATGAAGAGACAGAAAAGTTTAGGCTGACCACAAATACCTCTACTGTTTAACATAGTTCTGCCAGTACTATAAGAAAAGAAAAAGAAATAATTGAAATTGGAAGAAGAGATAAAATTGTTCCATTAACAGATAATTTGACTGTCTACCTGAAATCACCAAGCTAATATATAATTTAAAGAGAACAGTTTGCCATACAGGATAAATTTATCAAAGTCAGAAATATTTCTCTACACCAGTGATAATCAATAGAAAATAATATAAAAATAGGTAAATTCACAATAAGAAAAACTACAAATATCTAGATATTAAACTAGAAATATACAGATATTAAATATCTAGAAATATAACTTATTAAAAATATATGGGGCCTTTGTCAATTAAATTTTTAGTAGAGGATATAGAATATAATTTGAATAAATGGCAAGATATTACATGCTCTTGGGTTGATATAATATTATAAATGTCATTTACCTGCAAACTAATGTATAAATTTGGCATATATTAATCAGGATTTTAATAGATTCTTTGAGGAACTTGAAAAATTTCCCCTAAAATGCATATGGAAAGTGAAGGTCTAAGAACAGCAGAGTTAGCTGTGGAAAATAAAAATAGTGGGGGCCCTTCCTCTACCAGACAGTCAAATTTATTAAAAATTCACAATGATTTTTAAACAATAAAAGAAAGCCTTGTGTTGTCACAAGAACTGAGACACAGACTAATGGGAGGGATGAGGAACAAGCTGATTGTTTAGTAAATGGTCTATGGGAGTGTGGCTTCCTATAATGGAGAGAAAAAAATAGAATTCTGTGTAATAATGACCATACAACTGACCTCTACTTGGTTCATCGGTGACTGAAATCTGAAGCATAAAACTGTACAGTTAATAGAAGAAAATGTAGGAGAATAACTGCACCTTGGGGACAGGAAAATACTATGTTAAACAAAACTTCAGGTGTAGAAATTGTCAGGTGCAATCCCGATGGCTCTGATCCTGTCAAGTACAGGGCATTTTTTCTGGAGGCTCACTGATGAAGAGAAAATGAGGGGCAAGGCAAAGGTTAAAAATTTGGGTAAATTGAAATGAACCCTGACTGTAAAGTAATGTCATATTGAATTTAAAATATAATTAAGATACACCACAAATGTACAAGTTAGGAGGAAACTAATGGAGTTAGTCTTCTGAAGTTCTTAAAATGTGAAAAGTAGTAAGAGTTTGACTCTATGTTTGGGGGTAATATAAGGCAGGGCTGTGTCCTGTGGTCTCTGGGAAGTCTTGAAAGAATAATAGAAGAATCTATAACAAGATAATAGAAGAAGAAAATAAAAAAGTAAAAAAATACTTCAAAAGAAAGAATATAGAATGCAAATAGTGAGGTGGTAGATTTAAACCCAAATATATCAGTAATTATAAGTCTACTAAACTACTCTGATTAAGACAATTATTGTTAGATTGAAAAAGGAATTGACACCTTAAATATAAGGATACAGAAAATTTAGAAATTAAAAGGACGGAAAAAGATAAACCATGCCAAAACTGACTGGAAAAAATCTAGTGTAGTTATCGGGAACAGGCAAGATGAGATAAAGCAGAGCATTTCATGCTAATGAGAATTACTCTACCAGGAAAGTAAATATGTATGTACCTCATAACATAATCTCAAAATACGAAAATCTTAATGTGACAGAACTACAGAAATAGATCAAACAAACCCACAATCATAGTGATAGAGATAGCACATTTCACTAGCAGATAAGATATGTAGACCAAATCAAACACACAAAATGAAACCACAAACAGTTATAATACAAAAGAAACTGCACAACACAATTAATAAACTTGACTTAATTGACTTACAGGATACCACACCAAACAAATGAATAAATTCTATCCTTTATAAGTACCTATGAAAATTACTAAAAATATACTGTATACTGACCATAGAACAAATTTTAACAAGTTTTAGAGAATTGAAATTCTATAGATTTGACGACCATGGAATTAAGATTACAACTAATTGCAAAAGAAATAACTTTAATGAAAAGCTAACTTACAGACCTCCTTATTTGGAGATCACTTTGAAATAATCCATGAATCAGAAAAGAAATGATGATGATAGTTAGAAAACAGTTTGAGCTAATAGTAATATGACCTTTTGAAACTTGTGGGATGCTTAGAGGAAATTTATAGCCTTAAGTACCTATATTAGAAGAGAAGAAAGGCTAAAAAATCCGTGGCTTAAATATCCATCTTGTAGAGCTAAAGTAAAGAAAATAGCAAATTTGACCCAAAGAAAATAAAAGAAAGGTACTAATGACAAGAGCAAAAACTAATAAAATAGAAAACAAATATTCAAAACAGAGTTTCAGCGAAACCAGAAGTTGGTTCTGTGTAAAGAATAACAACAATGATAACCCCCTGACAAGAGTTACACATGTATAACTTGATTGCGTTTTGTTTAGACCAAGAGTCAGCCAAGAACAGCTTGTGGACCAAATCTACCTGACTTGTTGTTTTTGTACAGCCTGTGAGCTAAAAATAGTTCATATGGCTTTAAATGGTTGAAAAAAATATCAAAATAATAATGTTTAGAGGTATTTGAAAATTTTATGAAATTCAGATTTTATAGTCCATAAAGCTTTATTGGCACACAATTTCACTCATTTATGTATTGATTGTGGCTGTTTTCATGCTATAACAGAGGAGTTGAGTAATTGTGACAGAGACCACATGGCCCACAAAACCTAAAATATTTACTGTGTGGTCCTTTTTAGAAAAAGTTTCAGTCCCTAATGTTTACTCTATAAAGAACTACTGCTGCTCTATAATGTAAACAAGGACAGATAAACCAGTAGAAAATGGGCAAGGCTTGAACACATGCCTCACAGACCAACAGATGACTACTAAACCCTTGAAAACAGTGATTGTTATCTTTAGTTTTCAGAAAAATGCAAATAAAAGCCACAATATTATACCGCTGTATTCTACCAGAGTGACTAGAATTAAAGAGGGTAATTGGTTCAGGGTGGGTTAGGATGAGGAACACTGGGGACTCTCATGTACTGCTCTTAGAACTATGTGTGGATATAATCACTTTAGAATACTTTTTGGCAGAATCTACTGAAACTGCACGCATCATATCTTATTATACAGTGGTTGCTTTTCTAGTAGTACACTTACTAGAAATGTATGAATATATGTATCAAAAACGTGCACAATAATGGCCTCATCATTATTTATAGTAAATCAAAACTGGGAACAATTCAAACATCCATCAACAGTGGAATGGATAAATAGTGTTGTAACCATGCAGTGACATTTTATCAGCAATGAAAATTGGCACACCACTGCTAAATTCAACAACATGGATAAATCTCACAAACTCTATTGAAAGAAGCCAGGCACACACATAAAAACATACTATATGATTACATTTTTATAAAGTTTAAAAATAGACAAAACTTACTGTGGTTTTAGAAATCAGGATAGTAATTACTTTTAGACAAGAGCAGGGGAGTGACTAACTGTTACACAGTGGGGCTTCTGGTGTGTTAATGTCCTGCTGCTTAATTGGATGGTGGTAGTTACAGTAATTCAAGTGGTACTGTTAACCTGTGTCACATGAGGTCTTCTATTTTTTGTTTACAGAAAAGTTATTATGTGCAAAAATTCTTTGGAAAATTTTATTTTGAACCTTGTCCCATGACTGAAAGTATTTGTTTCTTTTTCTGATGGGGAAAGCAGTTCATGAAAAATGGTTGAAAATTTTATATATCTATACCTATATATGATATAATATAAAATATTTATTCAAATGGTTATTTATACATGTATAGTCAGTCATCCCTGTCTGACTTTTGTTATTTTTTAAGAAATTACACAACTACAGGAAATTCTGTAGTGAGTGTTGATGCAGAAAAGGTTGTAAGTTCATTCTTCATCTGTTTAATATTTCAAATTTATTGTTCTATCATTAACTCCTGGGATTTCTACACATGCTGTGACGTGAATTAAACAGCTCATTGTGTATTTCCTGTCATCTCAGCTTGTGATAATACTTAAAATGGGTCATGAGGTTTTTTATGGGAATTTTTCCTTTTCTCTTAAAACATTCATAATAGTCTGTGATACAGATGTCCACAGCTCCCCCCACAAAAATAAAATGTTCCATTTGTATTTTTGTGCACACATTGATAAATTCCAAAATGGCCAGCTCCTTGACTTTGTCAATACTCATAACAAATCTACAGCCTAAGTTTTAGGTTTCACCATCTTTCTCTGGTCACAATCTAACATCATTCTGCTTGTACCCATCTGTTCCACTCTCTCTGATCTCTGTCTACACTAAGACACTGCTCTTCCCTTTTGGCCAGTTGTCTTCATGATTTCACTTCCCTTTACTTCCTGATTAGTTGCAATATTCTACTCTCCTCATTAGAACTCTCAGTTGCCGTGGCTTAAGATAAAAGCAAACTCCTTATAGCATATGGACAAAACAGCCACACCCTTCACACAAGGTCACCTTTTTCGTTGCCAAAGAGGCACCACAGAGAAGTGAGTTAAGCATGGTTTCTGGACCAAGCATGCCTGGGTCCTAGTCTCATTTCTGTCATTCACTTAGCTATGTGAACTCGTCCGAGTTATTTAACTTAGTTGTGACTTAGTTTCTTTCTCAGTTAAATGACTCGGTTTAATAATTAATTAAATAAATTTTGGCGCTGTTCCACCTGAACCTGGGATGGAAATGGAGTCATCTTTACCAAACTAGTTTCCTGAATATGCTATGCTATCTGATAGTTCTGTTCTCCTGTATCCTCTCACCCCCAGCTAAATTTTTTCTCATAGCCCATCAAAGTTAGTTCATGTGACCTCTCTGTGAAGCTTTTCATAACCCATCCATCCTCTTATCCCCAGGTAATTATTATGTCTGTTAAAATAGCTCTCTTGATGTTAATTCTTCCTATCCATGAACATGGTATGTGCTTCCACTTATTTCTATCTTCTTCAGTTTCTTTCTTCAGTGTATTGAAATTCTCTAGAGGTCTTATACATCCTTGGTTAGATTTATTCCTAGGTATTTTACTCTTTTGAAGCAGTTGTGATTGGGATTATTTTCTTAATTTCCCTTTCTGTTCATTATTGGCCTATGAAAATGCAGCTGATTTCTGGGTATTAATTTTGTATCCTGCTACTTTGCTGAATTCACTTTTTAAATCTTTGGGGCTATGTACAGTATCATGTGATCTGGAGTCATTAAAATGTCCATACTCCCCAAAGCAGTCTATAAATCCAGTGCAATTCCTATCAAGATTCCAATGACGTATTTTACCGAACTAGAATAAATATTTCAAAAATCTATATGGAACCACAGAAAGCCCCACATAGCAATAGAGATCCTGAGAAAGAAGAACAAAGTTGGAAGAATCACACTACCTGATATGAAACTATATTATAAGGCCATAGTAATCAAGTCAGCATGGTATTTGCATAAAAACAGACACCTAGATCAATGGAACAGAACAGAGAGCCCAGAAATAAACCACCACCTTTATAGCAGTTAATAATTCAATAGAGGAAGTAGGCACATACAAGGGGCTAAAGATAGGTTATTCAATAAATTGTATTGGGAAAACTGGACAGACACATGAAGAAAAATGAAACTAGATCATCTTCTTACACCACACACAAGAATACGCTCAAAATGGATTAAAAACTTAAATATTAGACCTCAAATCATAAAAATTGTAGAAGAAAACATAGGCAGTAAAATCTCAGACATTGCTTGTAGCAGTATTTTATCGGATATATCTCCTAAGGCAAAGGAAAGGAAAAAAAAAATAAACAAATGAGACTACATCAAACTAAAAAAATTTTGCACAGCAAAGGGAACCATGAACAAAATAAATATACAACCCACAGAATGGGAGGACATATTCACCAATACATCTGATAGGGGTTAATTTATCAAGCATTTATAAAGAACTTGCAAAACTCAACACCAAAAAAAAAACCAACAATCCGGTTCAAAAGTAGGTAAAGGACCTAAATAGACACTTCTCCAAAGAGGACATACAGTTGGCCAATAGACTATGAAAAGATGTTCAACATAACTAATCATCAGAGAAATGCAAATTAAAGCCACAAGGAGGTATCACCCCACACCTGTCAGAATGGCTGTCATTGATAAATCAACACACAAGTGCTGATGAGGATGCTGAGAAAGGGGAACCTTTTGCATTGTTGGTGGGAATGCAGACTGGTGTAGCCACTGTGGAAAACAGTATGGAGATAACTCAAAACATTAAGAATGGGTCTGTCTTTTGTCCCAGCAATCCCACTTCTGGGAATTTACCTGAAGAAACCCGAAACACTAATTTGAAAGAACCTAAGCACCCCTGTGTTCATTGCAACATTCTTTACAATCCCCAAGATAATGGAAGCAGCTCAAGTGCCCATCAGTAGATGAGTGGATAAAACTACGATGGGACATGTACACAATGGAATATTACTTGGCCATAAAAAGGAAGAAAATTTTACCCTTTGCCCTTTACAGTATGGAAGGATCTAGAGAACATTACGTGAAATAAGCCAGTTAGAGAAAGAAGTGCCATGTGATTTCACTCATATGTGGAATCTAATGAACAAACTGCACTAACAATGAAAATGGGGACAAACTCATAGATGGAGAGCAGGATGACAGCTAGTGGGGGGGGCCAGTGGTTCAGGAGAAGAGGGATTAAGGATAAAAGGGCTCGTGGACATGGACAGCAGTGTAGTGTGGTAATTCCTGGGGGGAGGAGGGTAAAAAGGGATGAAATACAATGGGAAAAAATACTAGAAAAGTTAAATATTAACTTTTTATTAAGCAAACAGGAAGAACAGAGAAGGAATCATGGATACAGAGCCTCTTGATGGTTCCTGGATGGGAGAGGTGTGTGGGGGAATGGGCGAAGAGGTGAGGGGATTAAGTACAAAGAGGTAGTTACAGAATAACCATGGGGATATAAAGTACAGTGTAGGCAATGGAGTAGCCAAAGAACTTATATGCCTGGACATGAATGAAGGCGTGGGGTGCTGGGTGGAGGGGGAAGATGGGGGAGAATTGGGACAACTGTGATAACATAATCAATAAAATAAAATTTTTTAAAAAGTCCCACCTGTATAACACTTCATTTTCTCTTAAAACATCACTCCATTCTTAGTTTACAGTTTATCACACACAATACCTTCATTATCTGTCTCACTGATAGCATCCAGTAAAATGTCCTTGTAGCTCAGTAGTTGCTCATTAAATATCTATTTAATGATTAAGCAAATAAATGAATCATGTGGTCCTGGAAGACACAAGAATTGGTGATCTCTCTGTGTATATAAACTGATGATGTATACAGTCATCTCCTTTAATAACCCAAATGCGACATTCTCACACTTGAGCATGACAAAGAATGATCTAGGAGAATGATCTGAGAATTTGTAAAATGCACATGTTGTGGTCTCATCCTTTGGGATTCTTAAGCAAGCATGCCTTATGAGGCCCAACACTGAACTTCCTTCTAAGTACGTTTCCGTATCTCTGCAAAAAGTCTGAGGATTTTACTTGGAGAAACATTGTCTGGAGTCCTTTGTATGCTGCTACAAAGCTGAAATCAGGGAGCTTACAAATTCAACTCAGCTACTTAGGGATTATTTTGAAAGTTTAGAGAGCCAAGTGAAAGTAATCAGTCCTCTCAGTCTAGATGTGTTAACACAGTTAATAGTTACGATAATATTGGGGTATCATAGAAAGATGATGTTGAGGCTTCTTATGGAGGGGCGTTCATATTTAGTAAAGATGTTTGTGAATTCTTCAAAATAAAAGAAAATCACATGTAGAGCACAGGCTCTCAAATTTAAGAGGTTTAAGGACTCTAAGACCACATATTTTAGAAACCTTGCTTTAGGATTAAATTTTAGAATTGGAGAGCCAGCATGTAACATAAACACAGAGGTGAGTGCTTAAAATTACCTGTTTCTTAAGATTTTATATTATTATCAAAATTTAAAAACAAAATTTAAAACTTACAGAGAAAATTCACAGACAGCAAAGAATAGATTTGTTACAAGTTTTTATTAGACACACAATGGTAAAAACATTGAATCCTTGAGAAGCTTAAGAATCATTGAAAAACTGATTATCCTAAACATCTAATTCTCTTACAATGCTAACTAATTACTGGGATATTTAAAATTCAAATATCCACTCATTTCCCCATATGTGCATTGAGCACCTGCAAAGGGTTAGGCTCCTGAGACTTCGATGATAAACAGGGCCTAGGAATGGGAGGAAAAGCTTCTTGAAGGAAATGTTGTAGTTCACATATGAAGGGTCAGTACTTGCCAGCTAAGTTGAGGGGCAGGGTTAAGGAAATGTGATGAAACTGGAGTTGTGGGGGTGGGAGGATAGAAATAACCTTTTCAAGGTTATGTGTGGCAACTGTGTCATAGTGTTGCTTCACTGTTCAATTTCACACATTGCTTCTGGATATTACACCAAAACCTACTCACCCGCACTGGAATGAAAAACTTAAGAAATACTGGCGGGTTCCAATGTATTTTTGCTTTGTTAGTTGAGTTGGTAATTATGATTACCAGATTACCAGACTTTTGATTAGACGGTGAAACTGTATCTGTAAAGGGATCTCAGGCTGTTAAATGCTTGGTTTTTGTTTGTTGTTTTTTTAAGAACACACATGTAATTTTGTGAGTCATAGAAAAGAAGTTTGTGAAAAGCAAGTGTGCAGTTCAACATAAAATGGACAAAATTCCTTTATTAAGTGCTTTTAAAGAATCTCAATGTTTAAACCTTTAAAATCAAACAATAGAAACTCCAGCAGAGCTAATATAAATGAAAACTGTTATAATCTTCCAAATAACACCATAATAAAATAACCTCAAAACATTTGGTGTTGACCCTATATTGTTTTCTGTTCGAATTGAGTAGAGTTTCTAGCATTATATAACAGTAATGGAATTAAGTGATGTTTCCAGTAAAAGAATTTTGTGAATGTAATATGTTTTCGTATTAAATTCTACTTCTGTATTTAGCAATTAAGATTACTCTTGTGATGATGGTAGCATTAGAAGGGAGAGAGCTGTCAGAAAATTTGAAGCTTAGTTATTCATTGGTAACTAAATGCATAATCTTCCATTATAACACTTAATTCTCTTATGGTAATTGACTCATTTGCTCTGTGGTTATTATTTAACTTCCCAGCCACAGACATCTGCTCTTACATTGTGTTTAGTTGGTATGAATATTGTCTACAGAGAAGTTAAAACCTAAAGAACATTTTTAAGGCCTTATTTTATAATTCATGAAAGGGAAAGTTAATGATAAATTGAACATTGTGATGGTTTTTTCCTAATAGTCTTTGAAAGCCTGTTTACTAAAAATGCAAAGTACAATTACATTAATTAGATTTCTTTTTTTTTTTTTTTTAAGGGGATTTTTGCTGTGTTTTCCAGAATTACATACTTTGCCTTAGGGGAAGCCTAAGTCTTTTAGACTCAAGGAATATGTCATTTACTTAGAAATAAAGTATCATAGTAGTCAAAATTACAAGGCTTTGAAAGTAGAAAAAGAATTGTTTAGTATGTTACTGTTAATGTAAGGAAGAGGGGTGGGGACAAATTGTGTGTTTGCTTATCATTTTAAAAAAGGATAAACCACCCTGGCTGGTGTGGCTCAGTGGATTGAGTGCCTTCCTGCAAACCAAAGGGTCACCAGTTTGTCGCCCGGTCAGGACACGTGCCCAGGCTAGGACCCCACTTCAGGGTGTGTGAGAGGCAACCACACACTGCTGTTTCTTTCCCTCTCTTTCTGTATCCCTTCCCTCTGTCTAAAAATACATAAATAAATAAATTGTTGTGTTTTTTTTAAGGATAAACCATAAAAAATTTTAAAATGGCTATCTATAGGGAAATGGAGAAAGTAGAGTAGGGAAAATAGGATTAGAAGCAAAACTTGTTTGAGTATACCTTATTGTTGAAGAGTTAAAATGTTACAAAGTAATTTTTGAAAACTTAAGTGAAATGAAACTGGTGATTCTAAATGTGTATGTAGTTGGTAGTATCTAACACAAAGTTACAATTGCAGGTGAAAGTTACTATTCCAAATAAATTTAAAGTACTAATTGGACTATATATACCTATTGGGTTGTACTCTAAGGAAAAAGGAATTGCAAAAATCTTCAATTGTTTTCTGTTATTATATTGTTGATATAAATGTTAGTAATGTTATTTTGAGGCTACTGAGTGTGAGATATAACACATGGGTAAGTTGGTGTCATTAAGAACATTGATTTATGGCATGAGAGAAAGGAAATACAACTGTAAAATTAATAAGATCTTGTTGAAACCAAGAGTCCCAAATTTAATTGGAAACCCTAGAATGAAGTCACGATGAATTTATATTTAAAAAGTAAATAATTCCTGGCTCTGTCCACAGTTTGGGCCTAAATATAGTGACCAGAAGATGGTAAAGACACTATGGTGATGTCAATAAGGACTTGGAAACATCCAGTAGACTCAAGCTTCTACTGGTCAAAGATTGGAGTAGTTTGAGAATCAAAAGAATAATAACTTCCATGGATGGAAACAAACCAAATATATTTTAATCCATGAACTTGTGCAACAGTACTTTACATTCACATTTGGGGGAGGATATTAGATAACCAGGTTATTGTTTTGAAAATTGATAAAGAATAGGCATTTATCCTGCCCTTTTAAAGACTATACTTAAGGATAACCAAATAATTGATGAGGGGATATTTCTTTCATAGGAGGAATGATCGAATAAAAGCATTAGTATTTTGCAGCTCCCTTCGCATAAGCAATGATTGTCAAAGACTGTTCACATCACAAAAAAGAGAGACAATCACACATTATGAAAACTCTTGATGGAAGGGCATGACATTGCCTGTGAAGTAGTCTTGTTTTTTTTTGTTTGTTTGTTTTGTTTATTGATTTTTAGAGAGGGAGAGGGGAAAAGAGAAAGAGAAACATCTATTTGTTGTTCCACTTATTTATGTATTCATTGGTTGATTCTTATATATGCCCTGACTAGAGGTCGAACTCACAACCTTGGTGTATCTGGTTGATGCTCTAAGCAACTGAGCTACCTGGCCAGGGCTCTCTAAAGTAATCCTGAAAGAGAAGATTGACTCCAGGTGTTGAGTCATATAAGTTCTTTATATATTTTGAAGATCACACCCTTGTCTGATATATCATTGGCAAACATGTTCTCCATATGGTCAGTTCCCTTTTCATTTAGATGATGGTATCTTTAGCTGTGCAGAAGTTTTCTAGATTGATGTAGTCCCATTTATTTCTTCCTTTATTTTTCTTTGCTCTAGGAGGTATATTGTCAAAAATATTGCTACATGGGATATCTGAAATTTTACTGCCTATGCTTTTCTCTAGTACTTTATATTTTCATGACATATATTTGTCTTTTATCAGTCTTGAGTTTATTCTGGTGTATGGTATAAGTTAGTGAACCAGTTTCATTTTTTTGGATGTACCAGTCCAGTTCTCCCAACACCACTTGTTGAAAAGACTATTTTTACTCCATTGTATCCTCATGTCCCCTTTGTCAAATATTAATTAGGCTCTCTTTTCTGTTCCATTGGCATATGTATCTGTTCTTATGTCAGTACCAGACTGTTTTGATTACAGTGACCTTGTAGTATACTTTAATACTGGGTATTGTGATCCCTCCTACTTTGTTCTTCTTTCTCAAGATTGCTGAGACTATTTGGTGTCTTCTTTGGTTCCATATAAACTTTTAAAATATTTGTTCCAGATTTGTGAAATATGCTATTGGTATTTTAATAGGAATTGTGTTGAATCTGTAGATTGCTTTGGGTAGTATGGACATTTTGATGATGTTAATTATTCCAATCCATGAACATGGTATATGCTTCCGTTTGTGTCTTCCTTAATTTCTTTCTTCAGTGTACTATAGGTTTCCAAGTATAGGTCTTTTACCTCCTTGGTTAGGTTTATTCCTAGGCACTTTATTTTTATTGTTGCTGTAGTAAGTGGAATATTTTTTTCCTAGTTTCTATTTCTGAAATTTTAATCAGGTAAGTAGTTTTTGGTGGAATCTACATGGTTTTCTATGTACACTATCATGTCATCTGCAAACAATGACAGTTTTACTTCCTCCTTTCCAATTTGGATGCCTTTTATACCTTTTCCTTGTCCGATCACTGCGGCTAGAACTTCCGGTACTATATAGAATAAGAGTGGTGAAAGCGGACACCTTTGTCTTGTTCCTGATCTTAAGGGGAAAGCTTTTAGGTTTTGCCCATTGAATATAATGTTGGCTGTAGGTTTCTTGTATATGACTTTTATATGTTGAGGTATGCTCCCTCTGTTCCTGCGTTTCTGAGAGTTTTTATCATAAATGTGTGCTGGACTTTTATCTAATGCTTTTTCAGCATCTATTGATATGATCGTGTGATTTTTATCCATTTTGTTTATGTGGTGTTTTAAATTTATTGATCTGTGACTATTGTACCATCCTTGCATCTTATGGGATGAATCCCTCTTGATCTTGGTGTGTGATCTTTTTAAGGTTTTTCTGAATGTGGATTGCCAGTATTTTGTTGAGGATTTTAGCATCCATGTTTATCAGCGATATTGACCTGCAGTTTTCTTTCTTGTGTCTTTACCTAGTTTTTTTTTTAATTTTATTTATTTTTATTTTTATAGAGAGGGGAAGGAAAGGAGAGAGGGAGAGAAACATCAATGTGTGGTTGTGTCTTGCACATCCCCTACTGGGGACCTAGCCTGCAACCTGGACATGTGCCCTGACTGGGAATCAAACCAGCAACCCTTTGGTTTGCAGGCCCGAGCCCAATCCGCTGAGCAACACCAGCCAGGGCTTTACCTAGTTTTTAAATTAGGATTGTGCTGGCCTCATAAAAAGAGTTTGAGAGTCTTGCCCCGTCTTGAATTTTTTGGAATAGTTTGAGAAGGGTAGGAGTTAGTTCTTCCATAAATGTTTGTTAACATTCACCTCTGAAGCCATGTAGTTCAGGGCTTTTGTGTGCTGGCAGTTTTTTGATTACTGCTTCAGTTTCTGTAATTGTTATGGCTCTATTCAGATTCTCTGCTTCTTCTTGATTCAGTTTTGGAAGATTGTGTGCTTCTATAAATTTGCCCATTTTTCCCAGGTTGTCCAGTTTCATGTAGTTGTTCAATAGTAATTTGTTTTCTTTTCCTTTTTTTTGGTGGGGGTGTGGTGTCAGAAGTTAATGTTTAATTTATTGAAGCAAAATCCAATACCCTTATTCTTATGCTTTTAAGTTCAGCTTTTGTTTTTCATAGTAATTTCTTACAGTCCTTTGTATTTTTGTGGTATTGGGAAAACAAACAATCCAATTTTAAAAAATAGGTAATGGACCTGAATAGACACTTCTCCAAGGAGGACACACAGATGATCCATAGATGTATGAAAAGATGCTCACATCACTACCCATCAGAGAGATGCAAATTAAAATCACAGTGAGATATCACCTAACATTCTGTCAGAATGGCTATCATTAATAAATTAACAAACAACAAGTGCTGGTGAGGCTGTGGAGAAAAGGGAACCCTAATGCACTGTTGATGGGAATGCACATGGGTGCAGCCACCGTGGAAAACAGTATGAAATTTCCTCAGAGAACTAAAAATTGAACTGCCTTTTGACCCAGTGATTCCGCTGGGCATAACTGCTGGCATTATGCCCTAAGAGCCTTGAATCACCAATTCAAAAGAATCCGTGCACCCCAGTGCTCATAGCAGCTTTATTTACAATAGCCAAGTGCTGAAAACAGCCTAAGTGCCTATCAGTAAATGATTGGATCAAAAATCTGTGGTACATTTACACAATGAAATACTATGCAGCAGAAAGAAAGGAGGAGCTCCTACCTGTCGCAAGAGGATGGATGAAACTGGAGAGCATTATGCTAAGTTAAATCAGCCACTCAGTGAAAGACAAATATGATCTCACCTATGAGAGGAATCTAATGAATAAAATAAACTAACAAACAAAATAGAACCACAGGCATGGAAACATGAAACATACTGAAAGTGACCAGATGGGAGGAGAGAAGGGGATAATGATGGAAATAAAGGGAAGGGACTAGACAAAGAACAGGTATGAATGACCCACGGACATGGACAATGGTGTGGGGATTGACTGTGAGAGTGGTGGTGGGATGGGCAGAGGAGGGCAAAGGGGGAAAAATTGGGACAACTGTAGTAGAATAACAATAAAAATGGTTTAATAAAAAGAAAAAAGACTGACTCACTCCGGTCAAGCCTTTACAATATATAGAACAAAGAGGTTAAATGCCACCATAGCAATGCAATCAATAAAAGATGAATTGCAGGAAACTTCATAGGACAAATGACTTCTTCAACAAACAGACTACAAATAAAGATTAACAAAGGAGTAACATGTAGATTATAAGAAACAAGTTAATGCCAATGAATGCCTCTTGTTTGTCCAATTCAAGTAAAATAAATCATTTTTTAAAACAGAGGTGAATAGTGAAATGTGGATTCTAACTGAATAATTCATAGTAAGAAATTATTGTAGATATTAGCGTCATGATGGTATAGTGGTTTTGTTTAGAAAATGGGAGTTCTTAGTTTGTAGTGGTACTTACTTAAATATTCGTGTATGAAATAATAGCTCTCAGGGTTCACCTTTAAAATAACCTGGGGAAGAATATGGGATGGGTTGGGGTATAGATAAGCAGTGTTGGCCATGCATTCATAATTGCTAAAGCTATACAACAGTTATCATGGGGGTTATTATTATTTTCCATAAAATAAGAGTTTTCTTTTTAAAAGCTATGGAGTTTTTCATCCGACTACTTAGGGTCAAAGTCCAGATCTGTCACTGACTGAATTATGTGAACCTGTAGAGCTACTTAGCCTCTCTGTGTGTAAGTGCCTCTGTAAAAAGGAAATAATATAATAATACTTAAACAGTAGGTTGTTGTGGGAACTAAATGATGATAAGTAGAAAACACTCATGAATGTTAGATATTAATTATTATACATCAAATATATAGTTAAACTAATATCATAAGATCACAGTCAGATAGAGGTCTGAGACACTTAGAAACCGTCCAGTGATTTCCTTATTTAGTGTAGGAGAAACAAACCCACGACCAGCAGAATGTCTAGTGGCAGAACCAGAACTGAACTACAGGTCTCTTGACTTACATCATCATAGTAAGTCATTATTGAGTAATATACACATGAATTTAAATAATCTGGTCTTATGTTGGACTACTTAGGATTGCAAATATGTTCACTTTTCCTACATCTGAAATTTACTGTAGTTCTAGTAAAAACTCCAGGTTATTCTCGTTGTGTGTTTTCTTTGAGAAGGAACAGAAAAACTTAACCAAAGATGAGCCTAAATTCATCTGGGATAAAATGTCAACTTAGTGAACAAGCTGGAGAAATTTTGAGGAAATAAAGGAATAAAAGGAAAGTACTTGTTTTCCAGATATTTTAAAATACAGTATCATTACAGTCATCAAGTTTGTAGTGGTTCTGGCCCAGATATGAAACCACTTAGCATCTAGAAATAACCCTCCTCCTTTCCACCCAACAGTATATGGGGTTTTAATATTAAAACTATTTCAAATCAATTACTTTTGGGACTACTGGAATTGTCATTTAGAAAAACGTAAAGCTGGATATTTATTGAAGTTCAGATTTCATAGACATACTAGAAGAAAATGTAAGTAAATATTTTTATAGTGTGGGGACAGGGAAAACCTTTGGAGTTAGAGTAGTAAAATACAGAAGCCACAATGAAAGGGCTAATAAATTTTACTACATACAAATTTAAAACTTTGATACAACAGCAGGTGCCTTAAATTAAGAAACAACAACAGTACATATTGGCAGCATATATGAGAAAGGATTACTGTCTTACTGTGTTGGTTGGGGTCTAGTCAGGAGCTATAAATTACAACAGGAGTTTCAACAAGGAAAATTTAGTATGAAGAAGTACTAACTGGTAAAAGGTGCTTTAACTACTAAAAAGGATAAAATAGTAAATAAGTATCAGCTACTACTCTAGAGCTGAGGGGAGAATGTAGAAAAGGAACAAACTTGAAAGAGGACACCCATACCCAAGATTTTGAGTTGTACCTTGGAGAGATTGTATTTGCTGCCAAAAGACTCAGCTATGGCCAGCTAGCCCACAGGAGATCGCCTGCTAAATGCCACAGGCCTAAGCTGGTGTGTAGAGAGCCACCTGCTAGGGTGCCATGGGCCTGACTAATAATGGGCTGCCATGAGCCTGAGATGGTGTGCTGGATGCTGTCCAGTAGGATGCTCTGGGTCAGAGTGGATGCACAGAAAGCCACCAGCTGGTGTAAACTGGAGAAACTTAATAGATACAGCAGAAAAACTTGCTGGAGGGTGATCACTCATAGGTCTCTCAGATCCTTTCTAGCTACCATACCATAGGGGCAAGAGGAAGAGCACACCCGAATTTGAAAGATAAGTACATTCCTCTGCCAAGCCTACATTGTCCCTCTAGTGCCCACTATTAACAAAATCTAAGGTTGCACCAGCTGCATTACAAAGAAGAGGGGATTTGGAGCTGAGAGGCCATGAATTGATAACTGGCTGGCATTATGTGAAACGCTCTTCTATATAAATAAGAAAATTGTGAGTACTCTAATTGAAAAAATAATAGTGTGTATATAGATAACTCACAAATGAATAAATACAAATGGCTAATGTGTATTTGTTTTCTTAATTATATTTTATTGATTATACTATTACAGTTGTCCTGATTTTCCCCCTTTTTCCTCCCTCCATGCATCACTCCCCACTGCCTCAGGCAATCTTCCCACCATTGTTCATGGGTCATGTATATAAGTTTTTTGGCTACTCCATTTTCTATACTGTACTCTACATCCCCATGGCTATTCTATAACTAACTCTTTGTACTTATTCCCCTTACCTCTTCACCCATTCCTCCACACAGCCCTCCCAGCTACCAACCATCAAAATCCTTTCTGTATCCATGATTCTGCCTCTGTTCTTGTTCACTTAGTTTGTTTTTTAGCTTGAATTGTTGATAGATTTGTATTTTTTGCCATTTTATTGTTTGTATTTTTATCTTCTTTTCTTAAATAAGACCCTTTAACATATATAATAATGGTTTGCTGATGATGAACTCCTTTAGTTTTTTCTTTTCTGGGAAGCTCTTTATCTGCCCTTTGATTCTAAACGATAGCTTTGCTGGATAGAGCAATCTCAGCTGTAGGTCCCTGTTTTTCATGACTGAATATTTCTTGCTAGTCCCTTCTAGCCTGCAAAGTTTCTTTTGAGAAATGAGCTGACACTGTTATGGAAATTCCTCTGTAGGTAACTAACTGCTTTTCTCTTCCTGCTTTTAAGATTCTTTATTTTTAACCTTTGGCATTTTAATTATGATGTGTAGTGGAATGGGCCTCTTTGCATCCATTTATTCAGGACTCTGTACTTCCTGGACTTGCATGTCTGATTCCTTCTCCAAACTAGGGCAGTTTTCTTTCATTATTTTTTCAAATAGATTCCCAATTCCTTGCTCTTTTTCTTCTCTTGGCACCCCTATGATGTGAATGTTGGACTCTTTGAAGTTGTCCCAGAGGCAGCTTATTCTGTCCTCATTTTTTAAAATTCTTTTTTCATCTTCTTGTTCTGATTGGTTCTTTTTTGCTTCTTTATGTTCAATCATTTATTTGAATCTTGGCTTCATCCATTCTACTGTTGTTTCCCTGTAAGTTGTTCTTCATTTCAATTGTATCCTTCGTTTCTGATTGAATCTTTTTATGTTGCTGAGGTCCTCACTAAGTTTCTTGAACATCCTTATACCCAGTGTTTTGAACTCTGCATCTGATTGTCGCAATTTTGTTTAGCTCTTTTTGAACTTTTGATCTGTTCTTTCATTTGGACTGTGTTTCTTTGTCTCCTCATTTTGGCAGCCTCCTGTGTTTGTTTCTGTGTATTAGGTAGAACTACTATGACTCCATGTCTTGGTAGTGTAGCCTAATATAGTAGGTGTCCTGTAGGGTCCAGTGGCACAGCCTCCGCTATTACCCAATTTGGATGCTCAAGGTGTGTCCCTCATGTGGGTTGAGTACACCCTCCTCTTGTAGTTGAGCCATGGTTGTTCTTGGCAGATCGATGGGAGGGATTTACCCAGGCCAGCCAGCTGCAAGGACTGGCTGTGGCCACTAACCCCTAAACTCCCACCTCCATGGAGGATCAGCTATGTCAAGGTATGGTGGTGGTATTCCATTGTGGTCTATAGCTGTCCACTGAGTGCATTGGCCCTGGGATTTCTCAGGTCATACAGATCAAGTTCAGACCCCACTTGTGTGTTTTCTGGGGCCACCCTTCCTGAGCTATAAAGCAATCTGAGATGGTCGCTACTTGTGTTGGGCTTGGAGATTCCCAGTTGAAGCCAGGCTATGAATCTAGGCTGGCTGCTGCTAGTGCTGGGTCTGGGGCCAGCCATTGCTTGTTTGAGAGGATTTAGGGAATTATGAAGCATGAACCAAGACCAGCCATTCATATGGAAAAGCAGCTCGGGTGGGCTCATAATTTGGGTAGGATGGAGTCTCTGGGGATCTCCAAGGTGGGTCAAACAGTGTTAGCCAGGTTGATGGAGTCTCACATATGGCACCAGTTGGCTGGGTTTGTTGTGGGGAGAGTTTATGAAAGGGGCAATGGTCTCTGCTCACCTTGATGCCAGACACTTCAGTTCCTCCGTGTATACCACTGATGCCTTTCAAGCTGCTCCCTGGTGCTAGAGCTCAGAAGGAGTGAGTCTGAGTAGGTGAGCATGTGTGGGTTCTTTAAGAACTGCTTGGGGCTCCAGCAGTTTCTTCGATTCAATCCCTGCTGTACTTTCCAGTCAGAAGTTATGGGATTTATCTTCCTGAACTGGCACCCTGTGCTGTGGCATCTGGTGTGGTGCTGGGACTCCTCACTCCCAAGATATCCCTCCCTAATTTTTATCCAGCACACGTGGGTGTAGGACCAGTTGGTTCTGTAGTCATCAGACTTCCATTTGATTCTCTAGCTGCAATTCTGAGTGATGGTTTTTCTATATTTTAGTTTTAATTTTAATGTCATTGTGTTAAGAGGCAAGCCATGTCTGCCTATTCCGCCATCTTGACTGGAAGTCTGCTAATACATATTTGAAAAGATAATTAAATGTACTATTTATAGGTCTCCCTGATTTCCTCTAGTTGTACAGACTTAGGTTTTCTTTATCTTCCATTACTCTGAATGTATATTGCTTCTTAAGATCGGACAATCTTATTTCTGATAAATGATAATAGAAAAAATATAATAAAAATGTAAAAAAAGAAAGGATCAGCCATTCTTTTCCTCCTTGGTTCCTACTGCTCACTTGATGTTCTACCTGGTCTCTATACTCTTACTCTTCATTTACCCAAATTATAAAGCTAGTCTGGGCTTTTTCTGAAGACTTGCCCTACTTTAGCTAGTGTAATAGGCAAGAAGTGAAAAAAGAGGAAGGCAGAATGAAAAGGAGGACATAAAACTGCCTCTGTTTACAGACAACATATAATTATCTGTAAATATATGTTATATGTAGATAATCCCAAAACCGTCTGTAGAAACTAGAATTAATGAGTGAGTTTAGCATGACCATGAATGAGAGGTCAATATACATAAATCACTTTCACTTCTACATACTAGCAGTGATCAATTGGAAATAAAATATTTTTTAAACTCCCACTTACAGTAATACCAAAAAATTAAAAATACTTAGGTATATACATAACAAAGTGTGAACAAGATTTGTATATGGAAATCTACAAAACATTAATGTGGGGGGAAAAACAATGATTTAAGTAAATGGATGGAGAATGTTCATGAAAAGAAAGACTCAAGATTGTTATGATGTCAGGTTGCCACAAATTTAACACAATCCAATTAAAATTCCACAGACTGAGCACGTTTTACTCAACTGTGTGGGGGTTGGGGGGGAGCCACTCTTTTTGTTATCAGTTTTTCTTTTTAATATAAACTAGCCTACAGCGGAGCTTGCTGCTTTGTGATATAGGGAGTTAGGAAATTACGGTGTTAGGTGGGAAGTTGGACTCAATGATCTGCTTTTACCCTCCTAATTCAAAATCTTAATGAACCTGTTATTCGTAAGTCAGTGATTACAACCTTAGAGCAAGGTGAAAGGGATTTGCTGGAATAGTCAGGCTTTTTCGAATATGCTTAACTTTCCCCAACAATCCTGTCACTCTTCCTCTCAGTCTATAAAAACCATTTCATGTAGTGAGAGATGTTACTACTGAGAGAGTGTTGTGTGAGGGAACTGTGTTAAGACCTCTGATTGTCTCATTTGTATTACTTTTTGGGGGGGTTACTCATCAGGTTGGCTGAAAAGGAAGATGTCAGTTTTCTCAACTCTTTTTGAATCTTAATTATGGCCCTTCCAAAACAGTATAAATCATAGGAAAATAGTTTTTAATACTCATTTTTAGCTTAGAATATTCATAGTGTCACTTTCTTAATTATAATCAATTTACTAAATTTTGTCAACAAGGAAACTCAAAAATTATAATGCTTCAAGTTAATTATACCAGAATATCAATTTTTAAAGATACTGTGTTGCTAATGTGCATTTTAAATATGTATGTCTTACAGATGTTGACAAGTTTTAATAAAAATATGTGAAAGCCTAAATAAGTAAAAAACCCAGTGAATTCTGTGATTTTTAAAAAAATTTCTTGAAATATGAATAGCTACCCATTTTTATTTTCATTAATATCTTAATTTCCTTTCTATTTTAAAGCCCCACCTGAATTCCTGAAGCAGCCTACTAATATATATGCTCATGAATCTATGGATATCATATTTGAATGTGAAGTGACTGGGAAGCCAACTCCAACTGTGAAGTGGGTCAAGAATGGGGATATGGTTATCCCAAGTGATTACTTTAAGATTGTAGTAAGTACTTTTTAAAAGGAGGACATTTATCTCTGAAACGTATGAATGTCTTTGAATGTAATCATTAAGAGATCTGTTATCTTATATACACCAGTTTTTGTATGCAAACAAAGACAGAAAAATTCACATAGAATGTAATCTCTTCATTGGACAATGAGAAAGCTGAGCCCAGAAATATTTGGGTAGCTTATAAGACCACATAGTAAATCAGCTTAAAGTCCGGATCTCCTGACCCAGTACTAAGTACTAGGTTTACTATTCCTACTTAAACATACTAGTACTCTTAAACACAGTTGCCACCATTTTCTGGGTGATGGTTATTGTGTGTGTGTGTGTGTGGGCGCGCACACACACAGATTTGCATGCACCAATTGTATTTATAGCTTTCTGTTCAAGGAACAGAAATCTGCCCTTCATATACTGATGTTCAGGCCCTTCAAAAAAAGTATGACCCAGTATCAGACAATTATTGTTACAATAGATATGAAGATCCTTTTAAAAAGTAAATGCAAAAGTAAATAATTAGGTGTTAAATGTATTTAAGATATTCAGCCATTACTGCTTTTTACTTTATATAAAGTAAATGCATAGGGAATATTATCTATTTTTATTACTGTTAACATACTAGTAATCAAATTATCTAGGTTTTAGTAATAAGGATTAATGACATATCCTAAGACACTTGAATTGATAGTAATAATCATAATTCATAGTAATTATAATTGTTAAAGACTTATTCCCTTTACAGATTTTTCATAAGTAGGGATATATTTTCTATTTTTTGGAGTGTTTACTCATAAGTTATACAAAGCATTTCACAAGTATTTACTTGTAACTATAAAGCTAGGTATTATAGTTAAATTAGCATTTTTACTTTTATCATTTTCATACTATATTTAAAAATCTTAAAACTATACTATACCATATCAATAACAGTAACAATAGTTTGACACCCCCCATATAGTACTTTATAGTTTAAGGAAAGCTTGTTTATATGCAACTTGATTTAACTCACCGTTGTCTGATCTGTCAGAACTATTGATACTGGAAATAATGTTAAAATATATTTTGAACTCACAAGTTGAGACCTTCATTGCGGTCACATGCTATTGCATGCCAGGTATTTTTCCAGGCAAAGATGTGAGTTTGCAGATATTGTGGGTATGACTTTCCATGATATAAAGGGTATAAAGGGTATACCCTTGGGTATAAAGTTCTTAATTGTTAATGATGGTATTTTCTGTTTTAGTCAGTTTAAGTCAGTACCTTGTCAATAAAATTGAGTTAACAAGTGCACAGGCAGATAATATTCAGTAACTGAATCATACAGTTTTACTTATTGTATTTAGGGAATTTTCCTTCCCTAAAGGGCATATTCTTGAGATTTTTGAACTAATGTTTATTAGTTGAATCATAAAATTGTATTTATATCTTTCTTCTTCAGAAGGAACATAATCTTCAAGTTTTGGGTCTCGTGAAATCAGATGAGGGGTTCTATCAATGCATTGCCGAGAATGATGTTGGAAATGCACAAGCTGGAGCCCAGCTGATCATCCTTGAACATGGTAAGAGGGGCTGAGATAGAGGGAGCAGATGGACCATGTGTTTGAGGAGCTAATACCCATCACAGTGCCTGTCACTTCAGGGTATCTTAAGATTAGTGACCTGTTTGTAAGGGGCAACATTTATGGTATAACCAAGAGGGAAAAAGCAGTCTAAATCATTTCTATTTTTAAAATGACATAAAAACACAGTTTTAGCTGATGTTGAAAAGAAATTGGTGTTAAGAAAAACAGAATAATTATAGTGTTACAAAATGTTCTTCAGAGTTTAATCACTTTAATCTATAAATATATTTCTGCTCTTAAAATAGAATAACTTTACTTAAAGTAATATTTATTTTGTACTGAATTTTTCTTCAATTTTTCCAAAATAAAATTAATTTGCCTTTTGTGAGTATCACAAAAAAATTGCTTATTGTAAATTCAGGCAATATTGAAAAGTAAAAAGTGGGGGGAATTACACAACAGTTTCAGCAAAAACTAAATTAAATTCTTTAATATAAACAAATTAACTATAATAAAGAATTGGAGTGACAAGGTGTTAGCTAGAAAGAAGTAAAGTCTAACAAACACAAGAATGGCAGGCAGAAGAAGCAGGCAGTCACTGTCCCTCGGTCTGAGAGAGGGAGTTCAGGAAGAGGCCCTCCTCACGGCTGAGACTACATCATGTTGGAGAGGGGGTGGCCGTGGCTTACTGGATGACAGAGCAGTTGCTGTGCAGCCCTGTGGTGGAAACTTGCTTAAAACCCACTGTCTGGCGTGCTGGTGAAAAGCTGTTCACAGGAGGTGTCTCACTGAACACATGGTGCCACAAAACCACCTGAAGTTTGGGGTGTTAGTGGAAGCTACTCTCCAGCACCTGGACTGATAAAGTGTAACACATGTGTTAGCTGACAAAGGAAAAATATATAAAGGGCCAGCGTCATTTTTGCAGAGCAAGCAGTATAGTATGAATTTGAAGCTGAGAGGCAATAAACTGCTAAGTGGCACATGCTGCAAATCCTGGCACCTAGGAGCACTGTGGGTGAGCAGCACACACAGGTATATCTTAATTATAACCTGTTTTCGGCAACAGCATGCTATGGGCATCTTTCCATGTAAGTAAATGGAGATCTGCACCACTATTTTTTATAGTGAATAGTATATGTGTACTTTGTTTTATATAAATGATTCCTGATGATTAACATTTGAGCTGTTTCCTATGTTTAACTGTTATGAACAATTCTGTACTGATTTTCTTGCTATGATTTTCCCGTACTAAATTACCAGAAGTTGAATTGTTGGACAGCAATTCTGTGTTACATTCATAAGGATACCCATTGGATTTATTATTTATTTGTTTTAGCGAGAGAAAGATTTTTCTCTTTATGCATTTCTTAAGAATGCATGAAAATAATCCTGTATTAGACATCTGCTCTGGTGTCTGAGTCCAGGTTCAAGTGTGGTCCCAGCCGCTTAGCCTAGCCAGGAAAGGTAATTGGCAAAGATGGCACCTCCTCTGGCTATTCACTAAAATAGCATAGGGGATTTTTATATGCCATTTCATTAAAGCGTTTTTGATAGTATTATTATAAAAAGGCATAAACTATTAGAACTACTCTTTTTCTTTTCTTCCTGTTCATCTGTGATTATACCTTTCTCTATTCATTGAAAATGATTTAGTAGAAACATGTCATCTTCACATCTTGGCAAAATGCTTGAGCATGATTACCAAATAAGGCACTAACAGAATTAGTAAGGTAGATATGCCCTTATTTCTTTTTACTAGAGGCAGTGATTTTCCTTAGTAACCTTTGTGGATCTCTTGGGGTTATTTACTTGGAGCCAAGTAAAGGGACTTCAGTACATTTATGTTTGAGATTACCATTATACAGTTAACACTAATAGTGTAAATGGTTGCCTATGCTAAGAGGTCCCTAAACTGAACCTCTGAAAGTGCTTGATTAGCATAATAACTATAGTTGCAGTGTGTGTGTTTCTCCCTTCTTGAGACATTTCAAAAACAGTGTTTTGTGGGCTGACAAAATATTTTAGTGACCTGTCAGGGATACATGAAGGATGCATGGATTATAGGAAGGGAGGTACCATATTTTGACATGTATAATGCTTACTTTTTGCCCAAATATTTGAGGGGGGAATAAGGATGCGCATTATACATGGGTATAATAATTCTGTGTATAATGTGCACGAAAATGTGGGTGTGCATTATGTGCACAGTGAAATATAGTGTCATTTTATTAATCTTGCTATTTTAATTGCAAGATAAATATTTATGTAGGGAAGCTTAAAGAGAGAGATCTTGTAACAATTTACAAGATCTGATCTCTACCTTTCTGGAGTTTACAGTATCATGAGGGGTGTAAGAGATGTGTATGACTTTAATGCCAATCTGTAATGTGTTATTTTTATAGTACTAATAAAGCAGTATACAATTCAGAAGAGAGGAATTCTGTCTGTGTGATCAGGAAAGTTTTTATTTATGGAAAGTGTCCCCTTTATAATAGACCTTGAATGATAACAGTTCCCGATGCTAAAGGAGGAGCTGGGTCAATAGGGAAATAGAATAGAGTGGCGCCTGTTCCTGTAGAAGAGTGGCTTATAAAGACAGAATAGGATCAGATTGGTCATGTCCTTGGTTATAAACAATCAAACATTACTGTAGTAGTAGGGCAGTCTGATGATAAAGTCAGGTTTAATTAGAAGAAGGCAGAGCGCAGGAAGCTGGTGGAAGGAACATTGTTTTATATAAGAGGCCACTGAGTGATAATAAGTACTTATACTATTCTATAAAATAGAAGTACTTATACTGTAAAACATATTCTAATAAAGAGATGTTAGTGATTTATCTAATCCAGACTTAATCCGATGCCGATTCTGGCCCGTGGGGTCTGTGTGCTGTGGGTGTGACGAACAAATTCACATGGACTACAGAAGTCCTGTGGAGAAAAAGGGACGCATGGCCGCTAAGTGAGAGAGAGGGTCCGACCCCTGCCTGGACAGGCTTTTATTGCTTTTCTGGGTACCTTACATCAAGGATGGTCCTCATTTACTATGCACAGGCTCTCTGTAGGTGATTACCTTTTACAGATAACAAAGAATGTTGCTAATTACTTTAAAGAGAAAGATGTTGCAGAGCAAGGGGAAAACGTGGTTGAACTGGTTGCACTCCATACTTGGGAGCTTTAGCACAGATTTTAGGAAATTACTTTAGAGATATGCAGTAAGTATTTGCTGCTTCAATTCAGGGTGAGGGAGTTTTAGCAAAAGCAAGCTTCATAGCAGTCTGGGTATAATGCAGGCCTGATTCCCCACGGAGAACCTATCCGTGGGCGTAGGTCCTGTGTGCTGATTTGCTCCCCACTGGATTTTCCAAGTCAGGGGCTGGGCTACATTCCTTATTCCATGCGGAACATTGTTGTAGCAAAGTCAGATACTTTCAAAGTTTTATCTGGGTGACTGGAAGAATGGTGTTATCTTTACAAAGATAGAATAGGAATGTGAATCAGAGTGGAAGGGGACTTCTGCTTGTACTCAGGATGTGAAGAATGTGCACAGAGTTTCTCACGCTCACCTACAATAAAAAGGTGGATGATCTACAAAATCACAATTTCTCTGAGCTGAACTTGGAAAGCAACAAAGTAATTTACATTCTGAAGAATTGGACAGACCTCTTCCCCTAAAGAATGGGCCATGAATTGTTTCCCCTTTGGCAGGGAAGGAGAGAAAGAGATGGCTGCCATCAAAGTACGTAAGAAGAAATCAGCTAAAATTTTAACTGATTGTTTAAGAGTAAGTATGGACTAATTTGGAATATCTAGGAGCTCCTGATTAAAGGTGTGTTCACACTTGATTGCAAACACATTTCACTGGGTTTCCACAGGATACTTACTATTGAGATTGGGTGCAAGGCAGTGACCTGAGAAAAGCCACCTTGGTGGTGGGTGTAGAGATGAAGGAGATGATCTGTGGTTGCTGGAAGATAGGTGCAAAGTCCCTCCCATTAACTCAGGGGCCTTTAAACCTCAAACCAGTGGCACAGAAAACCTTATTTCATACATTTCTGGAGGGAGACTAGAATAAAACCCTTCTGCTTGTGGAGGGAGGAACCCTTTGGTCCCCAGGACTCAACCAAAGACCCACTGCTGCTGGGGAGAAGGTAGCAGGGAAGACCCTTCACTTCTGAAAAATGTGCAGAAAACTGTTTCAGGCCCCAGTACCTCACACCACTTCCTAGAGAGAGGTCTTTTACTATGGAGGAAGAGTAGGGAAGTACCACTCAAGACCAACACAGATACAGAGTCAATTTTGGCTGCCATAGGAAGGAAAGCTGCAGGGCCTACACAGTACTGACACTGGTCCAGTTCAACTGAAAATCCCACCTGCCTCAACCATGAGTCACCACCAGGTGACAAACAGGCTTTCTACTGCTGGCAGGAGGTCAAGAATGAATGGAAGGAAATCCCTTTGTAGTAGTGGAATGCAGGAATGGTTCAAAGCTCAAAGGAAAATTATGAAAAACTCTCCAACTCACCTCTCGCAGTAAGCATCCAACAGTGGTAATCTACTACTAGAAGAATTGGACGCCTGTGGTATGCTGAAGGTAACTGTGATAACAATAAAATCTATACCAAGCTCAGTTCCTGTCTAAATTGACTGAACTCCTCCACATGTGACAGAAGAATAGACATACCATTCTAAAATGTAAATAATAATTAAGCATATACCGTGTTCATGGATTAGAGGATCATCATGATTAAAATGCCCATAATACCCAAAGCACACCCAACACAATCTCTATTAAAATACCAATATTTTACATATTTCACAGTTTTAGAACAAATATTTCAAAAAATATATGGAACCAAAAATGACCCTGAATAGCCACAGCAAACTTGAGGAAGAAGAACGAAGTAGGGGGGATTACAGTACCTGAGATCAAACTATATTATAAGGCCACTGTAATCAAAACAGTCTGGTACTGGCATAAGAACAGACACATAGATCAATGGATCACAATAGAGAGACAGAAATAAACCTATGTTTCTATGGTCAATTAATATTTGATAAAGGGGACAGGAGCATACAATGGAGTAAAAATATCCTCTTCAACAAATGATGCTGGGAGATCTGGAATAGTACATGCAAAAAAAATAAAACTAGTCCACTAACTTAAACCACATACCGGAGTAAACTCAAAGTGGATAAAATAATTAAACATAAGCCACAACACCATAAAAGTCCTAAAGGAAAACAGGCAGTGAAATTTCAGATACCCAATGCAGCAATATTTTCACTGATAAATCCTCTAAGCCTCAGGGGTGTCCAACCTTTTGGCGTCTCTGGGCCACATTGGCAGAAGAAGAATTGTCTTGGGCCATACATTAAATACACAAACACTAATGAAAACTGATGTGCAAAAAAAGTTTTAAATAAATTTACAGTTTTATGTTGGACCACATTCATAGCCATCCTGGACCACATGTGTCCCACCAGCCGCAGTTTGGACCCCTGTAGGCGAGGGACATAAAGGAAAGAATAACAAATAAGACTGCGTCAAATTAAAAAGTTTCTGCACAGCTAAAGCATCAGAAAACATCATCAAAATGAAAAGGTTTGCAACCATATGGGAAAACATTTTTACCAACAACACCTCAGACAAGGGTTTGATCTCCAAAATATATAAAGAACTCATACAACTCAACACCAGGAAAACAAACAATACAATTAAAAAATGGGCAAAGGACTTGAACAGACTCTTTTCCAAGGAGAACATACAGAGGGCCCGTAGGTATATGAAAGGATGCTCAGCATCACTAGCCATCAGAAAGATGCAGATTAAAACCACAATGAGATAACCATCTCACACCAATCAGAATGGCCATCATAACCAAATCAACAAACAACAAGTACTGGCGAGGTTGTAGAGAACGGAACCCTAGTGCACTGTTGGTGGGAATGCAGACTGGTGCAACCACTGTGGAAAACAGTATGGAATTTCCTCAGGAAAACTAAAAATGGAACTTCCTTTTAAACCATCAATTCCAATGCTGGGGTTATACCTTAAGAATCCTGCATCACCAATTCAAAAGAACCTATGCACCCCAATGTTCATAACAGCGTTATTTATAATAGCCAAGTGCTGGAAACAACCTAAGTACCCATCAGTAAATGAGTGGATCAAAAAACTGTGGTACACTTTCACAATGGAATACTACACAGAAGAAGGAAAGAACTCTCACATTTCCTGGCAGCATGGATGGATATGCTAAGTGAAGTAAGCCAGTCAGTGAAAGACAAATACCGTATGACTTCACCTATAAGTGGAACCTAATGAACAAAACAAACAAAGGGACAAAATAGAACCAGAGGCATGAAAACAAGGGACAGACTGTCAGGTATCAGAGGGGAGGGATAAGGGAGATAAGGGTGGAAAGAAGGGGAAGGGCCTAAAGATCAAATACAAATGACCCATGGACATGGGCAACAGGGTGGGGATTGAGTATGGGAGCAGGGGGTGGGCAGAGCAGAGGAAAGCAATGGGAAAATTGGGACAACTGTAATAGAACAACAATAAAAAAATAAGTAAAAAAAAGTAATTATCTCAGTCTCTGCTATTCTGAACACCATGCCCAGCATTCAGTAAAAAATTATTGGACATAAAAAATGGGAAAACTTGCCCATTGTTGAGAGACAAAGTAATCAATAGAACCAATTTAGGAGACCCAGATATTGGAACTATGAAACTAATTATTAATAACTATAATTATTAGAATGTTAAAGGATTTGGTAGATAACTTGAGTGAACAGATGAATGAGAAATTTTTCAGAATGATGGAAACCATGAAGAGATGGAAAATGCTTTCATTTGTCCAGAGGGTAAAAGAGTTCCACAATTAAGGAAAGGAAACTATTTTTAAAAAAATCAAAACACATCAGAAATGAAGCATCCTTTCAGGTTGGTAGTAGAGTCAACATAGCTGAAGAATTAGTCAACTTGAAGATAGTGCAATATAAATGGTTTAAACTGAAATAAAAGAGAGAGGGATAAACAGAGCATTTAGTATGGGACCATATTTTATGATGTAACATAAGTAAATTGGAGTCTCACAAGAAAAAGAACAAGAGCAAAACATAACGTATATTTAGATAGATAATGGCCAAAAAAATAGATAAATGAAAAAGATCATATCACAGTTCCAAAAAGAAGCTCAGACAACTCCAGGTAAGCTAAAAACAATACCAATAGTAGTAGTATTGGTAGTTAAATAATGAAACACCGATACACATCATCATTAAACTACTAGAAATCAAACATAATGAGAAAATCTTGAAGGTAGCCGGAACTTCTAAAAAAGAAAAAAAGATAAAAAAAATATTACAGCAGACATTTTTTTTTGCCAGAAATGGTTCTAGCAGAAGACAATGGGACAATACTTAACATCCTAAAAGGAAAAAAATAAAAGTCAACAATTCATCACCAATGCACCTGTGCTACACAAAACATTAAAGGAAATTCTTCAGGCAGAAATAGCGTGATAGCTCACAGAATCTGGGGAGATCATAAGAAACAAAGCAGGCCAGAGTTTTGTTTCAAAACAAAAAAGTAAATAATGAAATTCTTTTTTTTTCTTAATAACTTTAAGAGATAATTGACTGCTTGAACAGTGTTTTTCTGAAAAGGGCTAAATACTAAATATTTTAGGTTTTGTGAGCTAAACAATCTCTATCACAACTACTTAATTTTGTCCTTGAATGTAGCATGAAATCAGTTATTGAACCCAAACAACCATGACTGTTCTGGTAAAACTTAATTTACAAAAACAGGTGGCAGATTCCAATCTTCTGATCTCTGGCCTAAAGAAAAAGTTTATAACCAATAACATTAAAATATATGTTAAAAACAGAGCAGAGTATAATAGAATTCAAAATAAATTATAAGATTTTCATATTACATGTCAAATCATATTTGAAGTAGGCCATGATAAGTTAAATGTGCATATTATAAAACCTTAGGGAAATGACTCAAAAAAGAAAAAGAGATATGACTATTGTAAGATATGAGTGGAAGTACAGTGGAATCCTTAAAACTATTCATTTTAAAAGAAGTAAAGAGAAGTAAAAGGAACAAGAATAAATAAGACAAATAAGAAATAACTAGCAAGATGGTAGATTTAAATCTACCCATTACAATAATTACACTAAATGTAAATGATTCAGGGCTGTCGAGTAAATCTCAGTACATGTAAAAGGATTTAAAAATCATTCAAAGTATATTCTCTGGCATCAGTGACATTAAACTAGAAATCAATATCAGAGACCCAGAAAATCCACAAATATTTGGGAATTAAATACCCTTCTAAATAATCTGTGTGTCAAAGAACAATTCACACAGGAAATTAGAAATTATTTTGAATTAATTGAAAATGAAAACATGATTCATCAAAATTTGCACAGTGCAAATAAAGTAGTGTTTTGAGGAAACCTTTTAAAAACTACATTAAACGGGGCAAATTAAATCTAAAGCATTCAGAAGATGGGAATGGTAAAGAGCAGAAGTAAATGAAATGGAAAACAAAGTACATGAAAGCAAGAGCTGGTTCTCGGAAAAGATTAAATCAGAATATATTTAAGCAGACTGATAAAGAAAAACAAATGCACAAATTAACAGTATCAGGAATGAAAGGGAGGACATCGTTACAAATCAGATACTTTAAGAGGATATAAGGGGATATTGAGAACAACTTTATGCTGATAAATTTGAAAAGGAAGTTAATAGAACTGGTTTGTTTAGGGTAGTAAAGCATCAATTTAAGAGGTACTGAGTGTGGACTTCCAGTCAAGATGACACATAGGTAAATGCTACTTGGAACCTCCCACAACTACATCAGAATTACAGCTAAGCTACAGAACAGCCACCATTAAAAACCATCTGAAATCTAGCTGAACAGAAATCTTACAACTAATGATATAAAAAAGAAACCACATCGAGACTGGTAGGAGGAATAGAGAGGTAGAATAGCTGGTTCCACACCCATGTGTGGTGGTTAAAAATCAGGAGGGAAATCTTGACTGGGGAGGTCACCCTAAGGAGCCAGGGGGGTGCTGTATCTTGGATGCCATCAACTTGGTTAACACTGTTAGCCCCACCCTAGTAATTCCCTGAGACCCTGTCCAACCTAATTTTGGGGCCTACTCAAACCCTTTCCAGTGATTTTTCTATACAAATGACCTGTTTTAGCTCATGCTACCAACTTCTGTAAAATCCCTCAAAGCAGCAGCATCTGGCCTCTCCATACCCCTTACCTCTTGCTAAGTAGCCCCAGGCCCAGCACAAGGTGCAGCTGGCCTTGGTTTTCAGCTTGGCCTCTCCCAGCCACCTCCAAACCCAGGACAAGTAACAGCCATCTGAAGGTTGCTTTGTAGCTCATGCCAGCTGACCTTGGCCTGCACCTCCTGGGAAGCCCCAGAGCCAGCACATGTGGTAGACAGCCTCAGACTGTGCCAAAGCACCATCTAAGCTCCTCCACATTGACATTTCAAGAGGCAGATTCAGTGGGCACCAGAGACCCACTTGAAGTGAGCCCTGCTCTGTGAGGTCAGCCCCTGCACAGCAGGTCCTCTGCCAGTCCCTGCAGTCAGTGGACCTGCGGGTAAATCCCGTCCATTGACAGTAGTCAAGGCTCAACTACAACAGGGAGGTGCATACTGCCCATCTATGAGCGTACAGCAGGGGCAACCAGCTTGAGTGACTGGGGCAGTTGTGCCACTGGCCCCTACAGGACCCCGTACTACATAAAACCAGGACCAGGAGACGTAACTGCTCTACGTAATATAGAAACTAACACAAGGTAGCAGCCAAAATGAGGAGATAAAGAAACGTGTCCCAAATGAAAGAACAGAACAAAATTCCAGAACTAAGCAAAATGGAGACAAGCATTCTACTAGATGCAGAGTTTAAAATACTGCTTATAGCACTGGCTGTGTAGCTCAGTTGGTTCGAGTGTCTTCCTGACCTGCCACAGTTGTGGGTTTGATCCTTTGTCAGAACATGTACAAGAATAACCAGTGAACATCAGTAAACATAACAACAAATCAATGTCTGCTCCTCCCTCCCTCCCTCCCTCCCTCCCCCCCCCCCCAAGTTAATGAACATGCTGACAGGCAAGGATTTTTTTTAAAGAATATAATAGTAAAACGAAGAATACATTACAGAGAATCAACAGTAGAGTATATGAAGCAGGGGATTAAACCAGCCATTTGGAAGATAAGGAAGTAGAAAATATCCAATTGAAACAGCAAAAAGATAAAACGATTCCCTCCCCCCCCCCCCCCCAAAATGAGAACAGTTTAAGGAGTGTCTAGACAACTTCCCGGAGAAGAGAAAGAGCAAGGAATTGAAAACCTATTTGAAAATATAATGACAGAAAACTTCTCTAACCCAGTGATGGAAATAGACATACAAGTCTAGGAAGCACAGATTCCCAAACAAGATGGACCCAAACCCAAGAAGCCCATACCAAAACGTGCCATAAAAAAAAATAACTCCCAGCCAGGGTACATTCCTGGGTTTCAGGCCATAACCCCCAGCAACCGCACATTGACGCTTTCTCTCTCTCTCTCTCCCTCCCTCCCTCCCTCCCTCTCTCTCTCCCCCTTCCCTCCCTAGAAATAAATAAATTAAAAAATCTTTAAAAAAAAAAGAGTTAAAAAAATACCAAACAACAAAGAGAGAATCTTTAAAGCAGTGAGAGAAGAGCAGTTAGTTACTAGCTGATAGCTCAACAGAAACTCTGCAGCCCGAGAGCCTAATACAAAGTATTTAAAGTGAATAAAAGAAAAGCAACGACTTACAACCAAGATTACTCTGTCTAGCAAAGCTATTATTTAGAATCGAAAGACAGATGAAGAGCTTCCCAGACAAGAAAAGCTAAAGGAAATCATCACCACCTAACCAGTACCACATGAAATGTTAAAGGATCTTCTTTTTTTAATCTTTACCCAAGGATATGTTTACTGATTTGAAAGAGAGAGAAACACCAGTTGGTCCCCTCCTGTATGCATCTTGAGCGGGGATCAAACCTGCAACCTTGGTCCACAGAACAATGCTCTAACCAACTTAGTCACCTGGCCAGGGCTAGGATCTTCTTTAGGAAGAAAAAAAATATCAAAAATATGATGATAAAATGTCAATAAATACTTATCTATCATCCATATGTTCATTGAAGCATTGTTTACAGTAGCCAAGGTATGGAAGCAATCTAAGTGTCCATCAATAGACGAATGGACAATGAAGTGCATATATGCAATGGAATATGACTCAGTCTAAAAATGAAAATTTGTCATCTTCAACAACATGGATGGACTTAGAAGATACTGTGCTGAGTGAAATAAATCAGAGAAAGAGAAATGCCATATTATTTCACATAAATGCGGAACCTAAAAAACAAGATAAAGAAGCAGAATGGAAACAGATTCATAGATACAGAGAACATTTTGACAGTTGCCAGAAGGGATGGGGCTTGAGGGTGATGGATGAACAAGGTGAAGGGATTAGGAAGTACAAACTGGTAGTTACAGAATAGTCATGGGGATGTAAAGTACAGCATAGGGAACATAGTAATATTGTAATAACTGTGTATGGTGTTAGATGGTACTAGATTATTGGGTTAATCACTTTAATTGTGTAAATGTCTATTCACTGAGTTGTACACCTGCAAATAATATAATATTGTATGTCAACTGTAATTGAAAAATTTAAAATATGTTAAAAAGAAAAAGTAGTTAAAAAATAAAAGACTTGTTGAGTTTGACCAGATAAAAATGTCTAGAATCAGAGGGCATTTGCTGTCAGAAGATCAGGAAAGAGATTGAGGAAGAAAATAAGTTTTGGTTATGATAGATCTGCAGATTTTAACCAAACTCTTCTTTTGCTACAAATTAAGGCAGAAAAGCATTTTATTTTCTTATATGAAGAGAATGTTGTGTTCTTAGCTGTCATGTGGTAGTTTTTCACATTATTAAAAGTTAAAACTCCTCAATCTTCTCTTCATCCAAAGTTCATCTTTGAATATCCTCTTGAAGATCTCCATAGATAACATCATTATAATTGTTTCATCGTTTTTTTTGCAATGTTTTTTTTTTCTTAATGGTCAGGAAACTCTTCCTTGTTCTTGCCTTAAACCACCATTGTTTTCTGTGGACCTATACCTCAGAATCTTGTTTTATCTACTCATAGATAGCATTTATTCCCGTACTGTTTTTAGCCTTCCAATTCATTATTTAAATTATTTCTAATAGAACCTATTTTATCCTGCTGATTTTTTTTTTTAAATTAATCTCAGTCTTTTGTATATCATTTTAAAAATATGATAGCCTAAAAGAAGCTGGAAGAGAAGCTTATATAGCAGAAATAGCACTTCACAATTTTTGAGTATATGAAAAAGTAAAATCACAAAATCGGTGTGAATGGAAAGGATCATACATTATATGAAGAATTAGGTGGTGATTTGGAAATAATTAAATTTTATATTTATCCTTTATCAAAGTAAAATACAGAGTTAAAATTTTAATTAAATCAGTGAAAAGATTGAAAGATGATAGAAGAGTTTTGCCATTTGCTTTTACATTTAAAAGACATAAAAGAGAATGCAGATGAAAATTTTGGTATTATAGGGTATAAAAACTTAAATCTTTTGTATATAAAATATGAGAAGTACCATAACCAAATTAAAATGTCTGGCAAGCAGGGGAAGAATATCTCAAGAATTACAGAAATTTAATATTCTGAACATAACAAGAACACACACAAATGAATATGATAAAATAACTAACATGGCATATAATTGATAATAGAGCAAAGATAAAGATAGATTTTAAACATGACATGTTTTGAGAGATTTTAGAAAAGTTGGAAGCATGAGCCAAGACAAGCCATTCTAATGAAAAAGCCACTGGAAACTGCTTGGGTGAGCCTGTAAGCTGGATGGGACAGGACTCTCAGGGATGAATCACCATGGTGGACCAGATAGTGTGAGCCAGGTTGATATCTCATATAGGACACTCTCCTGTTGGCCCTGTGAGCAGAAGGCTCAGAAAAGGAACAATTTCCTCTGTCAGCACTTCTGTCTGGGAGAAAACTGGCCCTCCAGCTCTCGCTCTGATACTGGACAATTCAGTTCCTCCCCGTATATTGCTTGTGCCTTTCAGTTTGCTGCCCACACAGTGGAGCTCAGAGGGAGTGAGACCAAGTAAATCCATGCATGAGCCCTTGAAGAATTACCTGGGACTGCAGAATCCCTTTGTTTCCCTCAGCCTCGATCCCTGATGTTTTTTTTCAGCCAGAAGTTATGGTACTTCTCTTCCTAGCACTGGAACCCAAGGCTGGGAGTCTTGGTGTGGGGATGGGACCCCTCACTCCTCAGGGGGACTTCCCTAAATATACTTCCTTAAAATGTTTAAAATGAAATTTTTAATGTTTAACTTTACTTTTATGCATTTTTAGGAAGAGACACTTGATTTTACAAGATCTTGTGGCTTTTAAAATATTCAATAAATAGCATTTTTATTTGCTACAGTTCAAATTGATATTATCTGTCATTTTAGCTAAAATACAGTCTATCTTAAAATCATATATTGAATGATTTTAAGTATTGGCATATAATTATTACAAGTATATTAAGAGTAGTAAGAATTAAGGTAAAATTTGTTTTTATCCATTAACTTTTTATTAGTCTTTCTTCTGTCAGTTTGACTTTAAAAATAGTTTCCAAAAATATCATGTAAGACTGAAATGCAAAAACACACAGCATTATGATTTTTTTCTCTGTACATCCGCTCATATAACTGTGATAATTGACATTTTTTATTTCCAATAAGGGAAGATGTGTTAGTGAAAATGGAGTAATATGAACTTGTTTTTAATAAAGGAAATTCATATTTTACCAGCTCATTAAATGACTTCTAGGATATTATGGCTGTGGTAGATAAGGAAACCTGAGCTTCACTTTTTCTTTTTTTTTTTTTTCTTTCTTTTTTTTTTTTTTTTGACCAGAAACATTAGTAAAAAATTCCATATAGTACCCAAGGTAAATATTGACTAATAGAAGTCCTGGAATAAGTGACTAATGGCCTGGCATGATTTAAAGTTGGCTAGATGGCAGGAAATTATTAGTCCTTAGTGGAATATTTTAAATCTGAAGCACCAGATAGATGATAGTTGGTATTGATTTTAATCAAAAGATAAATTATAATAATTTATTTTGCTTTCTTGTAACAATAATTATAACTTTAAGAAAAGTTTTAACTTGAGATAACAGTAATGAAATTTGACTTCTTAATCATGAATTCTATGTCCAGGAACTTCCTAATATTAAAAGTGCTTCTAATGTCAATGCCTAGGTTGTAATTCTTGACTGCCATTTACTTGCTGAGTGATTGAATCATATTCTAAAATTCTGTGATTTTTATTTTCTATAAAATGAAGGAATTAAGTTATCTCTTAGGTCCCTTATCACTCAGATACTCTATTAAATGAAGTTGTTTTAGAAATTTATGCATTAAATATTGAATATAATGTTCATTTCATAATACTTTTTCTGTCTAGGTATTGACATAAATGGATGTATTATTTGTTGAAACAGTGAAACATTGCCAGTTAATAATTTTATTACCTGCCACAATGTATATAACAAAAGAAACTTTGTGTTAAAAATCTGAAGTGTTGGCTTCTGTCCCAGTCCCACTATAGTTAAGGTAGTTTGTCTCTCAGACCATCCGTTTCTTTGTTAGGGATAAACAGTAGTCTGCACAGCATACCTCTGGAGGGCAAATAGAATAACATGTTAAACATTTTGTAAATTGTAGTTACTCTGTAACTTCAACCGTAATTTGAAAGAATGTACAAGGCAAAGCTACCAGCATTAAACTAAATTAAAATAAAGATAAAAGTTTAACTTCGTGAAGCAAGATTTGAAGATTTTTTTCACTAGCCAGCAAACCTATTTAATATTTAGTTACATTATTTAAATTTGCAAAACAAGAAAAAAATCTCACGAGACCAGATTGCAAAACATCTGAAATGTTTGTCTGGTTAAAACTGAACTTGCACTAAAATGATTTTAAATAAATGTAACACATACTCATTGTTGCAAATAAGAATGTATAATTGACAAATAAAGGTAAACATACCTTTTAACTCTTTCCCCAATCATAATTTCTAGAGATAGCCCTTGTTAACAGACATTACTTGCATATTTATTCATTCAGTAAATATTTGTTTAGCAAAATTCTGTATGCTATATAAAATTCTAGATTCATTGTGTTAAGTGGTGGGATGAAATAGTCAAAAAACAGACACAATTCTCTGCCTTCATAGTGCTTATGTTCTATTAGCAGAGACAGCCATTAAGCAAGTAAATAAATAAACAAAAAAGTTTTTTTATGTTTACTTAAAGGAAATAAAAAGAATGCTCTGATAAAGAATTATTGACGGTATATCGATGTTTACTTTAAATAGGATTGACAGAGAGGGCCTTTCTGATGGGATGTGTAAATTGAGACCAGAGCGTTAGATGCCTCTGCGTGTTTTATGCTTCCAAATATGTGTACACACATCTATAGGTACACATTTTCTTGTAGAAGTGAAATTCTATTTTCCTGTGATTTTCCTAAACAGTATGTGTGGACATGTCTGTAGTGACAAGTTAATCTTTTCTTATCTGCCCTGTTCCTGTCAGGCAAAGGTGTCAGGCTTATGTTTGCATTCTTGATGGCAGTATAATTTTTTTGAAATGCATTTAATAACAATTTAGAATTCATATGTCTTTTATCCAGTGACCCTATTTATAATAATTTATCTTGCAGGTGCTTAAAGATATTTCTCTTAGACTGACATAAATCTGGAAACACTGCAGTCAATACAACCAATAAGCAGGCTGGCTAAATACAGTACAGTGGAAGACTAGTGAGCTGTGAAAAAATAAGATAGCTGTGGGAAGCATCCAGCTTTATATTCTTAATAAAGCAAGTTGTAGAAAATATGCGCAGTCTGATTTCATTCATGGGAAAGGTGAGAAAAAAGGCTGCAGCTGTACATAGGTGTACTTGAACACAAAAGTTCGTTAATTGTGTTTATATCTGAGGAGCAGGATTGGAAAGTCTGAAGGGGGGAGAGAGCACAAACAATTTTTGAAAAGCCACATAAAAACATTTCAGAAATTAAACCTGAAATATTGCAATCAGGTCTATACGTAGTGATTTTTACTTTGTTCAATGTGATTTAAAACTTTTTTAATTTTTATTTTTGAAAAAAAAAATGCTATGTGGGAAAAATAGGTTGTTAAAAATATGTGGCAACTATCTCCAAGTGCCAGCCATTACAGCATTTTTTCCTGGGAGATAAATTGTGTTACATAAATGCTAAGGCTGTTAGGTATCAGATACTCAAAGCAAATTGTTTTTGTTAAACCAACAAGTATTTTACTGAGTACATGTACTTTGTAAATAGAGATTCACCTGGCACAGATTACACTACATAGGCCATTGGAAGAGAGAATGTAAAACCAGAGAGTCTAGCTAGAATGGACCTTAGAAATCTGAGCATCTAGTCTAGCTAAGCTGAGCTGGAGGCTCGGTTTAGTGACTTGCCTTATATAACACTAGCTAGTTAGCATCAAAGTCATGACTAATACCTAGGTGTTCCATTTTAAAATTTACTACTTTAGCAAGTTAAATGTTTCCAAGACAAAGATAACTTACATTTTCTTAATTTCAGGTTCCGTCTTTTCAGTCTCTTATGAGTCCATCTTTTGACAAGGTTAGTCAGGTATATCATTTTGCAAGGATGACCATACATCTTGTGTGCCCCAGACATTCCTAGTTTATGTCTGTTGTCTCAGCATAACTATGAAAAGTGCCTCTTTCACTCTCAGAGGTGTATGGGTATGGTCAGTATATTTCATGGTCACTCCAAGTATTGCCAATTTATTGAATCTGAAAGGTTCTTAACAGTTCTGTACTAGGATAGAGGTTCTGGATATGAATCTAAAGAATTGCGTTGCAAGCTGTGCTGAATATCAGAGGCTGCAGTAAGTCGGAATGGGAAGAGAGGTTTCTGCTAGGTTTGGCAGAGTAGGAGGGCTTCTTGGAATCATGGCATTTGGGCTGAGTATAGACAGGTAAGTGGGATTATAGATTGATTGAGTTACACAAAAATGAAAAAGGATGACATTTCAGCTGTATAAATAAGAAGGCTCCAAGTGCATTTAGAGAATAGTAAGCTGCTCAGTCTACCCCCATTGGAACGAATAGGAATAGAAGAGCATACATGCTGGAAAGGGTGTGTGTGAGCCAGATTTTTAATACCTCGTCTAAAGGTTGGGATTTTTTGAGTAACTGGAAGACCCTAGCACTTTTCAGGTACAGGAAAAAATAAGTAGCACTTTAAGAGGATTAGTGTATTGGGGGTGTATTTAGTGGGTTCAGAAAGAAAAATAGGGAATCTGTGATACCCATTAGGAGAATTTTGTGCCAAATCAGATGTGTTGTTTAAGACCCTTAACTAGGCGGAGACAATGGAAGGAGAAACTCTTATTCCTCAGGGGCTCATCCATGATATTTATTAAATGTCAGATGTTTTTACAAAGACAGATAGAACAAGGTTTGTGAGTTTTGGGGGCACTTAAGATAAGGGAGAGGAAAAGATAGAAGTTTTACACGAAATAGAAATAGAGGGATTCTCTGTATAAATCTGAGGTTATGATCTTAGTCTACTTAGGTTTAGAAGGTTTGCCTTTGTTACTGTTGAGTTGTGCTATAATGACTGCTCTGATTTTAAATAGCTTTGGAGTGGTAGAAATGTGATTCAAGTATGATTAGTTTGTGTAATTTTTCATCTTTGTCAAGAGTCATGAATCTTAAGATCACAACTTATAAGGTCCAAATAGTCACTTAGTGCCTCAGTTATAATTTTTTGATGTTAGCAGTTAGAAGTTCTGCAGATGACTTTTCTGGACACAAAGATGGATTTAGAGATTATCAGAAAGCAAGCTTGAATTTGAATTTGATGCCATTATTTTGTTACAAAGAAAGAATCTATTATGCAGTGCTAAAACACCAGAAGGAAGATAGTATGTCTGAACATTTTTTAATGGGTGGCTATATTTAAAAGATGCTAAATTATACAATAATGTCATAGTTGGCAGAATATCATTTGGGTCTGAAAGACATCACTGACAACCTGGCTGTTTATAGACTTGATTTCATATAGTTTCAATGCTGGATCAGTATTTTTCTTTGGTTATGGTGGTGTTGGCATTGAAAATATCTCCCAACTGATGCTTAAGAGATCATCAGAAGTAAAAAGTGTAGTATAATGTGATATGCAGTTTAAGAAATGTTTTTCTATAGTATAAGGGTATAAATGTTGCTACTGCCTCATAACTACTATAGTAGTTAGTAGTATATAATTATTAATATAGTAGTTATATTTTTTAATATTTTAGTGGTATGCACATTTTTAAAAGCAACCTTTGTTGAGGAGACTGATACAGGATGAAAGGAGAGGCTATCTTTTTCTGGGCTCACTGCTGTGATAGGTGCGTCATTAGCATCTGGCACACCTTTTTTAATGAGTGCTTTTGATGTCAGGAAAATGTCAGATGACTTCCTTAAAAGTGAAACATCTCCCCTGCACAGAGGAATGGGAGGAATATTTTGTGTTCATTTTAATTTATGACTTCCTTCAATTGTTTATGTGTAAAGTCATATGTTTAAAACAGCAGTTCACTGCAAGGGCTGCTTATCAGAACACACACCCACTAAAACTCTCCAATAGAGTACATTCTTCTGTTGCCAGATTAGTCTCCTGTACCTCTGGGACGTAGTTTGTCAGTGGAGCAGCTCTAAAGTCTGGGATCATTCACATGGAGCTCTTATTCCCTTGCATCGAAATTGTCTGAGTACTCAGAATATGTAGCCTTAGCAAACTACTTTTGCGAGTTTATGTTCACACTGCATTGTGCCCCTAACCAGTCTCCTAGCTGTTTAGAACCTGAGCTGATGGACATTTCAGGTATTTGAATAGCTTTGAGTTACTTCATTTTGGAATACGTTATTCTCTCCCAACCAGGAAGACCTGTACTGAATTCATAAGCACTAACTTAATTGGGTCTCAGACTGCTGGGAAATACTCCCTTTCTATTCCCTGTATATTGATTATTTTTAACTTGCATGCTCTTCAAACCTGTAGTTCCCCTACTGTGAGCAGATGACCACATTTCTCAGTTCATTGGAATTTGAGATTCTTTTTATGATATAACGCATGGCCAGTTTTTTGGTGACAGCTGTGTGGGTATTGTGTTTGCCGCATATAACCATTTGTAAAGATCTATTAGGTCAAACGTGTTACTTGTGTTTGTAAACTCCTTTAGAGCCTTACCTAATTTTGTTTACTTAATCTGCCAATTTCTAAGAAAATATTTTTAAGAAAGGTGTGAGTATAGATTTGTTCTTGTATTTCTATTTTGCTTTATATATTCAGAAGCTACGTTGTTCATGCATTAGGAATCATAATTTATTTTCCTGGTGGATTATAGTGTTTCATCCAGTCTAAGACACCTTGGATTATAAAATGCATCCTGATTTCAGAGACATTAAAATGTGAAAAAGTGCATCTTAGAATCAAGAAAACATGGTATTTATCTTGTCAGCAAGGAGACATTTGTTTTGCTCTGATTCTTATTGCCTTCAATTATGTTTTGTCTGATATTGACATTACTATACCCATCTTCTTTTTTATTAGCATTGCTTGATATATATTTTGTGTTTTTTATGTTCAAGCTTTTGATGTCCTTTTGAGTCTTGCCAATCCATCTTGTTTCTACTTATCAGTTACCCTTGAAAAATTGACATAGATATTTAGCCATTTTTCCCCCAACAGCACTTAAGGTTAATCCTCATCTCTTTCCCCTTACCAAAGAATTTTAAAACTTTATCATGTTTTTACTGCATTCTTGCTTCTACTCATAAACTGTGCCTTCCCGCAAGTATATTCTTTGGACTGTAATTTCTTTTTTCTTCAATATGTTCTTTATTTTGCTAGAGTACATATTATAGTAAGTTTCTCAGAAAGGTTGTATGAGAAGTAAGTTTTCAAGACTGCATAGCTGAAAGTACTTTATTTGCTCTCATAGAAACTTTTGTTATCTCTTAGCATACTGTAAGGAATCATTTTCTTGTTTATTTTTAGATAATAGTTGCCTTATCCTCTATAAACTTTTGAAATTTTTATCCTTGAATTCTGCTATTTTATGATATGGATTTCTTTCTTCACTGCAATTCATATTGTCCAGCATGGAGTAGTCCCTTTAAAAAGAGGCACACATCTGTTTAGGTCCAGCAAAATTTTGTGATGTTGTGTATTTGACTATTTATTGCTCTTGCTCCTTGTTCTGTTACTGTGGCAGACTCTGGCCAGCAGAGTCCGCCTGTTGTGACCGAAGAGGAAAACAAATGCACAGGCTGCAGCAGCCTGTGGAGAAGAGGGGGACAGCACGGCCACTCTCTCAAGAGGAGAGTGCACTAACCCTTGCCTAGACAGGCTTTTATTGTTTTTCTCAGGTGTTATATCAAAGAAGGATTTATTACCTATTACATTTTAGGTACAATCAAAGAAATGAAAATAACACATGGAGAAGGGAAAGGTGGTGAGCTGATTAGCTCCATCCTTGGGAAAATTTACGCAGGCTTTGGAAACTACCTTGAAAATAGGCAATAAACATCTACTGTTTCAGACCAGGGTGAGGGAGTTTTAGCAAGAGCAAGCCATAAAAGTCTGTATGCATTTTCTAGGCCTGATTCCCACAGGAAAACCTGGTTTGAGGGTCTGGCTCCTGCCCACCACATCGCTTCTGTAAGTTTTCCATACAGAGCTGAGTCACATTTGCCAGACCAAAACAAAACCGGTTCCCTACATGTTATCTCCTATTAGACTTTTTCTTTACATGCTACTTCTTCTCCTCGAGTGTTCTGTTCTGAGAAAATCCCTAGAATTACTTTCCAGTCCACTAATTTAATCTTTATTTGAGGCCAGTTTGCTTTTCTGCCTATATTTTATTTTTTTTTAATCTTTTAAAAAGGATTTTATTTATTTATTTTTAGAGAGAGAAGAAGGTAAAGAGAAAGAGAGGGAGAGAAACATCAGTGTGTGGTTGCCTCTCACACACCCCCAACTGGGGACCTGGCCCACAACCCAGGCATGTGCACTGACAGGGAATCAAACTGGAGACCCTTTGGTTCACAGGCCTGTGCTCAATCCACTGAGCTGTATCATCCAGGGCTCTCCCTTTATTTTAATAAGCATTTAGTTTTAGAATAGTTTTAGATTGATGGAAAAGTTACAAACAATAGTACAGAGTTCCCATGTCTCTCACACTGTTTCCCCTATTGTTAACATGTTACTTTAGTATGATACATTTGTCATGGTTAAATAAACAGCATTGATAAATTTTTTATTAACTAAAATCCATAGTCAGATTTCCTTAGTTTTTAATTTAATGTCCTTTTTCTGTTCCAGGATCCTACCCAGAATACCACATTAGGTTTAATTAACATTGCTCTCATTACTCTCCTTTTGGCTGTGACAATTTCTCATATTTTTCATGTTTTTAATGACCTTGACAGTGTTAAGGAGCATTGGTCATGTATTTTGTGGAACACCCCTCATTTAAGATGTGTCTGATAGTTTGGAGGAAGATTTCCATTCTCATCACATCATATTAAGAGGGTATACTTAGCAGTGTGACTGATCACTGTGTGTGTTGATCCTGGTTGTCGGGCTAAGGTAGTGCTTGCCAGGTGTCTCCACTGTGAAGGCGCTCCTTCTTTCCTGTTCCGTACTGTACTCTTGGGAAGGAAGTCACTGCACACAGCCCTTGCTTAAGGAGTGGGGTGTTAGGCTCCACCTGCTTGTGGGCAGAGTATTTACACAAACTGCTTAGAATTCTTCTGCCCAGGAAATTTGTCTGTTCTCTCTCATTCATTCATTCATTCATTCAGTTATTTGCTAAGGCTTTCTAAAGGATTTTTACATCTGTATTTCTGACATATATTGGTCTGTGAGGTTTTCTGGCAATGTGTATCTGGCTTTGATAATAGAATAGTGTTTTCTTTATGGAATGACATGGAAAGTGTTCTCTCTGTATCTATCTTCTTGAGGAAATTGTGGAGAATTAGTGTTATTTATCCTGTATTTGGTGGGATTCACCAGTGAAACCATCTGGGTCTGGTGCTTTCTTTATAGAAAGTTTTTAATTATAGATTCTTTTTTCAAAGAATTAGTGTACTTCATCAAAGCACAGAGTTGTTCGTCGTATGCATGTTATCCCTTTAATGTCTGCATGACCAGCAGAGGGGGCTGCTGGTCCTCGCTGTTACATGGTTGGCATCGCTTAGTTTTTGGCCTCTTTTTTCTTGTGCCTTGTAGAAGTTTATAAATTTATTGATATTTTCAAGTAACCAGGTTTTAATTTTTTATTTTACTTTCTGTTGTCCTTCTGTTTTCGTTTTCATTGATTATTGCACTAATTTTTATTATTTCCTTTCTTCTGTTTGCTTGAGGCTTAATTTGTTCTTCCTTCTCTAATTTCCTAAGGTGGAAACTTAGGTTATTGAGTTTAGATTTCTCTCTTTTCTTTTTCTTTTTATAAATTTAACAAACTGCAAGATTTTTTAAAGGTTTTTTTTAAAGGCTTTTTATTTATTTATTTTTATTTTTAAAGAGGGAAGGGAGGGAGAGAGAGAGAGAGAGAAACATCAATGTGCAGTTGGTGGGGACCGTGGCCTGCAACCCAGGCATGTGCCCTGACTGGGAATCAAACCTGCGATGCTTTGGTTCACAGCCCATGCTCAATCCAGTGAGCTACACCAGCCAGGGCTCTAGATTTTTTTCTTTTTTTTTTTTTTTCCTTTTTTTTAAGATTTTATTTATTTATTTTTAGAGAGAGAAGGAAGGGAGGGAGAGAGAGAGAGAAACATCAATGTGCGGTTGCTGGGGGTTATGGCCTGCAACCCAGGAATGTACCCTGGCTGGGAATCGAACCTGGGACATTTTGGTTCCCAGCCCGCGTTCAATCCACTGAGCTATGCCAGCCAGGGCGATTTTTTTCTTTTTAAATATATGCATTAATGCTATATATTTCCCTCAAAAGACTGCTTGTGTTGCAGCCCACAAATTTTGATAAGTTGTGTTTTCATTTTCATTCAGTTCAAAATATTTTCTAATTTTCTGTGACTCCCTCTTTGTGATCCATGGATTATTTAGATGTGTATTTATTTCCAAATATTTGGGGTTTTCCATCTGTATTTCTCTTACTTATCTCTTGTTTAACTCCATTGTGACCATACTTTTATATGATTTCTATTATTTTTAATTTTTTTAAATGTGTTTCATAGCCAGATGTTGTTTCTCTTGGTGAATTTTCCATGTAAATTTAAGAACAATGTGTTCTGCTGTGGTTGGAATATTTTATAAATGTCAGTTACATCAAGTTGATTGATATGCTGTTCAGGTCATCTGTGTCTTTATTAATTTTCTCTCTGATTTATGATTTACTGATGGGGTGTTTAAACTCTCCAACTGTAATAGTAAATTTGCCTGTTTCTCCTTGCAGTTCCATCAACTATTGCCTCATATACTTTGACACTCTTCTGCTGGCACATATGTGTTTAAAGTTATGTCATTTCTTGAGAATAGACAACTGTTCTATTTACAGGGGGGACCTCCAAAACTGGAATTTATTTATAAAAATTGTGTATTTATTCTTACATGTTTAAACTTCAGTCACCTTTAAAGTACTCTCCATTTGATGCATTGCATCTATCTAGACAATTTTTCCACTGCTTAAAACAGTTTTTGAATTCACTGATTTTGATGCCTTTGCGTGCTTCTGCTGTTTTTTGTTTCACCCCTTCCACATAGTCAAAAGGTTCCCCTTTGAGGACTTTTTCATCCAGGGAGACAAAAAAAAATGTTCAAGGCTAGATCAGATGAATAGTGGGGGTGACGCACAGAGGTTATGCCGTTTTTGGTCAAAAGCTGTTGAACACTCAGCACGGTGTGCGCAGATGTGCTCGTAAAGCACCCATCATGAAATGGGCAAACGCGTTGAAAGAGTCTTCAAAAAAAATTCACTGAAGCTGAATGCAGCTTCTCACAACAACGCCAGCTACACTGATACAGATGGGTTCCTAGAACACTCACCTAGCAGGGAAAGCCTGTACTATAAGGGGCCTGACTTTCAGAAAATTATTCTGGTTTTTTTGGGTCCCCCCTCATAATGCCACTCTTTAGCTCTGCTAATCTTCCTTGTTCTGAAGTGTACTTATCTAAAATTAACATAGCTAGCTAGCTACTCCAGGTTTTCTGATGAGTGTTAGCATTGTATAACATTATCCATCCCTTTGCTTTTTTTCATTGAATTCATTGTAACTTTTAGTCATGGTTTTCTAATCAAAGGATATTTAAACTATAGCTACTAATGTGAAGATCTTCAAAAAATTATGTGTATGTAAAAAAGGATATTCCTAGTCAAAATGTTGGTGTCATTGTTCTAATCTGTTACAAAAATATTTTTCTAACTCAACTGAGTCTCATTGGACAGGGCCTAGGAAGAGAATGTGTAATTTGTTTCCTATTCATGGCCCTTCATTTCTTTAATATTATCCTGAGCTGGAATTGCCCATAACCAGCATTTTCGTTCTAGCTATCCTTGTCCTGTACTTCCTCTTCTCCATCTTGCCTTCTGCCAGCGTGTTTCCTATTATTTTTACTGTGGCAAAATTCATAGATTGAATAGCATAAAATTTACTGTCTTAACCATTTTTTAGTGCACTGTTTATTGGACTTAAGTACATTCATATTGTTGTAAACCATTGCCACCAACCAATCTCCAGAATCTTTTTATCTTGCAAAACTGAGACTCTATACATTAAACAGTAACTCTCTACCATTTTACTTTCTGGTCTCCATGGTTTTGACCATTCTTAAGTATGTCATACATGTGGCATTTCATGACTGGCTTTTTTCACTTAGCATTATTTCCTCAAGGTTCATCCATGTTGTAGTATATGTCAGAATTTCCCACCCTTTTAAGGCTGCACAATATTCCAGTATATGTATGTACCACATAATGCTTACCCATTCATCCGTGGAGGGGCAGTTAGGTTGCTCCCATTTTAGTTATTGTGAGTAATGCTGCTGCGAACATGGGTGTGCACATGTCTTTGAGACCCACTTTCAGTTCTGTTGGGAATATAACCAGAGGTGGAATTGCTGGATTATAAGAATTCTATTTTTATTTTTTGGAAACCACCATACTGTTTTCATTGTATTTTTGCATATTTTGTATGATTCTGATTTATCTCCTCTCTTACAGTGTTAATTATATTTCTTTTTTTTTTTAAGATTTTATTTATTTATTTTTAGAGAGGGAAGGGAGGGAGAAAGAGAGAGAGAGAAACATCAATGTGCGGTTGCTGGGGGCCGTGGCCTGCAACCCAGGCATGTACCCTGACTGGGAATCGAACCTGTCACACTTTGGTTCACAGCCCGTGCTCAATCCACTGAGCTATGCCAGCCAGGTAATTATATTTCTTTATAAAAAATTTAGTGGCTGCTTAGATTTTACAATATATGTTCTTAACTAATCTAAATTCATCTTTAAATAATACTATTACTGCTTCACTTGTAGGACCAATATTTTATAACAGTATTCTCAATTCCTTCTTCCCACCCTTTGTATATCACAGTCATTCATTTCACTTCTCCATATTATTGCTTTAAACAAATACTTACCTTTTAGATCCATTGGCCCTGGCCTGTGTGGTTCAGTTGGCTGGAGTGTTGTCCTGTAGCAAAAGGGTTATAGGTTCCATTCCTAAACAGGGCACATATTTGGGTTGGGGCTTCGATCCCCTCTTCAGGCAGGTGTGATCCCTGGTCCAGTCATGTACCGGAGGCATCCAGTTGATGCCTTTCTCTTGCATCAATGTTTCTTTCTCTCCCTTCCTCTCTCTCTAAGAAAGCAATGACAAAAATGTCCTCGGGTAAGGATAAAAATTTAAGTAAAAGAATAATCTTACCTTCCTTTGTTCTTTCTCTAACACTCTTCCTTCCCTTTTTATGTAGATCCAAATTTCTCACCTATTTTTATTCTTCTCCTTGAAGAACATATTTTAACATCTCTTTCAGGGCAGGTCAGCTGGCAGTGAATTCCCTGCATCTCTGCTTGAGAAAGTGTTTCTTCTTCACTTTTTTTTTAATTCTTAGAAATGAACTTTTTTTTAAGATTTTATTTATTTATTTTTAGAGAGGGAATGGAGGGAAAAGTGAGAGAGAGAGAAACATTAGTGTGTGATTGCTGGGGGTCATGGCCTGCAACCCAGGCATGTACCCTGACTGGGAATCAAACCTGCGACACTTTGGTTCGCAGCCCGTGCTCAATCCACTGAGCTATGGCAGCCAGGGCTGCTTCTTCATTTTTGAAGGGTAATTTTGCTGGGTATAGAATTAAATATTGGTGGTTATTTTTTTCAACATTAAATATTTCATTCTACTCTTTTCTTCCTTATGTGCTTTTGACAAGCACTTCATTTTAATATTCAGGTAAGGTGATTTTATTTATTTCCTCTGACTTCAGAAATTTCTTTGTCTTTGGTTTGTAGCAGTTAGAATTTGATATCATTAGGTATGAATTTTGAAAATGTTCATGTTTTATGTTCTCCAAGTCTCTTAGATCTGTTTTTGGTGTTTGTCATTAATTTTGGAAAATTCTTGGCCATTGTTACTTCAAATATTTTTTCTCCATTCCTTCTTTCTTCTCCTGGTATTACAATTGCATGTAGGTTACAATATTGTCCCACATTTTTGCATGTTCTGTATTTTGTTTGATTTTTTTTCAGTCTCATTGCCCTCTTTTTATTTCAGTGTGGTCGTAAATCTCTTTGACCTTATCTTCAAGTTGACAGATTCTTTCTTCAGCCACGTCAAGTCTACTGATGAGTCTGTTGAAGGCATTCTTCTTTTCTGGTACTATGTTTTTTATTACTAGCATTTCCTTTTGATTTCTCCTTAGAACTCTGCCTGTCTGTTTACTCATATGTTCTTGTTTGTTACTCACTTCTTCCATTTGAGCCCTTAGCACATTACTAATAGTTATTTCAAATTCCTTATCTGGTAATTCCAACATCTATGTCATATATTTTGTTCTGATGGTTATTTCATTTCTTCAGCTTATATTTGTTTTCCTTGCCTTTTGGCTTACCTTATAATTTCTTGTTGAAAGTTAGGAATTTTGTATCAGATAATGGGAATTGAGGATTTATGTTAATCTAGTTAGGAGTTGGGTTGTGTTTAATGTTTCTTATAGCTATAAGTACCAGAGACTTCAAATTCCCCTCACATACTTTGTTTTTTGGCCTCCATTCTTGTCTTTGGAACTTTCTTACATTCTATTCCTCAACGAAAGTGTTTCATGCTATTCTTTTACCTGTAATCCACTCTCAGACCTGAGCCCCCTTTGTGTCATATTCAGGTGAAGAGGAGGAGGACCATTTTATCATCTCTGAGTGAGTCTCATATTTTCAGTGGGCCTGCATCTCATGGCCATGACTTTTCACAAGTGTTTATCCAGTGTTACAGCTTCCCCCCCACTTCCTACTCTCTTTCCTACATACAGTGTTCCCCATCTATTTCCTTGAATCCCTGTCCCCTGTTGACTATGGGTTGTTGCATTTCCCCCCTCTTCCCTCATTGAAACAAGAAAGCTAGAAGAAGTTGCAGCAGGTAGGACTTCCTTTCCTCCAGCTGGGATAAGGTTTCCAAGTTGTACTCTAACAAAGTCTCTTCCTCTAGAAAAGAGGCCTTCGCTGTGGAAGACCCTGGGCTTATTTCACAAAGTTCTCTTCCCCTCACCCTGCCTGAGAGAGGAGAAGACCTTTTTTGGATCCTTGTGCTAAAAACCTGGTGGATAGAGTTCCTAGAGGGGAAAGCCCACAAAAATATAAAGTCACCTCTAAGACCATTGCCCTCAGGAATTTCTTATCTCATACTAGTTCCCACTCAGCCTCCAGCAATTTATCAAAATTACTGTTTAGGTGTCCCTACTGGTTTATGGGTCCAGTGCCTTTTGCTTAATATAAGCAGTTCTTGGTTGCTGTCTCTCTCCAGATGTTCCTGTCTCCAGATTCTGGGGTGTCTTTTTACCTTATAATCTCAGTTCCCTGATGAACCCAAGAAAAGTCATTCATTTTAAATTTGCCCATCTTTTTCTCGTTTTAAAAACATGCCAGTACTGAAACTGGACATCTCTCCTGCCTATACTTTTAATTTCTAAGATCTATAAAAGTTTTTTTAAATAACGACTTGTTTTAGGGTTCATACTTTACCATCTTCTAAAGTTTTCTCCTATTTGCTTATTTATTCTGTTCCCTTGATTATTTCATTACTCAGTTTTGTACCTCTCTTTTGTTGTGTTAATTACAGATCTGTTACCTTTCTGAATCTTTATTTCTGCTTGCCAATTGTTGACCTCTGTAGAGTCTGTTCATAAAAGTTTGTCCCAAGGACTCTTTTTGGGGAAAGATGTTTTAAGGTATCAGGTCAAGGGTAAACCAGAATAATATGTGGCTTAGTATGATGGAAGGGTAGAGATAGTCCTTCACTTCATTACCTACACATTTCGCATGTGTAGGTCTTGCGACCTACACATCTGTAGGTCTGGTCTTGCTCTTATCTGCTCATTTGAAAACTGTTTTCTCTGCTAGATTTGGCTCTACAGTTTTTCTATTTTGTTTTTGCCAAAACGATTCTTTCTATCGTTTAAGAATTTCTCAACATTTTAATTTTAATGACAACATCTTTTCTTTATTAAAGTATTTTTTCTGTAATTATAAGAGATTTTGGTTGAAAAGAAGGTAGACATGCATGTTCAGTCCAACTTGATCTGATCTCATTCACTTTTTTATTAAGTACAAGTCTTTATTTCTCATAGCTTTTTCTTTTAAAACTTTTTTCAATTACTGTTGACATTCAGTATTATTTTATATTAGTTTCAGGTTTATAGCATAGTGGTTAGACATTTATATAATTTATGAGGTGATCCCCCTGATCAGTCTAATATCTACCTGACACCATAGATAGTAATTACAGTATTATCGGCTATATTTCTTGTGCTGTACTGTACAATCCTATGAGCACTTCGTAACTGACAATTCGTACTTCTTAATCCCTACACCTTTTTTTCACCCAGCCATCCAGGTCCTCTTCTATCTCCCACTCATCAGGTTGTTCTCTGTATATATCAGTATTTCAGTTTTATTGTTCATTTAGTTTGCTCTTTATATTCCACATATAAGTGAAATTATATGCTGTTTGTCTTTCTGTGACTGATTGCATTCTTATTTATGGCTGAATAATATCCCATTGTTCAGGTGTACCACATTTTTATCCATTTATCTCTTGATAAACACCTAATGTTGCTTTTGTAAATAATGCTGTGGTAAAGATAAGGATGTTTATGTCTTTTCAAATTAGTTTTGAAGTTCTTCAGATAAATACACAGAAGTGGATTGCTGGGTTCTTCTTTGTCTCTTGTTATAGCCTTTTTTTAAAAGTCTGTTTTGTCTGATATAAGTATTGTTCTCCCGGCTGTTTTTCTGTGTGTATGTTTCCATTTTCATGAAATACCTTTTTCATGGAAGTAAGGCAGCCAAGAGATTAGGAGACTTCTTACAGACAGAATGAGGACTCAGGCTATGTCAAAGCTGAGGGGTGAGGGTCCATCGCCCCTTTTTCTATAGTTCCCCAAGTCCTTTCCTGATGGCCCCCTCATGACTCTGCCTGTCTTAGGTTGTCCCTTCCTTGAGGAATCTTACCTGTCATTGTCTAACCAGTCCTGCCCAAGGCCAAGCGGGGTGAAGTAAAGGGGGGCAGAGGCAGTGTTCCTGCTGGGAAGATAAGCTTTCTCTACTTAGTGGCTTATGGTCCCAAGGTCTTTTACTTAGCCTTAGCCATGGGGGATTACAGCTTCTGAAATGAGGCAGGGCAGTTCCCAAAACATCTCCTAACCACCTACAGAGTTTTTACTTTTCTAGAGTTCTCTTTTGTTATTTCAGATCTCTTTGTTGCAGTGTCATAGCCTTGCTTCATAGATTTTTCACCCCTATGAGGATTTTAATACACTTTAAAAGTTTTCTTCTTTCTGAAGTCTCATATTCCTCTCAGCTGCTTTCTGCTATTAATTTTTAAGTATATTTCATTGATTATGCTATTACGGTTTTCCCAATTTTTTGCCCTGCATCCCCCAGCCCTCTAGCCTTCCCGCCCCTTAGTTCATATCCATGGGTTGTACATATAAGTTCTTTGACTTCTCTGTTTCCTATACCATTCTTAATCTCCCCCTGTCTATTTTATGCCTACCAATTATGCTTCTTATTCCCTGTACCTTTGCCTCCCGTTATTCCCCTCCCTATCCCCCTCCATGTGATCTCCATTTCTCTGATTCTGTTCCTGTTCTAGTTGTTTGCTTAGTTTGGGGGGTTTTTTTGTTTTTTAGATTCAGTTGTTGATAGTTGTGAGTTTGTTGTCATTTTACTGTTCATAGGTGTTGATCCTCTTCTATACCTTAGATAAGTTCCTTTAACATTTCATGTAATAAGGGCTTGGTGATGATGAACTCCTTTAACTTGACCTTATATGGGAGGCACTTTATCTGCCCTTCCATTCTAAATGAGAACTTTGCTGGATAGAGCAATCTGGGATGTAGGTCGTTCCTTTCATGATTTTGAATACTTTTTTCCAGTTCTTTCTTGCCTGAAAGGTTTCTTTGAGAAATCAGCTGGTTATCTTATGGGAATTCCTTTGTAGGGAACTGACTCCTTTTCTCTTGCTGCTTTTAAGATTCTCTCCATATCTTTAATCTTGGGTAACTTAATTAAGATGTTCCTTGGCTTGTTCCTCCTTGGGTCCAACTTCTTTGGGACTCTCTGAGCTTCCTGCACTTCCTGGAACTCCATTTCCTTTGCCAGCTTGGGGAGGTTCTCCTTCATTATTTGTTCAAATAAATTTTCAATTTCTTGGTCTTCCTCTTCTCCTTCTGGCACCCCTATAATTTGGATGTTGGAACATTTGAAGTTGTCCCAGAGGTTCCTAAGCCTCTCCTCATTTTTTTGAATTCTTGTTTCTTCATTCTTTTCTGGTTGAATGTTTATCAGTGTTTTGAACTCTGCATTTGATAGATTGATTAATCTCTTTGTTGCTTAGTTCTGTTTTTGGAGCTTTGATCTGTTCTTTCATTTGGGCCACATTTTTTTTTGTCTCTGTGTGCCTGTTATGTATTAGGGGTGGAACCTTAGGTATTCGCCAGGACAGAGCAACATATGTCCCTGTATTGTGTTGCTGTGTGGGGGACAGGTGTCCGAGAGGGAACAATGCCACTTGCTCTGCTCTCGGCGGGCTTTCAGTCACTTCCCCCGCTACCCACACGTAAATTGGGCCCTTCTGGTGGGTGGGTTTGTGTACATTCTAGGACCCTGTGGGTCTCTCCAACAAACTCTCCTGTGAGGCTGGGAGTTTCTCCCCTCACTGCAGCACCCATAGGTTTTAACAATTAAAGGTCTTGAGGCTTTATTTCTCCTAGCTGGAACCCTGGGTTGTGTGGTCTGTCTCGCTTCCCAGTTTTTTCATCTCTGTTTATCCAAACACAAATATGAGACCACCCAGCCCCCCAGCCACTGACTTGCTCATCGGTTTCTCCAGCAGCCTCCTTGGTGTGAGTCTCCTACACCCTGGCTGCCCATCTCTGCCCCTCCTACCGGTCTGGATGAATGATTCTTCTTTAACTCCTTGGTTGTTGGGCTTCCATATACTTCAATTTTTTTACAGTTCTGGTTATTTTTTGTTTTTAAATTTCTTGTTGTCCTTGTTTTGGTTGTGCAAGGAGGCAAAGTATATCTGCCTATGCCTCCATCTTGGTCAGAAGTCCTGGCCATTGTTTCTTTGCCTCTGCATTTAGGGGACTCTTCTTGTATGTTTCTGCATATTAGATTGATCTGCTCTGAGTCCCTGTCTCTGTGGTGTGACCTTCTCTGGTAGGAGACCTGTGGGACTCAGTGGGGCAGTCTCCTTGATCTCCTAGGCTGGATGCTCTTGAGATGCCTTTTTATGCTGTTTGTGTGGGCTCTCCATAATTGATTTTTGGTGGTTGTTGGGTCATTCTTTGGTGGGTCTTTCCTTCCCAGCTGGCTGACTGAGGGTCACACCACCCACCTCATCTTATATGGTGTTGTACAGGTGCTGCCAGTACAAAACCAAAGAACCCAGGAAACAAACCCACACCTGGAAAAATAACCCCAGCCTGCAACCATACTATCAGCAGTCAATGATGAAGTATTAATAAAGGTGTAAAGAGGTTGAGGCTATTGTAAGAAAGGAAGAATGAATGTGAGATGACTAAGTGAAGGGAAAGTGATTTTGAGAGGATCGAGGGAGGAAATGTAATACAAGTGGGTAATAGAAACAAAGTGAAGGAAGAAAAGAAAAGAAAATTTATATCATAAATAAAAAAGGGAGGGAAGAAGGCAAAATAGAGTAAGAAAAGGGAAAAATATAGTATTAGGTTTAAACAAATATTTTGAAAAAGTATACTGAAAAAATAGGAACCAAATTGGAGGAAAAAATCCATCACAACAATATCAACAACAAACAGCCAAGCTTAATGTAGGTGGGATGTGAATAAGAAGGAAGGAAGGGAAGGAGGGAGGGAGGAAAGGAAGGTTATAAGAAGTCTAGAGGACTGAAAAGTGATTTGACAGGATAGAGGGAGAAGGAATACTAAGGGTGAGTAATGAAAACCAGGCTAAGACAGGAAAACATTAAAATTTAAAATGGAAAAAGAAAGGGCAGGAGGAAGGCCAAATATAGTAGGAGAGAGGAACAGTAAAATTTAAGATTTGAAGTACATAAATAGTGATCATCTAGAAATAAAGTTGAAGAAATACAACAACCGCCACCATATCAACAGCCAAGGAGTAAAGATCGATAAAGGTGGAGAGAGACCATGGGTATTTTAAGAATGGGAAAAAGAATGTGAGATGACTAATGACAAGAAAGATGGTTTCGAGAGGCTGGAGTGGGGAGAAACAGTAAGGATACGGAATAGTAACCAGTTGTAGCAAGAGAAAAATAAAATTTAAAACAAAAAGAAAAAGAAGGCTGAAGGTAAAATAGAGTGACAGAAGGGAGAAGCAACGTATGAGATTTGAAATAAACTAAAACATAAAAACTAATGATATAATAGGCACAAACTTGGAGGAAGAGAAATAAAGGTTAAAAAGTTATGCAGGAGAGGAAATAACACAAATCATGAAGACTGTGGTGGAATTCATCTCAGTAGAATCCAGTGTTTACCACTGTCTTCTCTTTCTGGATCTGCCTCTGGTAATGTCAGATGGTGTCCTAGTCTGGCTCTAGACAACCTGTTCAAGACTACATGTGATCCACAGTCTGTGGCTGTCTCCTTCTGACTTGGCTGGACCCCACTGCTCTGACTTCCCGTCAGCCCAGGGCCCAGGAGTAGTTCATTTAATGACCTGAGAGGACTGCTGGTACCTTCTGCACGTGCCTCCAGAGGAGGCCTCTGGTGTGGTCCGGAGGGTAAGAACCCGTTGTCACCCCCTGGGGTGCTGTTCAGTCTTCAGGGAAGACAGTGGGAGTGTTTCCTTGCCCACTCATCACACGTCTTGGTTTGTCCCAGATTCTTTCCAGTAATGTATGATTTCTGGGGAATTAGCTGTCTGTTTCCTGTGAGGAGCCAATCTGTGTAAAAGGAGCAGCTCTTTCCTGCTTGGTGGCAGACAGCAGCCCTGTCTAAGCACTGAGATTGGGCAGGGCCCTGAACACCACTGTTGCACTTATCTCTGTTCTCTCTGCCCTGCTGGTTTTAGTGGATCAGGGCACGAGGAACAGTATGGCTTGCAGTGTCTGATAAAGGGCTTTTTCTTGTTTTCCCTGTGGGTACATACCCAGCTGGGGGCTTCTGAGCCTGGCCTCACTGATCTGCAGAGCCTATAATCCTGCAGGTGGGGTTGGGCTCACCCATCTGTGAGGGGACATGCCCAGCTGCAGCAAATCTCAGGTGTTCCGCTCCTGTCTGTCCAGTCCCCAGCCCGCTGCTCTCTTGCTGGAGACTAAGGCCCAAACTCTCCACTCTGAACAGTCCCCTGCTCACCAGGCATGCTGGGTCAGGCCCCACTGTCCCTTCAGTGTGACTGTATCCCCCCACGTTCTTTGTTTGCAGAGCCATTGTGTGCATGTGCACATGAGCCCTGGACAAGTCTCAAGGCTTGTCTCAGTTCCTCTTTTCAGAGAGTTTCTGTGTGGCCCCTATGCTGTAGCTCTGAGCCCTGGGGGACCTGTTCTCAGCATGCTTCCCCTCCCCAAAAGTCTACCCCCTCCCCCCTCGGTCAGGGCTGGCCACAGCCTGTCAGAGCCTCCAACGGTTTTAGATAGTGTTTCTTTCAGGATCTCTTCCAGATGGTGCTGGGAAGAGTCCTGCAGTGATACTATAACACAGGGTGGTGGCAGGGTGCTGTCACCACTCCTTCCAGTGTTTCTCAGCCTTAGGCAGGCCTGCTTCCGCCAGGATGTTTCTGCAGCCAGCAGCCCCCAGCAGTCTCTGCCCCTGGGGCTCCCAGCTCCTGAACTAATCCATAACCACCTCAAATCTGTGCAGCCAAAAGTAGCGTGTTGGGCAGCAGAGGTGGCTGTTGCTCTGCTAGGAGAGCCCTGACCACCCGCTCCCGAGTGTCCTACAGGAGGCCAGGCTCTTGCCCACTCATGCACACTCCTCCACACTCTTGTCCATGTACATACTCACACATGCTTTTACTCACTCTCCATTGGATTTTCTAGTTGGTTGCCCTGTGGGTTAGCTGTGAAACTGGTCCAGGTCTGGGAGCAAGTGGATGGAGCTTCCAGCTACTTCGAAGCCTTCTCAGATTTCTTAAATGGCACATAGTTTTAGAATTAATTAGGTAGAGCCTTCTCATTGTCATCAATAAAGGTATCTTAATTTGCATGTAAATTTCAGAGAGATTCAGGATATTTGGGAATCATTTTCATCCTAGATAAACATTTTGATTTCTCCTCCTAAAAGTTAAAAAATGTAGATCATAATACAGAAGATCAAAAGTAGGCATCTAAAGCATTGTTTCCGTCATATAAGCTTAGGAGGAAAATAGCATTTATCTGTCAAGTCTTCAAATTCATATCACAGTTTCACAAAACTATTTGATTATAAGCTTTTAATAGCACATAACAATGAGATTTGTGCCATTTCAATCAAGTGATTATTAATAAATATAGAATCCCTGTGATTTATTAACATGCTGATTTTTTGTTTGTTTCAGAAAACCATGGATTTTAGAATTGCAAATTTCAGCTATGCAGGAATTGTCTTTACAGTAACCCCTACTATTTTCGAGAGGGTATTCTTTCTCATAAGACATCCTAGTCTACTGTTGAATAGAACCTTATGCTTAAGAAAAACAATTTCTTACTCTAAAATATGTATCTGTTTTCTAAAGCATCTTTCTCACCTTTACTATGAAACTTTATAATCTACAAAAATCTTACAATTTGTAACACTAACTTGCATGTGGGGATAACGGGATGGGGATAGGCGGAGGCTGTAGCTATTTCTCTGTTAGTCTCCAAAAGCAGATTTTTATCTCTCAGACTGTGACTGTGTAATCCTAGATCACCACCAGTGTGTAGCATTATTCCTACACTTTAGTTTTTTGTGATTCAGTATTATATCTTAAATTTGGACATAGTGGTGAATCACATTAGTTTGGAAAAGGAGGAAAACATCTATATTCTCATGACTCTCACTTCTGAGCTTCTGTGAAATACGCCTGGTCTACTGAGAGCTACCATTGGGAACAGCCACTGCACAGCCTTGAACTCATTGTAACTGCCACATACTTTTCCGTTGCTTTTTAGTGGTTGCTTTATGTGACAGATTACTCTCAGAAGCAAATAATCTACAGCTCCTCTCAAATTCTGTTAGTGTTTTTATTTTTAATAAAGTGCTATTATTAATAGCCTAGTGTAATTGTTGTTTCCCCATTGAATTTAATTGCTTCATTTGAATGTCTTTAATCTGAAAGAATGGTTGTTTTATTGGACTCTAGTTTTTCCATTTTGATTGCTTTTTTTTTTTTAGCTATTTACAATAAGGGAAAATTAACTTCTCTATCAGAATTATGGACTAGGAGCCAGTAGAGAAATTTTGAGGATGAATACTGAGATACTTGAACATTGATGCATATATTCTTATGATTATTTCAGACTAGGACAAGCACCTAGAACAATTTTGATTGCCTTTCCAATGGCAGTTATAAAAATTGTCTCTTTGGCCTACTGGTATTATGATGCCATTACCTTATAGATGGTATCTGAAATGCTGGGGTGCTCTCACTAAGTCTTTGTGTTTTTGTTTTTGTTTTTTTCCAAATCAGACTTAAAGTATAAGGTAATAAAAGAAGTAGAGAAGAAAGAATTACTGAAAAGTTGAAAAGTTGTGAACTGAGGTTTTACAACAATCTGATACGCCAGACCCCGCTCTTCGGCAGGACAGCTGGTAATGCTCTTCAGCCTAGTCATTCCTGCCTCCACTCCCAGGAGCCTGGCCGGCGTTAGAAGTGTCTCCTGTAGCCACGGGGCAGTTTCCCTTCTGTCCAGGAATCCAGCATGCAGGCTGGGCTCCACTGGCTCCAACCATCGAGCCCTTCATTAGCTGTACCCAGGCACCGGCTAGATCGTTAGTAGTGGGATGGAGTGAAAATCTAGAATCTTACTTGAATTCAAAACTAATAAGAAAGCTTGAAGGCATATCTTGTGAAATTGAGTGTTGGCTGCATGTTAACTTTTACTCGAAAAAGGAAAGAAGTTGGCTGAAACTTAACACTAGAGGAAAAACAGTGTAAGATTAAATTAGAAGTTGAATTCATGTTTACCTGTACACACGCAAGCATCATTCTCACCCTTTTTGGCTAGTAAAAGTATTACTTTTACTTTATCCTAGAGTATTAGGGAGAGCTACCTAGTTTTGTGTAGTTAAAAGTCTCTGTTTTCATGTCTTGTTTACACATAAGTATTCTTGAGGAATTCAGCTTCAGGAGTTTTCTCCATGATGTAAATTTATATTTTTAAATCCTTCATATCTCTATAATTACATTTTTGTTCTTAAGTGTTTTCTTAGTTTTTGTTTATTCAGTCATTAAACGTATATTGAATGTGTAATAGATATTCTTGCAAAGGAAACAAATGAATATAACAATTAAAGTAAAAATACATTAATGTTTCCTAAAATGACCAAAGCTTAGAAATGTTTTCAATATAATTTTTTTATTGCCATGGTACTTCTTTGAAATAGTATTGATTATTGTAATATCTTAAAAGTACATGGAGCTCACACTGCTGGTCATGTGAAGTAACTAGTACTGGACTAGCACTCCTCATGTAAACATCTAGCAAATTGGACAAAATATATGAAATAAAATTTTTAGACTTTTGAAAATATGCAGGACCATAATTCCTCAGAAAGTGGAAACAAATGAGATGAGCCCCACAGTTACCCTCAACTTTTTGCCTGGAAGTTCTTTCTAGACTGCAAACTGGGAGAGGGGAGCGGACTCAATGACCTAAGGAGACAGAGATCAGAGTTCAGGGTAGAAAGGTAGTTAGAATGTGTGGGGAAAGCTACTGTAGAGACGGGAGATGTGCAGCGACGCTCAAGAATGCATTGTATAGGGTTCCCCTTGAACCTCTTCGTAAACACTGAGCTGCACGTACACAAGGCAGGATTCACTAGTCAGAAAAGGACATTGACTAAGGAAAGAACAAGTACTGGAGAGCTGAAAAATTACTGGAACATACACAGGGTTGAGATGTTTGCATTTTACCCGTTCAGATTAGAGAAACCTTGTTCAACACCCCAGATGTTCACTGGGGCCTGTAGACAGGTCCAGGTTATAGGGTCATCCTGAAAGCCTAAGACAAACCTTCAAAGGAACAAACTGATCTGTCAGGTCGTCTGACAGAATAAAGTTCAGCACTCCACTAAGGGAGATGACAGAATCTGAGCAACCGACGTATCGCACATAATGTCTAGCATATAATCCAAACTAGTAGACATGCAAAAACTTTACAGAGGGAAATTTGAACCATAACCTGGAGAAGTCAATTAGTAGAAAACACACCCAGAGATGGCAGGCATCATGAAATTAGCAGACAAGGGATATAAAAGTTATTTTAAACATGTTTAAGGATATAAAGGAAAACATGAACCCAGTGAGGGAACAAATAGTATAGTTCAATAAAGAAATAGAAATATTTAAAAAGAACTAAATGGAAGTTCTAGTATGGAAAAAATCCAGTATCTGAAATAATAGTTTGGAAGAGGAGAAATTAGCCAGAAAAAAAACTTGAGGAAACTTTGCTAACAAGTATAAATTTCTCTTTTCAGCTGTATTGCCTAAAGGTTCACGTAAGTTAAGAATAATATAGTTACTGTTGTTGCAGCTCCACACAAGTATAACATTCTTATCAGATAGCTCTGTACGAGGAGGATGCAATCGGTTTTCAATAATTAATATAAGTGCAGTATGGGGGAACAAAATAAACTCTGATTAGTACACATGTGAGATATCATATGACCTTTGTTTGGGTTATTTCTAGCTCAGTGTGTCTCATTAGTGTGGTGTAGATGCGAAGAAGCTATTTTAATCTTTGATTATAATGACAAAAATCAACAGCATCCCTATGTATGTTTTGGCCACTTCATTTTAAGAGTTTATGGATAGTTTTTGAAACTATGTAAGTAGAATAAATATCTAGAGAGATTTTATCAACAGAAGAGATCTACCCTCAAATACTTTAAAGTAGTCTTCAACAATTCATTCATAAGGAGCTCCTACCCTTTGGGACAGCATGGATGGAACTAGAAAGCGTTAGGTGAAACAAAATAAGCCAGACAGTGAAAGACAAATACCATATGATCTCACCTTTAACAGGAACCTAAACAACAAAACAAAGAAACAAGCAAAATATAACCAAAGACACTGAAATAGCAAACAGGCTAACGGTGACCAGAGGGGCGAGGGGAGGGAATTTCAGGGCAGAAGGGGAAGGGTTTGCAGGAATGAGTATAAAGGACACATGGACAAAAACTAGAGGGGGTGGAAATGGGAGGAAGGTGGGGAGGGCTGAGGGGGGTGGGCTGGGATGGGAGTAAAAGGCAGAAAACTGTACTTGAACAATAATTTTAAAAAATGTTTAAATATGGTATTTAAAAAGTATTGAAACTCTTTATATATATGGACCTTTTTAAAAAACTCTTTATTTTGAAATAATTTTAAGATTACAGAAGTGTCATAAAAAATAATAGTGCAGAGAATTCCTGTAGTGTAATACTCTTCACCAATCATCGTAACTGTGATACAGTAAGCAGAACTAATGGGCATCATTAAACTGTAAACTCCAGACTTCGTTCTGATTCAACCAGTGTTTCCATGAATGTCCTTCTTCTGCTCTGGGATCTGGGTTTGGACCCCACATTGTGTTCAGTCGTCACGTCTCCCAGTTCACTGCAGGCTGTACCTGTTCCTCCTCGGTAGTCACGGCCTGGACACTTTCGGTCAGGTGTTTGGTGTAATGTTCGCACTTCGCACTTGCCTAGTGTTTTCTCTCGATTGCAGTAAGGCTATGGACTTCTTCTTTTTCTTTTTCCTTTTTTTTTTTTACAAATACTACAGAATTATGCTATTTTCAACACATTTGCATCAAGGGCACATGATATTAATATGTCTTATTATTTGGTAATGTCAACTTGATTATGCAATTAAGTGATATCTTCCAGATTTCTCCATTAAAAAGTTAAGATTTTTCTCTTTGTAATTAATAGATATTTTAGGAGATACACCTTGAGGCTGTGCAGATACTTTGTTTTTGTTAAACTTTTAGTATGAAGCTTTTTAACTGCTCAGCTTTTATTATGGAACAATTAGGTAGTCGATCATTTTTGTTACTGTTGCTAGGAACTAACCAGATAGTTAGTCGGTTTATGCAGAGACAGATGCTTCCATCTCCCCCCAGTGATGTAAGCCCGATCGCCAGCCTTCTGGAACTTGAGGAGGCATGTAGGGAGTTTCACATTTTAGTATATAGTTTTAATCCTCTTCTTGATCACCTCTAAGCCCAGAACCTCTCTTAGTTTCTTCTGAGTGTAAACCTCCCGTCTCCAAGGGCGAAGTGGAGGTTAATAGCCACTTCACCCTTGGAGTCCACTATCATAACTTTACAACGACGCAGTCTGGAAGACAACACCGTAAGTACACCTTCCCTGTCTCCTGCAGTGCTGCCAGCTCCTCAAGCTCAGTTGGTCTGAGCCTCATCGTTCTGTTTCTAGAGCAAGGGTGTCAAACTCATTTTCACCGGGGGCCATATCAGCCTTGTGGTTGCCTTCAAAGGGCTGAATGTAATTTCAGGACTGTATAAATGTAACTACTCCTTCACAGTTAAGCGAGAGCTCGGCACTGCCACCGGGTAGAAACAAGGTGCCGGGCAAGATACAACAAGGTGGGGGGCTGGATTTGGCTCGAGGGCCTTGTGTTTGCCACCTGTGCTCTGGAGGTACTTAGATTTACTCTGCTCTGGTAATGGATTTGCTTTTCTTCTCTCCACATCCTTCATATATTTTGGTTGGGATTACAGATCTCTTTTAGTTTCATCCAAAAATGGAGTCTGTGTTACTATTTCTTGTCCTGTGTGTTGTTTTGGGGCATTTACAAAGTAGTAGGCTCAGAATGTGTTTGTCTCTCTGTCATCAGACAGAAGCCAAAGTAGCCTTTAAGATGATTGGGCACTGTATCGCAGGCTTTCAAACTTTGGTTCAGCATTTTCACTTCTAGGAAAACATCTTAAAGAAATATTTACACATGTGCACAAAGGCATATGTATAGGAAGGTTTACTTGGAAACATTGCCTGTAACAGCCTAAATACACAATAGAAACAGCTTAAATGTAAGTAACAATAAGGGAATATTACAGAGTAGTATGCGGCAATTCAGAATAATGAGGTTTGTGTATACACAGTGATGTGGGAAGTTCTTAAAAACATGACACACAGCAGTTTGCAAAGCAACGTGCTTGTTGTAATCCCATTTTCGTATTCATGCGTACATATAAGTGTATCATTGAAAAGGAAAATATTTGGAAGAATGTACACCAAATGTTTAACAATGGTAGTTTAGAGAAGATGGAAAGTAGAACTTTAATCTTCTTACTTTATATACTTCTGTTTTGCAAAAGTTAATTTTGTAAGATTTTTTATAACATTTGGATTTTTAAATAAAAATGGGAAATAGACTGCTTTCGGAAGTAGCTGGGCGGTGCTGGGAGGAGGTTGTGGGGCAGCGGCCCCTCCGGAGGAGCGCTCCACCAGACTCCGCCCCCAAGCCCCAGAGTCCAGGGTCACCCGGACAGGGTGCAGTGTGAGGGTGAATCAGTTTCACGATCAAGTAAGAATGAGAAATGCTAGGTTAACAAACTGAGTATGTTTTTTCTTCTATGGAATTGCCAGGAGTCTTTTAACATGCTAATAAGCATGGCATATCTCCACAAGCTCCCGAATAGGATTGCTCTGTTTTTATGGTATACTTGTTAACATCTGCCAAATGAAATGCTTTTCAGAACTGTACTTTTGTTCACATGGCTATTATGTTTAGAGCAGTAAGCACTATATAAATATGACTCAGCTCTTTCTGAACAGTAAGTTCTGAATAAAGCTGCTGCGAGTGTTCCTGGTAATTACCAGTTTAGTAAATTGTTTCACATAAGGCATGGGCGGGCTGGAGAGGGAGAGACATTTCCCCAAAACACTTTCTTATCTTTTGAAGGAATTCAGAAGATTTTGAAAGAAATTTAAAAACTGATCTATTTTCAAAGAAAGATTATAATAAAGGAACACAATTAGGCTTTCAGAAGAAAACTTAAATGTGCCTACTCACAGCTCACTTGGCTGCTGCAAATGGGTGTCAGATTAAGATAATTGGCTCCACGTAACCAGTGGCAGCATGCCCAGCACAGACATTAATGATCTCTACCTAGAAGCTGCTTTAAGTGCATAGATGTATTGGTTAAACTCATGATTATAAAATACCAGAAGTGGCACTTGATCAGTCACACGTCTAATGTATTGTTAGAACTGGAGCCACCAACCACAATGTAGCTGGATTTTGAAAGTGATTTCTCAGAAAAATGAAGACCAGCTCTGACAGCTGGCTCAAGTGCATAGCTGGAAGAGAAGCAGTCCCTCTCCAGGCTCTGGCAACAGGTGCCTTCAGCTAGCCCTGCCGAGAGCCTGTTGAGGTCGTGAGGTTTCTGTGCAAGTGCCAATAAGATGCTCCTGCCAGGCATTTGAGCAGCAGGTCAAAGCTTACAGTATTTTTTATTTTGTTAAGAGTCCAAAAGTGTAGTACCTTTTCTCAAACAGATTCCCAAATTGCCTTTGACTTGAGTCAGAATTATATTGTGTTTATTGCTTTAACCATAACAGCGGTGTGAACATGGGTACAGAAGCCAAAAACTCCGTTTTTGCTCAGCAATGAGGCAAACCTAGAGCACAGCACATCCTGGAACTAAGACCAGAGAGCTGGATGGGATCGACCAGTCTGTGGAGGACCTTCAACCCTGTGCAGGGCTGTTTAAGCTTTATTCTGTAGGTAGTTTTAGGGTGTGATGTGATAAGATCTTTTGTTTTCAGAGTTCAGGCGTGAATTCTGGTGGCAGAAGGGAAAGAAACCAGTATAACTGACTCTAATCAGACACCTTTAAGTGTGTGTGTGTGTGTGTGTGTCTGTGTGTGTGCGCGCGCGCTTAATAAACAAAGACTTACTACATTTGGCCTAGAGATCTGTATAATTCACTTATGCTTTGGGCCCATTGATGACTAACTGGCATTTGTGAAATCTTTGAGTAATTTCTGGACATCTAATTTTGTGGAGGCTTCAGATACATTTATTTTTTTAAACTCAGGTATTTTGAGCAACAGATTTGTCCTGGGTCTGTAACTATTACTGTTTTACACTAGAAAAAAATAATGATTTTCCATACCATAAAATTCACTCATTGTAAGAACACAATTGAGTAATTTTTAGTGGATTTATAGAGCTATGTAATCGTAATCACATTATAGACACAAAACATCACCACGTCCACCGGTTCCCTCAGGTCTGTCTGCAGTCAGCACCTGCTCCTCCCTGCAACCGGTGATTTTCTTCCTGTCTCTATAAGATTGTCTTTTGAAGTCATTTTACATAGAATGGAAAACTTTAATATGTAGTCTTTGTGACTGGCTTCCTTCATTTTGGGTGATTTTTTTAAGTCATCCACATTGTGGCATATGTCAGTATTTTGTATCTTTTTGACTGCTGAAATGCAGTACATACGGACATACGGACATACCTCGTCTTGTTTACCCAGTTCCCAGCTGACGGATTGTTTCTGGTCTTTGACCATTCTGAGTCATGGTGCTGTGAAGGTTCGCATGGACGTTTGTTTCCATTCCTCTCGTGTAGATTCCTAGGAGTAGAATTTCTGGGTCATTTGTTATGTTAACTTTTTAAGAAACTATCTGTAAAGCTCTGTTTATGGATGCCATTATCTTGTATGTAGAAAATCCGTGAATAAACTACTAACTAGACTAACTAGTAAATGAGTTCAGCAAGAATCAATATCAGTATATAAAAATCACTTGTACTTCTGTATATTTGCAGTGAACAAACTGAGACTGAAGTTGAGAAAATTTCATTTATAATAGCATGAAAAGAATAAAATACCTAAGGATAAAGTTAACAAAAGAAGTGCCAATCTTATGCTCAGAAAAGTAAAGCGTTGTTTTAAAGACACTAAAAATTTGAATAAGAAATGGAGACCACTCACGTCCATCAGCTGGGAGAACCCGTGCCTCCTGCCGGCAGCCCAGTGCCCGTATCGGTGCTGACACTCGGTGCTGTGCGCCTGTGTGTGGCTGCAGCCGCTCGAGGGGGCGTGTTGTGAGGTCTTACTGTGGTTCAGTTCACATTTTCCTGATGACTGATGATGCTGAGCATATTGTCATGTCTTTATTAGCTATTTGTATATTTTCTTTGGTGAAATGACTGTTCAAGTCTTTTGCCCATTTTTTGAATTGACTTATTTGTCTTACTGATTTATAACAGTTCATTATATATTCTGGTTCTGAATACATAGTCTGAATTATATATTCAAGTTCTTCATCAGATACATGATTTGGAAATGCTTTCTACTAATCTGTGGCTTTTCTTGTCAATTACTTAGTTGTGTTTTTCTTTAAGTTTTTATTTTGAATAGAACTCAGTTTATCTTTTTTTCTTTTATGTCTTGTGCATTTGTTGTCATGTGTAAGAACATTGTTCTAACCCAAGGCACAAAGACTTTCTTGCGTATGTCCATTAAGTCTGTACACCATTTTCAGTTAATTTTTACATACTATGTTAAATGAGGGCCCAAGTTCATTGTTTTGCATATAGATACATAGTTGTGCCAGCACCAGTTGTTGAAAAGACTGTTCTTCCCACATTTAATGTCTTGCCACTTTGGCCAAAAACCAGTTGACCATGAACATAGGGATTTATTTCTGGACTTCTAATTCTCTTCCATTGATCTGTGTGCCTGTTCATAAGCCAGTAGTAGACAGTCTTGACTACTGGAGCTTTATAGTAAGTTTTGAAATTGGGTAATGCAAGTCCTCCAGCCTTTTTCTTCTTTTTCAGAATTGTTGCAGCTGTTCTAGAACTTTTGTATTTCTGTTAAAACTTAGGAGCAGCTTGTCATCTTAGTAACATTGTCTTCTAATCTGTGAGCATTTATTTATTTATTCTTTTATTTTAATTGTTGTTCAAGTACAGTTTTTATTTATTTAGATCTTCTTTTCATTTAGACCTTGATGTACATGTTCTTCGATTTCTTTCACAGTGCATTGTAGTTTTCAGGGTATGTATCTTATACTACTTTTATCAAGTTTATTCCTAAGTATTTTATTCTTTTTTGATGCTATTGTAAATGTAGTTGTTTTCTTAATTTTATTTTTGGATTGGTTATCCGTAATATACAGAAATAGAGTTGATTTTTTTGTGTTCAGGATGGGACAAAAGTAGGTTTGCAGTTGTGCATACATGACTTACATTATTGTGTTATTCTTGTATTATCATTTATTAATCATTGTGTCATTTTACATATGAACAACTGTAAACCTACTTCTGCCCCATCCTGTAGTGGCCTTGTATCATATGACCTTGCTAAGCTTATTTGTTTTAGACACTTTTTCCTGTAGATTCATTAGGGTTTTCTATGCAGATAATTAATTATATCATCTACCAATAAGAACAGTGCTACTTCTTTCTTTCTCGTGTTTATCACTTTTTCTTGCCTTCTTGCACTGGCTAGGACGTCCAGCACAGTGCTTAGTGTAAGAAACAAGAGCTGACATCCATGTCTTGTTTCTAACCTTAGGGAAAAAGCATTTAATCTTTAACCACTAAGTATAATGTTCACTGTAGATTTTTTTTTACTTCTATTCATATTTTGTTGACAGTTTTTAATCATAAACGGGTAGGTATTTGATTTTTGCCAAATGCTTTTTCTGCATCTGTTGAGGTGACCAGTAGTTGTTTTTTATTTCAGAAAGAGCTGTGAAGGATAAGTATTATTTATTCTTTTAAATATATAAAGTATTCACCAGTGAAGCCATCTGGGCTTTGACTTTTCTTTGTGGGAAGATTTTATTTACTAACTAAATTTCTCTGTATGTTATAATTCTGTTGAGAGTTGTGTTTCTTCTTGAGTAGGATTGGTATTTTTGTCTTTCTGATCAATTTTCTATTTTTCTACATAGATTTATTGACATGAATTTGTTTATAATATTTGCTTTTAATTTTTAAATATAGGGTCAGTAGTACTGCCTTTTCTTCGATTCTTGATTTTTGTAACTTATGTCTTCTCAATTTTTTTAGTCTCATAATCATTTTTTAATAACTTGGTTGAAATTTAATTTTTTTAGTTTTACTGAGACAATTGGCAAATAAATGGTAATATATTAAGTTGGCAAAAAAGTCTGTATGGTTTTTTTCCATAAAATAAGACACATTTTTTCATTTTCATCAATAGCTTTATTGATGTGGATATTTTGAGTATATCAGCTCTCTCTGCATACTATAACATTAATTGTTCTCAATTGGTGTCTCAGTTTGATCGCTGTCAACTTCAATTGATCTACCTGATGATAGAGCATCATCCAGCACAAAACTGCACAAACCACTTTTGACACATTCAGTCAGTTGCAGCACCTTCTCCACACACAGCACAAATCTTTTTGTTTTTTTGTGTGTTTCAGCTGTGTTTTTACTTTTCTTAAAATAATCATGATACACCAAAATGTTGTGCATTTTCTTTCGTCTTCAATACTAATATGGCTACATAAAAATTAACCAATTTTGGTAAGTTTTTTTCAAATGCACACTAAAGACAGCTGTCACAATACAGTCTAAAGAATTGTTTCAAATGAAGTTAAAGACAATTAAGCGCTACTAGAGCCAGTGTATAGAAAAACTGAATGAACTTTTAGGGCAGCCCATTATTTAAAATGTGTAGCATGATGATGTGATGTGTGTGTGCATTGTGAAAGGGTTCCTACAGTGAATTAATTAGCAGTCCTTTACTTCACAATTACCTTTGTGTGTGTGTGTGTGTGTGTGTGTGCGTGTGTGCACACACGTGCGTATGTGAACATTTAAGAGATACATTCTTTAGTAACGTGTGAGCTTAGGTTATTCATGTGAGATTTTTCTTATGATAAAGATATTAAATTTCCCTCTAAACATAGATTTAAGTACATCTCATAATTTTTAATATGTTGTATTTTCATTTTCATTCCGTTAAAAATGTTTTAAAGTTTTTTTTCTTGTCATTTCTTCTTTGAACTTGGGCTATTTAGGAGTAGATTGTTTGATTTCTAAATATTGGGATCCCAGATTCCTTTGAATTCAAGTATTTTGGGGCTCTGTTGATAGATGCATGAGCATTTATAGTTGTTGTATTCAAAGAAGAAATACATAATTCAGTGATAGTAGTTGGAGATATTAATATCCCACTCTCAAAAACTGATAAAATAATTAGAGAAAGTTAGAGTACCAATGACTTGAACAACTATATCAGCCAACTTAACCTAACTGGCTTTATAGAATCTCCACCTAACAATTATAGGCACACTTTTTATGCATAAGGTGGGGCAAGAGTAGGTTTACAGTTGTTCCTGTGGAAAGTAATACAATAGTTAATAAATAATACCAGAACAGACTCTGTGTTTCATGTACACTTGTAAACCTGCCTTTTTCCCACCCTGTGTGGGACCATCTCCAGGACAGACCATATGGTGGGACACAGAACAAGTCTCAGTAAATTTAAAAAGACTGAAACTATACAAAGTGTGTTTCTGATCAAACAGAATTAAATGAGATATCCACAGCAGGCTTGTTCTTTGTCCGGGGGCTTGCTTTCCCTTGCTGTAAAAGTGGCAAGTCCCTCAAGTCCAGGGTTCTTCTGCAACAACCTGGGGTGTTTTTGGGCACCTGTCCTGGGACCTTGCATGCTTTCCATGGGACTTGGGGGTCATGGGGAACTAATGGAAGCAAACAAGAGGTACTGGCTGCTGCCATTGCCCCAAGTAACAAAGTTCATCTTTGATGCAAGACTTGTGCCCTTGCCAGCATCCATGGGACAGTAATAACTGTGTTGTTAACTCATATGGTAAAATCTGAGACCCTATGTAGTTCCTGGCCATTTGCTTTAGTTTTATTAACACATTTGAATGTTCTGTGCACTTGCCACCAAGATTGCCACTTGAACTAACAATGCTTCACATCAAATGAGTCCCCTCTGGCGGCAGCAGCAAAGCCACTGGTTTCCACGGCCTGCCTTACCCTGCTTGAAGACCACCCAACAGAGCTAGGGGGCTGGGCACAGCCCCAGGCAAAAATGCCACAGACTTGCTATCTTTTCCTAAGTAGAATAGTTTTCGCGTGAATGCCTCAGTTGGTTGTATGCCTTTGGGCAGTTCCAAGTTTTTGACAATTTTTTATATAGCTTTATAGTTGCCAAAACGGGAAGAGGATTTGTTGACTTCCTCAAATCAATCTACATCATCATGCCATTAATCCTGGTGTTACTTAACTGTTTGGTTCTCTGGGATCACATCAGATTGTTTCCCTTACCTATGCAGCCAGACGTGAGCCAGAACAGCAGCAGATGACCCGGCCTGGGGGTAGGGGGCGTTGAACAGGAGCTCTGCAGCGGGCATGGACTTTGGCTGTGGCTGTGTAGGAGTCAGTTACAGTGATCCAGCATTATTTATACTCTTACTTCATGTATAACTGATAAAGTACATTTGCAGAGCAAATGTTGATATAGCATCATTATGTAAATATCATCTGTGTATACCTTGTATCAGCTAAAAAGATTCAAATATTGCCTTGTGTAGTGGTATTCTAAAAACATTGACCCCACTGCACTAACATCCTTCCTGAATTTTCTTCCACTTAGTAATTCGATAAATATACAGAGGAATGGTGAGTGATTCCCAGGTAAAACAGATTCAGATTTTATCCTCAGGTGGCCTGTAAGTTAGTGTAAGTGATGCAACATGAACAGGAAAACTGTAAGTGGGAAACGTGGGGTGGCATTAAAGAATCACAGGTGTGTGCAACAGAAGTGCAGTGAGCTAATTGCATTTCTCTGAGGGATTCTTGCAGTTATTGCCCAGCATGTACTTCCGTCACCTCGTCCTCCCTGCTTACGGTCCTTTCCTAGTTGCCTTTTTATACTTAATATTCTTGTGTTTGTCACCCACTTAGGGTGACATGGTGATAACATTTGCTTCCATGTGCACAGTTCTTACTGATACTCGTCTCGTTCACACCAGCCTGCGATGTGGTAGGGAGGCTAAGTGCCTGGTCCAACGTTACTTTATTGGGAAGTGGCTGAGTCCAGTTTTGAACATAATGTCTTTGTACTCGAAATCGTGGTCTAGTACTCCCTTGCTTTACTAGCTCCCTCTCTTCTCCAGCCAGCGAGTAGTTGGAAAAAATTTAGTTTGGTGAGTTGTCAGACCTGGAGGCAGTGTACTGTGTTTCTAGGCAGGCACAGAAATGAAGCAGCAGAGCAGGACTCTCCAGGCCTCTCCGAACCGTTTCTCTGAAGGTTTTAGTGACTTTGATCCACATTTCCAGTTGCTTCCCGTACATTTCTCTTGTGGATGTCGGGTCTTTACTTTAGACGCAACATGTTCAAACCAGATTCACCACCTCTCCCTCAGTTTGCTGTCTCCTTCCCCGTTAACAACGCCACTCACCGCCCACTCGCCCGTGCTGGAGCGGGCAGTCCTGCACTGCTTTTCACCCCTCACCCCTACTCCTGGTCCTGTCAGTGCGCAGTTGTGGGGGCAGACTGACACAGCGTGTGGGAAGGAGCTCTGAACGCCGTGAGTGAGGCTGTTCATGTCCTTTGAGGCAGCACATCTGCCGGAGGGATGAGAAGGAGGCCTTGGTGGCCATGCAGACTGGACACTTGTGTCAGTGAAGTATGGATTTGTATCTGAACTATGACTCCACAGTCTTACATTTTGATAGCACTCTGCACTCTTAAAAGCACTTCCTCAGGAGGAAAAGGACCAAGTGAGGGAGAGGAACTGGTTTGCCCCAGGTGGCATTAATCAGTAAGTGGTACAGGCAGGAGGACTAGAACTCCTGTTGGCTAAATCCAGAGGCCTCTTAAACTAAAAACCAAATCTTTATCACTTAGTATGGGTGACCTAAGCTGAGTGAGTGAGCCCTTTAAATGTCAGTCTCTGCATGTAAGGTAGAGATACATGAGAGCATTGTACGTATTTCTGGAGTTGTTGTTAAGAATCGGATGAGTTTACATGAAGATCTGCAGTGCTGTGCAGAAAACGTTCAGTAAATGGTGGTTATTGAAATACCCTTTCCCCTTCTTCACGTATCTAGAGACTTTAGGTTGCTCCTCCTCTGCCTTTTCCCTTAGAGCATTTGTTCTTTCTGGAGTATTTATTTAGACTGACTCACTTAAGAGTTTCTTGCAGTTCGGAGACATTTCCAAGGGATTGCTGCTGTACCATTTCATTGAAAACTAGGCAGAAAATTTTAATGTTCTCTTCTTTGTCTGTTCTACTGATTTCCCCATTAAGGTTATGACACAGTTCTAATGAACTACTTTAGTTCAAAATTCTAAGGTTAAATTTGTGCTCTCTGGACCCAAGGTGAAGGAGATTTTAGGTTAATATCAGGAATAAACTTATAAAATCAGGATTGTCTGTGGGACTGCCTTAGGAGGTAAAAGCGCCGGCCACGACCCCAGGCGCACAGAGCTGAGACTTCGCACTGCTCCGCCAGCCCGTCCCTTGTGACATACGCTGGTGAGAACTGGGATGTACGATAAGCTGCCTGTGCGTTGTATGTTTGTGGCTTTGGAACGTTTGATTCACAGTTTTATACTATTGTAGTTAATCAATAGTAAATAAGATGGCAAATGAACTATAACTTAGCAAAGTGATGAAGGTTGTCAAACTTCCCTAGATACAGAGGATACAAAATTCCCAGGATACAACACAGACGGCAGAAGTTAACGTGTTAGACTACCATTGAAAATGCGGCTCTGGAATCCCTGCAGAGCTGAGGACACACAAAGTTCTCAGTGAGGCCACGGTGCCTGGGGCCTCTGAGGAGTGTAACCAGGCACGTGCACACTACACACACCGCTCCATGGTTTGGTGAAGTAGAAAATACTGAGGTTTTATCACACACGAGACTCACATGCAAAGTTCGACAGGTGCTGCACGCTGCTTTCAGGACTAAAGAACAGTACTTGGGCACTGCTGTGTCCCGTGAGATGTTGTACTCCAGCTTTCACCCTCCCTGTCCTTGCCCACAGCTATCCTAGTGACCAGAAAGTCTGCCTGCTCAGCAGTGAATGTGCCTTGAACAGTGCCCGTTAGTTTTCAGTAGTCCCCCTGGCCTGCATGTTAGCCTTCAGTTTAATGGCCTTTTTTATGTTCATTCATTTTATTTTATTTCCCATCGTGGTTTTGTTTATTTCTTTTTTGTTTTTTGTTCTTTCTGTTCTCTTTTTTAAAACCGTCGTGGTTTTCCCTTCATATTCCCCAATGTTTGCACATGACAAGATGTTGCCATCCCAACATTACCTCCCACCTCACTGACCAGTGCCACTACTGACCATCTAGCACCAGCCACAGCGGGACCACTGCCTTCAGCTCCTCGGGATGTCGTGGCCTCCCTGGTCTCTACCCGCTTCATCAAATTGACGTGGCGGACACCTGCATCAGATCCTCATGGAGACAATCTCACCTACTCTGTCTTCTATACCAAGGAAGGGGTTGCTAGGTAAGTGCCCATTTGTCTGAAGCCCATTGGCTCTGTCTTGGTCCACCCAGCCCAGTCGCGCTCACCCTGGCTCTGTGATCACAGAGATGCATCTTTCCTGATTGTAGATCACTGGAAATAAATCCCCAAACAGACTGAAGTTGGTATTCTTTCCTGCCTTTCTGGGCTGACTTGGAGAGAGGATAGGTAGAGCTGTTTAGGTTGAAGTATTAAAATGTAACCATAAGATTCATAAGAATCACAAGACTCATAAGATTCAGTTAGCACAGTCTGATGAAATAAAGCTTATCCAGAAGTTTCAAATTCTAAAAATTAAGTAGACTTAAGTCACTAATCCAATCTGAAATGACTGTTTGCACCCTTGTGTGTATGTGGGCTGCTGAATTTCAGGGCATTTCCTTGATGACACAGGAGAAATTACAGATTAATTTTCCTAAAACGGCATTTTCAGTAAATTCCTTTCCATTGCACCCTCTCCGGGACCTCACATTGCCTTTCCATGGCTTACAGGTTATCCAGAATCCCCAGGCTCCTGTCCTCCACAGGCAGCTGTTCTCTGTCTGTCCACCCTTTCGTTCCTCACCCCCCAGCGGAACTTGCTTTCTAATGGCGGTGGTCTGCTTCTTATCACTGTGTAGCCTTTTTCCCAGTCTCGTCTCTTCACTCACGTCCCCCTTTCCCTTTTCTCAGCTAAAGCCAAATTCATCTCGCCCTCTCGGCCCTGGCAGAGCCCGTGATCCCTCCTAAAGCTTCCTCTGCCCTTTCCAGTACCTGCAGCATTTCTCTTAGATCTGTGTGTGTACCACCCATATTGTGACACTCATGGGTCACTTAACACATGATCTTAAATTGCCATAAGTTGATACTTTTGTATTTTTTATGTGAGTTTTTATTTTCCCAACCTGATTATAAACTCCTTGGGAGGAACCATGCCATATGCTAACTCTGTGTTCCTACCATTGCTGAGTGGGTTCCCTGAGTGGGTTGTGCTATCACTTCACCCAAGAAAAAGAAAATGAGAAAAAAAAAAGAAAGTTAAAATGTCTGTTTTGCTTGGGCCTTAACTCGTGAAATAAAGCTTGTATTTCTACTGGAGTGCTGGCATTTGATATATATTGTCTCGAATCCCAGACTGATGAGTTCAGCAACTGCAGGAGCCTTGATGAAGTGAAGACTCCTTGGTTTGGCACTCTGAAGAAGTCCGAGTCGTGATTGAGCCAGACAGATGGAGGCGCATGTAGGGCGATGTTTGTCCGAACACTGCGCTGGCTTGTTTTGGAATTACAAAGATGTGGAAACACAGTTCTTGACACAAAAAGTCGAGACATTACTATCAAACAGCATCTGTTAAAAAGTCTCCACTCAGCTTTCAAATCTCATTACAAATTTCGTGGAATTTCACAGGAGAAAGAAAGCATTTGGCATTCCTCAGAATAGCAAGCTCGCGATCACGGCCAGGCCCTGTCCCTGCTTTGTGCGCTTCCTTCACAAATAACCGTGCCTGGTCCTGTCTGTCTCCCTCGGGTGATGCCTCCCCAGGCTCTACGCGCCCACTCAGCTTAGCCTCTCAGTCACTCTCACGCTGTGCTGTCCGGGACCACCTTGTTCCCAAGCCTTTAAAGTTTTCAGGAAACCCTGCGAGCCTGACGGCATGGCGGGCGTGTCTGCAGTGACGAGGGCTGCACACCAGAGCCAGCGTGAAACGTTTGTTCAAGTACCACTGCGGTCACTCCGCCCCGTTTTAGTTCTCTGCGTTTCTTCTGCAACGTGGAGCATTCTGAAGTTTTCTCATTTTTACTGACTTGTTTACTGTGTCTGTCTTGCTCAGTAGAGTACTACCAGCACCCAGAACGGGGCCTGGCCTGTGGTAGCACTAAATGAATATTCGTTAAGAGAATAAATTAATTTCAGTCAATGAAGAAATAGCAATTATTCAGGAAATTATGTTGAAATAATTAATTCCATTAGGTGGGAAGAACGAATGTTCTCTCTCTCTTCCCGGGCCAGGGGGCTCGGCTGCGTGTCCCGTGCCCAGTCGGGGACCGGACAGGAGGCAGTCCATCCATGTCTCACTCGCACGTCGATGTTTCTCTCTCTCTGTCTCTCCCCTTCCCTCTCTAAAAAATCAAAAACATATCCTCAGGTGAGGATTTTTTTTTAAAGTTCTATCTCTGTCTTATATTATGTATAACAAATTACAGATGGATCAAAAGATAGTTTTAAAATGTATGTTTTATAAAAAGAAAAGCTATTTTTATTGTTATATAGCATAGTAAAATTCCATGTGATAAAACATAAACAAAGTCAAACTGCCAAGTCATGAGGTGGGAAAATGTATAATATTTATAAAAGATTGTATTGATGTTCAGTCTGTAGAAAGAGCTCCAACAATCCTAAGTAAAAGACAGATATCCCAAGAGGCAAATAGTATGAGGAGATGATTCATAGAAGTTAGTGGAAAGTGCATTAAAGTTAAAAAACAGTTTCCACTATTACTACCGATCTTAGAAATTCAAAATAATCTCTTAGCATGTTTCACGTATAAGGCTGGCAAAAATTTTAAGTGGATAATATCCAGTGTTCAGCAAGTTAAATTCTGGGAAGAAATTTGCTCTAGGCTCTTGATGGAGGTGTAAGTTAGAATAGCCTTTGCAGAAGGTGATGTGGCAGTTTTTTCTATCTTCTTGGTGCATATACCCTTTGATCTAACAGTTACACTTTCAGGTGTCCTGTAGGTATACAGATATCCATAGGGCTCTCATATAAAATGTTTATTGTAGCATTTTCTAATGAAACAGAAGCGGTCTTCAGGTAGAGGAATAGGTACATGATTAGTATGTTATGTATGAAGTATGATGCAGGCACTGTTAAGTGACTTATATCTATATATTTTGATGTGTGTATAAATCCCTACAGCTGTGATTGTCCCCTGCCTCCCAGGAGACATTTAGCAGTGTCCAGGGACATTTTTGGTTATCATAACAGATGGGAGGAGATGCTTACTGGCATCTAGTGAGTGGAAGCCAGAAATGTAGTAACTGACCTACAGTGTATATAGGACAGCCCCTTACAACAAAGAATTCTCCTGCCCCCAGTCTCGGTGGTGCTGAGGCCGAGAGAGCCTCGCTCTAAGAGATCTGGCGAGATACAGGCCCATAATACAGGCTACAGTTAGGTCTCAGGGTAGGACCAGGTTTTAAGGAGCAAGAACAGCTCAAACTTTTAACTATATATACTTTTGTTTTTAATGAAAATCTGTCACATTACAGAACTTTAGATGCATCCTAGATTTGACATAAGCAGGATGATTAATAAATGAAGTTGGAATTGAGAAAAATATGAAAGCTAAATTGGCAGGGGATGTAGTATAAAGGAAAAGAGGGTGCAAGGAGGGTCCAATTTAATTTGTGTGTGTGTGTGTGGCATTGGAAGGGTGGGGGAAAGATCAGGAAAACTAGTCTAACTGGCCCAGCATTTTTGGTAGGAATTAGATATTACAATAGAGTGGAAGTTTGGAGCAAAATGTTGGCATACCAGTAAGAATTTGGGCATAAACAGTTAAGAAGGGACCATTTTAAACTTCTGAGCAAGTGCGCACTGTGATTTTGTTAAACAGGTTTTACAAGCGTTACTTTGCAAGTGCCACACAGGATTAAAGGGGAGAAGAAATGGAGTTAGGGAAATGAACCAGGTAGTGGTTTTGTTCATCTTGGCGTGTCGTAGGCATGGCCTTGATGAAGATAAAAGCAGTGGCTTGCAGTGGACAGGATAAATATGTAAAATACTTCAAAGGAAGATGCTTGAAGGAGACCAGACTATATAATATGTTCTGTCACTTCATTACTTTATGATTTCTGCATAGAAGTGGTGAAGGAGTAGAAAGGACAGAATAAAAAGACTATATCCTGGTTACTTGTTTTATGAAGAAAATTTATTTAAATGTTACAAGCTTCAATTTTCTCATCAAAATGAGAATAAGTTTACTTCTGATTTATAAACTGACTTCCTGCCTTTGAAAATTCAACCACCAGGTGGCACTGTGTGCCTTGGTCAAAGAGGTACCAAAATTCTATTGGGTTCCTGAGTTTCAAAAGGTCCTTGCTCCACCTTTTCAACTATGAAATGTCCACCTTTTATTTTCAGTGCCTTTAATGTAGACAGCAACGCCTTTGTGATATTAGCTACAAAGGGGAGAACACAAAGAAAGTTATTCCACAAATGAATAGCATTTTAGAGACGGACATCTGTTAGTCTAGCCCAGGAGTTGGCACACTGTGAACCCTGGGCCACATCACACTTGTTATTTTTATGACCCAGGAGCTAAGGGCAGTTTTTACATGTTTGAATGGTTACATTGTAATAGGATATATAAATAACTACATAATATTTTCCACTATTTCCCACCTCTTGGCCTATAAATATTTAAGAAACATGTGGCCCTTAAAGAAAAAGTTTGCTGTCCTGATCTCACTTTCTTCACTTACTGCATAAATGAACTGAGACCCAAAAAGCATTAGGGACTTGCCCAGGGTCCCTTGGAAAGCTCTTAGTATCGCCAGAGCCGGAACTGGAGCTCCTAACTTAGTGCCCCACGCTGTCTTCAAACCAAGTGTACCTTTTTCTTTCTGTTTGACTCTTGGCAGACACACTCTAATCTAAGGCCCACTGTAACCTCACACATTTATGAGCATTATCCTTTATAACTCACCCTGGATCTGTCTTGCCCTGAAGTTTTTTTGCTAGACTAACCCTTGGTTCTGCGGCCTCAGACCAGGCTAATATTAGAAGCCTTTTTAGGTGCTGGGTATTTAATCTTAGAGACATAGAACTGTTGCTGACTTTTTTTTATTTTAAAGCTTCTATTGAAACTTATTCTAGGTTTTTAGATCCTTTCACTCATTTCTCCCCTTTCACAAAGAACAAAACGAAGATGCATGTGGTTCCTTTTTTTTAAGATATATATTTGTTTTTAACATCAACTTGCTAGCTTTGCTTTTTATTTTTTTTAAAGATTTTATTTATTTTTTAGAGAGGGAAGGTAGGGGGAGAGAGAGAAAGAGAAACATCAGTGTGTGGTTGCTGGGGGCCTTGGCCTGCAACCCAGGCATGTGCCCTGACTGGGAATCAAACCTGCGACACTTTGGTTCGCAGCCTGTGCTCAATCCACTGAGCTACACCAAGCCAGGGCTGCACATGGTTTGGGGGGGGAGGGAGGGGGTTGTTGTTGTTTTACAGGATTTATGTATCGGAAGGCAAATTTCCATTCCTCAGTCAGCACACAGTTGTGATGTTTCTGCTGCGTGTGAGCATTCTGCTGAGTGCTTCTGTAGAATGTAAACACACGTGACACACCCTTTCACTTCAATTTATAGTAAAATAGCACTCTCATCTTTCCACAGGGAGCTTGTTTAGACTTTCAAGCACAGAGTGAGCAAAAGGGACCTAGCCTGTACTCGCAGGCGGAGCTTTCAGTTTAGGGCAGGGATTTCCAACCACTGTGCCGTAAGAACATGTACAACATGCAGTGCCTGCCTGCTTAGTCAGGGGCATTGACTTCTTTTCTCTTAGACTGTCAAGTCAGAAAATGACAACAGCCAACAGAGTAGCTGTTCAGTGTGAATGGATAAAAATGACACATTTTTTGTCAGGTTGGCAAAATATCTAATTTTTTTGGTGTGCTGCAGAATTTTAGTAATTACTTTATGTGTGCTGTGAGATGAACAGGGTTGGAAATAGCTGGTTTAGTGAGAGAGAAAATACCACACTTCCTTTCATACCATAGTCATTGTGTCAGAAACCTCAGATGTAAGAAGTCAGTTGCTGTCCTCCTTCCAAATCTTGTGAATTAGAGGTTTAGCTGGAGAGAAAATCGTGTCTAAATATCCAAATGTCTCTCTGAGCAGTAACTTTTGTTACCATAATACTCTTTTCCAATGCACCTGATGATAGGAAAAAAAAACACCTTTATAAATATGGTGTGGGTACTGTTTGTCTCTTTTTTTAATTAAAAGAAGGCAGGTTAAAGAACTACAGAAAACTATTGAAAAACACTTCCATCTCTAAAATGCAGGTGTTCATAGACAGTAAGACAGACTGGTTACATAGAACTAAAATTTTAATCAGTAATTTCAGGGAAAAATTATCAATATTTTAAAGTTAGAGTTATAATTCAATAGATTAGATAATTTCAAATAATTTCTTCTACAGAGTAGTTTGGAGCCTTTTTATTATTACTCTCTTGAGATACATACAGATCTTTCTTCACATGATTGGCAGTTTTTAAAGGCTAGTCCTTTGTCTGATACAAGTAAATTCCTTCACATTGTTGAAAGCTCCTGGGCAGTGTGACCTCGTTTTTGCTCTAGTGAGTACAGTAGGGTGAGCACAATTGTAGACCCGGGCGTGGGCACAGAGACCCCCCAAGATTGAGCCTAGACGCTACTTTCCCTAAAGACCCTGGAAAATTGCTTTTGTATTTTCATCTCATGATGCTAGACTGCTAGATTCATTTGTACTGTTTGTGATAAGATTTGTCAAACACTTCAAAGCATTTTGAAAAATTATTCAAAAAGTTTTCTTTTAAAAAAATAATAATAAAAATCAGTGTCATGATTAACTTATTTTATAGATTAGGTTACTTTTAGCTTTCATTGAATTTTTACTGTTTCCTTCCCAATTTCATAACTTCCCAAAGTCATAATCTCTAGTTGTCCTTTTATTGAGAGTCTGTTATCCAAAATACACACAGCATCCCTTGATGTTTCCTGTGAAAACCGAGTCACACCTATAACCACCTTCTGTTTGTCTCCCTGAGAGTCACCCCTTAAAAGTCAGTAAGTTCTGAAGCCTACACAGTTGATGACCAGCTGCCCCATTGAAATGGCAGTGGGGAGACTCAGTCTGTGTCTTCTCTGCAAAGAAGTTGTGATCATATAACCAGCGATATCAGTAATATTTAAACAAGAACATCAGTAAGTTATCAGACATGCATGGCATTGCTCTTCGCAGGTCCTCTGTTCTTCTGTGCACTGTTTCATCCTCAAAAGTTTCCTTTTTTGAGAGTTAATTTGAGAAACATTGATAAGACTTTGATGTGGTATGGTATATAGGTATTGCAGTGAAAAGGAAACTACATGTTTTAGAAATACTCCTACTCAATGCTGTTTCTTTCCAAATCCCTCTTTGTCTAAAGGGAACGTGTTGAGAATACCAGTCGCCCAGGAGAAATGCAAGTAACCATTCAAAATCTAATGCCAGAGACGGTGTACGTCTTCAGAGTGACGGCTCAGAATAAGCATGGCTCAGGGGAGAGCTCAGCTCCTCTCCACGTGGAAACGCAGCCCGAGGGTAAGTCCCCTCGTCTCTCACCCGCACCCCTGCAGGTCGGCCTGCCTTGCCTGCAGCCTCGCACACCACAGCAGCGCAAAATGTAACACTGTCTTACTTTTAGAGATTTTATGAATTAGTTATGAGAGATAAAATTAATTCGCATCAAATAGCAGCAAATAGTATAAGACAGTTCTCAAATTGAATATATAATTCCATTCTCAAATTTTACTGATGCTTTAAGACCTACTTCAGCTGCCTTCTAGAGTCTTTCTTCTGATGTTGGCTAACTAATATTGTATCTCTACAATTCTAAGATACATTATCACTTTCTTCCTTAAATTGTGATTAGGAACATACCTCATTTATTTTATGGCAAAGACAGTCGTCATCATCTTTGCATTTCCCAGTGTCTGATGCCCTGCACAGGAAGTAGGTGTGTAGTGTTTGGTACCCCAGGCTTATCCTGGTCTTTACGGACACCAGCATCTCTCTGTGGCTTTACTTCGGGCCTGTAGTCTTTTGTGTCAAATACTGTTACTTCCAATTACATCTCTTAAGATTTTCTGCAACTGAAGTGAGTATCAGGTTGGTTTATTTTATAAATGTTTTGTATGTCTTAAATTTGGTTGCAGACAATAGGCCTAAAATTGTAAGAAGCAATCAAATCATTTTTAATGCTTTTCCCATGAGGCTTTCTTCCCCACTTTTACCCTCTAATAGCACGAGCCACTGTTTATCATCGCAGCCTTCTCCAGTTTTCTTTTACTGTTGAGCTTCCAGTAACAAAGGTTTCGCTTCAGCTGTGGTTGACATAGCTGTGAGATGTCTGTGGAAGTGACTGACCAGGGAGACAAACAGATTTTGTGAATTTACCACTGAAACTGTAGAAGTAATTCAAAGACTTTCCATGGACTGATGGGTGGAATAAGTAAAGACCAGAAGCTGTGGAACTTCACTTCCTAATGCTGGAGCAGATAATTAAGTCACCAAATGTTTACTGAGTATCCCCCATAGCAAGCACTGCACAGGGTATTGGAGATGCAGGGAAGCACAAGGTAGGACTTCTCGTCATAAAGAATGAGCAGTTGAGACGGGAGGCTGTCGATCATGCCAGTGATGCAGCATAAAGATCAGGAATCAGACCCCGCAAAGAACAAGAGAGCCATCAGAGAGTCAGCAGGCGGACTTAAGGAAAGAATGTGTTCTCATTGCAGGGAAAGGATGTGGAGTTTCCACTGTTACTGTGTTCCGATAAGAGCAGAGACAGTCTGTTAGGTTTCAAGTTCAGTTCTCCTCCATTGACTCCCGTGTACAGGTGTCATTTATGACACATACTGGGATACAAAACAAGGAACAATTACTGTAAAAGCGAGGCATCCGAGGGCAGGCTCCTAGGAAGAGATGAGAATTGGCCTGGAAACATTTGACTTAGATGAAGCATTCTTGGGGAGGGAAACAGCATGACCCAAATTCCCAAAATAGGATCAAACTGCATGCAAGGTGAGTCAGGATGGAAATAAAGGAAAAGACCACTGAGTTGGATTCAGTGCAAGAGTTCCACCCCCACAGCTGTGAACTTCTGAAAATATTTGTGTATCTGTACATAGTCACATTTTCCTTGGGGAAGAGCCTGTGGCTTTTTTTATCATTTCAGAACTTATGGCTGAAACTGTTGAGAACCACTGGGCTAGAAGGTTCATTGTCAATTTGAAGATGAAAGAAAAAAGTGTGAGGGCCAGTAGATTTTTTGAGTGCCTGCCATGTGTGCCAGTCACTGATGTAAAGATGGGTGGAGATGAGTAAGACTTCTGTCCACAAGAAGCTTACAGTGTGATGCCAGAGACAGGTAAACTGACAGGAGTGGGATGTGCTGTCACCATGAGGACAGTAGGCGGCACAGTCATTTGTTCGGAAGTTTGATTGGAAGAAAGTCGTCAGTGAGACGACAGGTGGACTGCAGCGGATTCTGTGGAGGGCGTGTGCGGGGGCGGGGCTGCTGGCGTGTGCTCTGCAGAGACGGAGGGAAGGCGGCAGGGGGCGGGGGAGCAGCGGAGCAGCATGCACTGCATCGCAGGCCCCAGGCCGTGCGGAGGCGCAGTGTTGCCGTCAGCCTTGGAAAATATGTTACATGTTTAGCTTTACAAATCAACTTAAGTTGTTTTCCACTATTATGCCACTGTACAGCTAAAATGAAAGAATTGATTAGCACCTTTTTTAGGATCATATTGGCCTTTGTTTAGGTTAGCCAATGAATGTATTAAAAGTGATTTCATGGGAATTGGGGAACGGTTTTGTTTTCTTTCCCCTTCATTGTGTTAGAGGAAAGTTCTCCATATCAGCAGAAGTGTGACGAATCCCACCTGTCAGGATGCACAAAATATGCTCTTAACATTGAGTGAGTAACATTACTCAGGACTAAAAAGTAAACCACTGTCAAGAATAACCATAATCGGGTATCTCTACTTGGGTAGCAAAACTGATTTTAAGCTATAGTGCTATTATTTAAGAAAGCCAGTTTGTTTTTTTATTTTGTTAGTTTTTTTTTTCCTTCCTTAAATCTAATGGGTGTCTGTTACAGAACCACTAGCACCAGAGAAGTTGTTTTCAAATAGAGGATCCAGCAAAGTGTTGGTCTAGGCAGCCGCCCAGGATTTGTGTAGAAACAGAGGCTGGGACCCGTCAGTCAGACAAAAAGAATGTAGTGAGAAGGTGTAAAGGTGTGTGAGACACTGTGGGGACCAGAGCTGAGCAGCACTCACTCCCCCAGCCACTGAGTCTCCTGGGCACACACGTCCTGGGAGGGGGTCGCAGTGACCTCCTAACTGGTCTTGAGTCCGTGTTGTAGAATCAGAAAGTGCTCAGTTCCTGGCTCTGCCACCCACTACACCCACTAACTTCCCATCACTTGGGAATGGTTCTTAACCTCTCAACCTCATCTGTGAATGGGGATGATAATAGTATCCACCTCATTTGCGTTAGTGCAAAGATTAAATAGATGTAACTTAAATATATGTAAAGCACTCAATGCTGGACTGACTATAAACATTCAATAAAAGGTAGCTGTTTCAAAAATTATTCTTTCATTGTGTCTTGTTCCCTTACTTTTTTTCATGCATGTGCTCATGCACCCTTTCTAAACACATACCCAATTGTGCCGTGTTTCTGCTCATAATTTTTCAACCACTGTCTGAGATAATGCAAATGCTGAGGCAGGGCATTCCAGGTCCTTCCTCGTCCAGCTCTCGTCATCCTCTTCAGTGTTCTCCATCCCACACCTTCTCTGTTACAGCCTGAACCACAGGGCACTCTTCTCACATAGTACTCCTCATCTGCTGGAATAGTTTTCCCCTTAGAATCGAAAAAAACCATTCATTTTTCTTGTTCCGCAGAAATCATCACTAATCTTTCTCTTTCCTACTCACACCCTCCCAAAGCAGGATTGTCTGCTCTCTTTCTTTTTTTTTATCCTCACCCAGGGACATGTTTATTGATTTTAGAGAGAGAGGGAGGGGTGGGGGGAGAGAAAGATCAAAATGAGAAAGAGACATCGATCAGTTGCCTTCTGTGTGCATCCTGACCAGGGATCGAACCTGCAACCTCTGGGTGCACGGGACGACACCCACCCATCTAGGGCTGTTCCTTCCTGTTTTGGTTACATCGCTGCTTAACTGTTAGTACTTACGGCATTATTTGTAACTATTTTATATATATATATACGCACACACACACAAATATATATATGTCTCTGACTTCCCTGTAGACAGAGTCCTTCGTGGACAAGGACTCTGTCCATCCCCAGCCCCACTTGCCTCACAGGCTCCCCCTTCGTGACGATGGCTTCGACGTGCTGCTGTTCCACTGCCCAGCTAGCAGTTTATAAACCGTAGGAGGAGTTCTCTGGTGTTCATTTTTTTCTTTTAATAAACTTGAGATTCTTCACAGATAAAATTTGGTTTTAAGTAATAACAAGAGAAATTTGTTTATTATCCTAAAACCACTTTAGTCATATCAATTATTTTTTGTAGTTTTTTATCATTTTTAAAAGGTGGCCATGATGACATTGTTGCTGAGAATGGTTATTGGGGCATGCAGTAAGTTTTGTTTACATCTTGCCATCTTGAACTCTTCTTTCTAGTTCAGCTCCCTGGCCCAGCTCCCAACGTCCGAGCGTATGCGGCTTCCCCTACCTCCATCACTGTCACCTGGGACACACCGCTGTCTGGCAATGGGGAGATTCAGAATTACAAATTGTACTACATGGAAAAAGGGACTGACAAAGAACAGGTATAAGATAAAATCATTTTTTCTTTTTAATTTATTTTTTAATTATAGTTGACATGCATTATTATGTTAGTTTCAGGCATACAACATAGTGATTACACATTTATGTACCTTATGAAGTGATCGTCCCAGTGAGTCTAGGACCCATCTGACACCGTACATGACTTTATAAAGCCAGTTTTCAACCCACAGATGAGAATAGTAGAGTTGAGCTGTATTTCCAAAACTCAGTGCTTGTTAGTCTAGAAATCTGAGGGAGGGGGAATGGTACAGGAAGTGAAAAGTGGACAGATTCTATTTCTTTGTGCCAAGGTTTATTCTGTAGTTTTTACCAGAACGGGTAACTAAACACTAAGTACTAGTTCTCAGTAAATTGCCAGTGTTGATGATTAATCTGCTTCGAATGTTAAATAACATTCTGTATAAGGGATAAAAATCTGTATTCTGTCTAATATAGAACTTGTGTAGATAATTCTTTTTTGTAGCTTTTTTGTTTGTGAGTTGTGTATATATATGAATTGTTTTTAATTTTTTTCAAGGATATTGATGTTTCAAGTCACTCCCATACCATTAATGGGTTGAAAAAATACACGGAGTATAGTTTCCGAGTGGTGGCCTACAATAAACATGGTCCTGGGGTCTCCACACAAGATGTCGCTGTCCAGACATTGTCAGATGGTGAGTCTTTCTTCCTCTGGAACAACATACTGTGCTCGGGGGCCCTGATGGCTCAGCAGTGAGGTCAAGGGCTTTGATGTCAAGAAGATCCTGTTCAAATCCCAGAAACCTTTTTTTGTAGCACGACTTTGGTCAAGTCATTTAACATGTCTGAGTCACTTAGCAAGTTTCTTGAATGTAAAAATGTGAATAACAATAAGTGCATTGGGTTGCTGTGAAGATTTAGTGCGAGATCATAGAACACGGCAGTGCCAGATACCAAATAGCTTCTCGGTGGTGTTTTCAGGAGAGGCTTTTGTATAAGTAAATGGTACAGCTTGTTGGTTACACAGACTGTTCAAGGGCTGTGGGAGGGCTAGCTTTGCTCTACTTAGCAGTCATGTTTGCATGCCAAACAGGTCTTTTTAACTCCTTGGTGTTTTAGGACACTTTCATTTCCTCACCTGTGACTGAATTTCTAGGCTGTTACGTGTATGCGTGTACCCATTACCTGCAGCAGGGTTTTTCAGACTACGGGTGGCCAGAGAGGTCAAGCAGGTCAAGACCAGCGCCTAAAAATAGGCACCTTATTTTTCGGACCATAAGACGCACCTAGGTTTTAGAGGAGGAAAATAGGGGAAAAAATTTTGAAGCAAAAAATGTGGTAAAATATTTAATAAAATAAATAACATACTATTTCGCCAATGTAAATGTAAAGCTACGTTCTGACTGTAAGACGCACCCCCATTTTCCTCCCAAATTTGGGGGGAAAGTGCATCTTATAGTCTGAAAAATATGGTATTTTTAGAATAGAACAGAAAATAACAGTTTATTATTCTTAGTAAGTGTGTGTATCGTTTACTGAAATTCACCTAAATTCAATGTGTTTAAAAAATATCTTTTTCTAAAAAATGCGAGTCTGTGTAAACATGCGTGCTTCAGAAGCTATAGTTTGCCTCCTTGAAGCAAATGGTAAGATGTAACATCGGCAACCACAGAGCTGCTGACTTCGGTGAGTCCCGCCTGACACCAGCCCTTGAGAAAGACACGGTGCCTCCTGCACCCGGCTGGGTCCCTGTGGACAGTGCTTGACTTGACTCTGTCGTGATGAAGCAACTATAGATGTTATCTGACTGGGGGAAATAATGCAAAAACAAAAATAAGATAAACTTGCCTGGGTTTTTAAAAAGTATTAGTCTCATGAAAGAAAAAAGGTTAAAACTCATTCTGGAATCTAGATTAAAGAGAGTAAAGACACATGAAATAATATAAAATAGGTGTGATCTTTTACTGGTTCCTGGATCTGGGAGTAAAAATAAATAAACAAAGGACACTGTTGATCCATTTACTTAATGTTAAATATGTATAGTATTAGATGTGCTATTAGGTATATTAGATAATATTTTGTGTTCAGATTAAATTTTCTGAAAGTGGTCGTGGCGCCCGGCGTCCCAGGACACCTCAGACAGTCTGCAGACAGACACACGGGGGGGTGTGGACATAGTGAGAGGAGCAGAGCAGGCATAGCAGAACATTAACATTTGGTGAATTCAGGAAAACAGTATGTGGTGTTCATTGTATTATCCTTGCAGTTGTGTTCTGTGTGACATTTACAGCATGAATTGGGTAAAATAAATATAAACTATGGTTTGGGTAGCCAGCCACATCAGCCCATTGCTCAAGACTTTTAAAAGTCGAGGGACTTGGAAATTCGCATGTGAGTTGGTTTTACCCGCACTGAGTGGGTCGGCACGTCCACCCTCGTGCCTGTCGGGACCGAGCGTGTCTGAGCACGGCAGTGAAAGGCAGCCCTCGGGAGCAGGGCAGACTTTGGTTCCTGCCTTAGCTGACACAAATACTGTGGGCAATAGATTTGGACATTATCCGTCATGTGGGAATAATCATGGAAACCCCTGTGTGGGACTGTTGTGAGGATTAAGTCCCTCACGTGTAAGACGTGCAGCAAATGTTAGCAATGATGACGATGATGACAGCGATGACAGCAACAGCAGCCATGTGGGTGCCTCTGCAGCTTAGTCAAGGTTCTTAGCAGGGAGGTGATTGGAGCCATTCATGGAGTGGGTGGCTAAGTCCTACTCCAGACCCCTTGAGGGCTGAGGCCTGCTGCACTGTGTACAAGATACAACACCGAGCAAGAAGTAGTCTCTGTCTTCCAGAAGCCTGTAGCACAGTGGGCACTTAGTTATATACCTGGCCACCAAGTGTCCGAAAAAGGGCAAGAGAGGAAACTAATCAGGATCACTTAGATTCTCCTTGCTTGCTTTAGTTACTACAAAGAGGAGCACTGGAGGGTGTATGAACTGTCAACTTTGAGGTGCCCCGTCACATGTTCTAACATGTGAGGAGCTAGAGTGATGCAGCTGGTTGCGCAACGGTCCCACACCTCTCACATCTACATGCGTGTTCCCTGCTGTGCAGTTGTCTTGAGGGTCCAGGTGGTCACTTCACTGAAGCATCTCTTTGCTTTACATGGGAAGTGCCCCTAAAACCACTTGTGGAACTCCTCTAGAAATCCACGCTCACAGATTTATGTACATTACATTCTGGGTTCATCCTTTACCAGCTTTACTCACTTGCCATATTCATTAGACTTGTTTCCAGAAAATCTGTGGCTCTTCCCTAAAATAATGCTATGCTATCACCAAGGATAATCGAAAGACTATGGTGAAGGTTCAGAATGTATCTGGGTTCTAGAAAAGTTTATAATCAGTCACATCCTTGAAATAAGTGTCTGACTCCCAAAGGTACAACCTGGCTTGGGTGTGGGTGCGCATGTATGACGGTGTCTCGATTTTTAAATGAGTCAGACGTGACCACACCTGATCCACACACTGCTGTCATCACAGTGGTGCTGACAGCTGCATTTCAACCCTCGGATGGCGCGATCAGCAGTTGAGATGTGCATTTGTGTCAAGTCCACCCAAGAAGAGTCAAATGATAGATGATTGAAAAAATTATTTGTTGTTTTTTTTTTTTTTTTTGGCCTCTCTAGTTCCCAGTGCTGCTCCTCAGAATCTGTCCTTGGAAGTAAGAAATTCAAAGGTAAAACTTTATATTACTGTAGTTCCTTTTTAGTGCTGTGTTAGACTCAGAAGGGCTTACGGGAGAGGAAGAGTCTATACCAAAACACTCATTATCAGGAAGCAAAGTGACCTGGCTGTAATAGCTGAGCTTAGAAGTCAACTTTAGTTTACTCTGTTTAAACTTTACTGCCTTTCTCTGATGCCAAAATTATGTCAGCCTCTGTCTAAATCTAAATATGAGGTCTGTCCAAAAAAGTCCAGCCATTGTAATATAAAGAGAATGGTTTGCACAACATTGATGTAACCTGGCAGTTGAGGAGAGTGGACTGGAATGCACATGTGTGAACAATGATGACTTCACTGCACTAGTCAGTGGGGGCAGTAGATGCCCTTGACCAAACGTGTGTACTGTGTGACCATCACATTCAAAATGACTGAGCAAGTAGGGGAATGAATCTGCATCAAATTTTGTATTAAGCTTGAACGTTCCTTCATGGGAACTATTAGGATGATTCAGAAGGCCACACACAGCTGTGGGCAACTGGTGATTGGCAACTTCATCACAACAGTGTGCCCCCTTCATGCTTCATGTCCTGGGCAAAACATCAAATTGCCCAGGTGACTCAACCCCGCTACAGCCCAGATGTGGCACCCTGCAACTTCTGGCTTTTCCCAAAACTAAAACCACCTTTGAAAGGGAAGAGATTTCAGATCATCAGTGAGATTCAGGAAAATACGACAGGGCAGCTGATGGCAATTGGGAGAACTGTATGAGGTCCCAAGGTGCCTACTTTGAAGGGGACTGAGGTGTCGTTGTCCTATGTACAGTGTTTCTTATATCTTGTATCTTCTCAGTAAATGTCTCTATTTTTCATAGTGCATGGCTGGATACCTTCTGGACAGACCTCGTGTATTTGCTACTGTTATGTAAATCAATACATTCTAGAGCTTAACAGTTCAGAACCTTGGTGATTAGGTAGAAAGAAGTAAGTCATTTACGACACCATAGTCCCGTAGTTCTATGAGATGAGCCCAGTGCATGTCTGATGGTTGCTGATGCCGAAACCATCCCTCCTAGTCATGTTCGCTGTGCACTCAAGGCATGTATACCTCTTAAAAGGCCCAGAGCCCCTTCTGGGCTGCGTAGACATCTGAGATGTTTGGTCCTTTCAGAAAGTACTGTTGGACTCCTTTTCCTTAAAAAAAAAAAAAAAAAAAACTATTCATGATCCCCCTTTGGAAGAGTTAGACAGAAATTATTTCATTTCAGCTACCCCACAATTGAGATAGGAAGAGGAACCTTACCCCTATCAACAGCTTACTTTCTAACCCATGTGCCTCTGACCTTATATTTTCTAATGAAAACGATTTTGAGACTTTTGCCCAGTGTCATCTTTCTGGCTAAACACCCAGAAGATCAAGGGCCCAGAGTACACTGCTTGCAAATATGATCTCCCAATCTGATCATTGGTGGGGAGGGGCGTTTAATTAAAATGTATTTTTGAGTGATTATTAAATGATGAAATTCTGAACACCCTACTGCCTTTATGTGCCTCCTCTTTAAACTTAGGATCATAATACATAAAAGCTTAGAACCAAGCGTTTGACATATTTCATCTTTTCCCTATAAACTTGTCTTTTCCAGAGCATCATGATTCACTGGCAGCCACCTCCTCTAGCCACACAAAACGGGAAGATTACTGGCTACAAAATTCGCTACCGAAAGGCCTCCCGCAAGAGTGATGTCACTGAAACCTTGGTAACTGGGACGCAGCTGTCTCAGCTGATTGAAGGTCAGCTGCTTTGCAGACAGACGGAAGCTGGGAGGTGGGGTCTGTCTTACATGTTAGTTAACACTGGTCTGGTTCGTGCACTGAGCTGCCGGCCTGCACCCCATAAAAATGGTTCAAATGAATGCGTGATGAATGATTTGTTCTACCTCTGACTTGAAAAAAATTAACAAGCTCTGCCATCTCTGAATGGTGAGATTATGTATGAGTTTTATTTCCTTACTTGTGTTTTTCTGTATCCTCCGTGTTTTTTAAATATATATATATATATATATATATATATATATAGCTTTTTTGTATTCTGAAAAGAAAGTTAATGCTATATAAGCCAAGAATCTGCTCAGTCTAGTTGGTAGCAGCGTATACAAAATGATTTTTATAACACTGATACTGTCACCAAACAACCAGTGGAGTTCTACCACTTGTCACCCACAGGCAAAAACTCTGGAGGAAGAGTTGAGTAGAAAGGAAAGAATTTTTTATTCAAAGTCTATTCGGTTTGAAAATATGGCAGTTTCTGCCTCAAAGCCCGTTTTTTCTAAGATACACAAAGAAAATCACCCAACCGCCTGCTGCCAACTCAGTTCAAGGTTGTGCCGGGAACCTCTTCTCCCGCCCAAAAGTATCGTCTTTCAAGAAACGTGGCTGGCTGGTGTGGCCACAGTGGATCAAGCCCTGGCCTGCAAACCGAAAGGTTGCTGTTTGATACTGGTGAGGGCACCTGCCTAGGTTGCAGGCCAGGTCCCTAGTTGGGGGTGTATAAGAGACAACTGGTTGATATTTCTCACATATCAATGTTTTTCTCCCTGCCTTTCTCACTTACCCTGCCTCTAAAAATAAATCAGTAAAATCTTTGGGAAAAAAAGAAACATAGGAGGCTTAGCTGGTTTCCAGTTGCTGTCTGGCTTGAGGCATCTTTCTGAGTCTGTGCATCCAGGCATCCTGCCCGCAGCACACTGTCTTCTGTAGCCACCGCCCTCTGCTGTGCCCCACACAGCACAGTTTCACTGGCCCTGCGGCTCCCCATGTAGGAGGGAGGGTGCAGGGCTTGTGTGGGCTCCAGGCACTCTGGGTCCAGGGGCCCAGGCCTCCTCCCCTTTAACACCTCTCTTCCTGCTGCACTGCCTCCAGGACCAGCACCAGCCAGGACACTGAGCCTACCCTGGCTGGAACAGGCAGAGCAGGCAGCAGCAGTGAGAAGCTGCCGCTGACAGGCCTGTGCTGGAGGTGTGGGCATCAGGTTGGCTGCCACCATGGCTTCTATTGTGGGGGAAGGGCACAGGGCTCGCCACCCGGCCATGCTCCCCAAGTGCGCCAGCCTGAGCCCCCTCCCCTCCCTTCTTAGGGGCCTAGTTTTAGCCAGGAGTCATTCGTTGTTTCTTCTTTTTGTGCCACTTAGAGCACTTACCATATTCTGCCATGTCTTTATAGTATGATTTGTGTGCCTCAGTGTTGTTAGTCCATGAACTCTGTCGGTTACTGCAGGGGAGAGGAATTCTTAATCTCTGTACACGTGCGTCCCTGGCTTGCGCATGCTTGTATGCATACCCTCCCACTCCCTCACTCACTTCCTTGCATTCTAACTCTCCCCAGAGGTAGGGGAGGGCTTGGTAATGTGGTTGCTGGTGGCCAGACTGTTGTCTCCTCACCGCCGTAGACACGTGCACAGCCACTCTGGCTACTTTCTGCTTCGTGTTTGCAGGGAGGAGACAGGAAGGTAAAGTGACATGGGCCCAGCCGTTTTTCTTCTTCTCCTGCGGTCTTGCTTCTTACAGGCAAATAGATTGAGGGTAGTCTGCCGAGAACAGAACCTGCCGCCTCTCCTCTCCACCGTGTGACAGGAGTGATTAACCGAGCCAGGGCTCATTTTGGCCAAGTTCTCTCAATAGCTGTCTCTCTGGAATTTCTGTACTGCGTTCCTGGCCAAAGATCCCAGTATTCAGATATGGGAAAGTAGAACAATTTTTCATAACCCTTGTAATGCCTATCACAATGTCTAGTATTCAAGTGATCTAAAAATCTATGCATGTGAAATGCACACTTAAAAATGGTTAAAATAGTAAATTTCGTGTTTATTTCAACACAGTAAAAAATTGATTCATGAATATATGAATATTGTCTGTTGCTCTACTTTGTAGAGTAGACTTTGCATGTGCATCTTTGTTGCCCTTAACACATTGGTAAATCATGGAGTTTCTTAGCTGATAGTAAATACGAAGATTGCGTAAGAGAAAGGCTTTGCTCCTTTTTGACTTATTGTATATACTTATGAGTGAGTAGGCTATTGAGAAACAGATTTCTGGGCTGTTTGGTGTTTAAAGTTTTTTCCCTGGTTATCGAATGGCTCAGACAACAGAGGTAACGTGGTAGGATTTACATTTTTTTATATTCTTATTTTTATTAGGTGACATTGGTTAATAGGGTCGTGTAGGTTTCAAGTATACATGACTGTGGTACATGATCTATGTATGGGATTGTGTGCCCACCACCCAAAATCCAATCATCTTTCATCACCATGTATTCGGTCCGCTTTACCCTCTACCCTTCCCTCTCCCCTCTGGTAACCACATACTGTTGTCTGCAGCTCAGCTGTAAGAAAAGATGAAATAGGAGTTACATCTTGCATTCTTGTCTTCAGCGTCTTCTAAGACCAACTGCCTTTGTTCCTTTGTTCTAGCTCTTTCATTATTCTTGGCCTCTTTTTGGCCTTAGCTTCCATAGTAACAAAATGAAGTGATTGCATTCAATGATCTCTAAAATGCCTTCAAGTGCTTTTAAAAATCTGTAATCGCCTGGGAGCTGTACTCATTTTGTTTTCTTCTTGGATTGTGTGGACCTCACTTCTGTCTTAGAGGTGGGAGATCCTCTGTGCTGTATTTATGTATTGCTTGTTTTGTACTAACTTTAAAATTTTATCAACATATTAGCTATGTACTGAGTTGGTGGATGAGATATTTGCGTTAATGTTACATCTTTTGTTTTTCCAAAGCTCTTATTTCAGCTTGTCTTTTTTTGTCATTTGGGTCCCAGGTCTGGATCGGGGGACTGAATATAATTTCCGAGTAGCTGCTCTAACAGTCAATGGCACCGGCCCGGCTACTGACTGGCTGTCTGCTGAAACTTTTGAAAGTGACCTAGACGGTAAGAACCACAATCAGCAGCATGGACACAGGAGGCACTAAGTGGCGTCCAGTGAGTCTGGCGGGAAGGCCCGGGTGTGAGGCGTGCAGCCCTTCACTCTGTGAGCTCTAGTGCATTACGCTGCCGTCACTCCCCTAGTGCAGCACATTCCTGCATTTCCCCTCAGCGGCTTGCAGAGAACTGTCTCTTTAAGCAGAACCAGAGCCAAAAAGAAGGTACAGGTGCCTTAAGTCTGTTTTTTTTACCTCGGCCGTGAGGTACATGAATGGTCTAAAATGTAAGGCTGAGCCGTGGGAATCTTGCCTTTATTTGTGTTAGTTTCCCTTCATGCTTCACCACAGACACCTTGTCCTTGTCCTCATCTGTTTGTTTAGGCAGTCAGTCCACATGGGTGCGTGGGTGTGCCTTTACCAGAGACAGGAGCTGCACTTGGGGAACAAAAGACCCTGGGTCCTTGTTCTAGCTCTTGGTTTGCTAATTTTTAAATTAAGATAGCAGTTTATGCCTTGAAAGAGACTGTAAATTGCCACCTTTTTAAGCTTCTTAAATCAATTTGTGGTTCTAAAATTTCATGTTTTCTGACTTGTCATATGACTTTGGAGAGTGAATCACTAATGCTACAGCTGTGGTGTGATCCTTGATCTCCTGCTGAGAACAGGCTTCTTATTAGCTGATATTTCTGCCTCTTAAGTTAGGGAATCAGGCGTGGGACCAAAAGGAATGGCTACTAAAAGGCAATTTATTTGTTTTTTTCTGTTGGGCAGAGGTTCTTAGATCTCTTTGTCTTCCCTTCAAAATTACTATTGTAGTGTTTTATATTTCAGACTTTTTGGGTTTTGTCTTCTCAGAACGCAGTAAAGCCATGGGCCGCTCTACTGTACATAGAGATTTTCTTTGAATTCTTCTTGGACATCATGGAAAAAAACTCAGCACCAAATAATTTGGCAGGAGACTGCACACCATTCCCCAGGGGTGGTGGGATGTTCTAAAGGAAGGTGGATCTCATCTTGCTTTTCCGATTTTCTTCTCAGAAACTCGTGTTCCTGAAGTACCTAGTTCTCTTCACGTCCGTCCACTTGTCACGAGCATCGTCGTGAGCTGGACCCCTCCAGAGAACCAGAACATCGTGGTCAGAGGGTATGCCATCGGCTATGGCATCGGCAGCCCGCATGCCCAGACCATCAAAGTGGACTATAAACAGCGCTACTACACCATTGAAAATCTGGGTGTGTATGTCACGTGAGGGGAGTAATTGCACTTGGTGGTTGCTTTCTTTTTACCTTTTTATTGTGTAGTAATTTATTTTAATAGAAAATTTCCAAACTAGAACAAGAGATTCCTGTATATCCTTCACTCAGATTCCCCAGAGGTTAACATTTTACACACGCCCTTGTTTCTCCTCTGAACCACTTGAAAGGACGTGCAGACACGATGCCTCTCTGCGCACTAACACCTGACACACATTTCCTACAAACAAGGACATGTCCTCCCATAGCCACACTGCAGTGACCAGAGTTAGTGTGTTAACATGGAGACAGTATCTGCAGACTTCACTCGTGTCTCCCTATTGGTCTCACTGCTGCCCTTTGTGACAAAAGAAAAGCGCTGTGCACGACCGCGTGGTGCGTTGTTGTGTCTCACTGGTCGTCTTGGGATGGAGCAGTTCCTCGGGTGGCTTGGTTTTTTACTTGAATGACTATGACCTTTGTGAAGAGTGTAGACCATTTATATTTGTAGACTGTCCTTGACTTAGACTTGTCTAGTATTTCCTCATTCCGTTCAGCGTGTGCCCTTCTGGAGGGGGGTCCTGGGCACATTGTGCTCTTGTCTGCACGTTGCGGTAGGGGCGCAGGAGAGCCTCACTCGGCACGTTGACTATGATCTCTTGGCTAAAGTGGTGTCTGCCACATTTCTCTTGCATAAAGTTATTTTTTCTTCATGATTAATAAGTACCTTGCAGGGGAGATAGATCCTCTTTGTAAATATTTTATTTCTCATCAAACTTTCACTTACTAGTTTTAGCATCTTTAGTAATAGTTATCACTATGGTGTTTCACAAATGGTGATTTTCTAATTCCATTATTTCTTCTACATTTATTAGCATCCTTAAAAAAGGAATTGCTTTCCTTCTCTTTCATAGTGAAAGGATGGCCAGTGGCCAGTGGTAATCTCTTTATAACTGGTTCCCCTCTGTCCATTTGACACCTCCCATCTTTCGTTAAGCACTTTCTTCCTCTTTGACATGGTAAGATGTTTCAGGTCCTGGTATTTCCTATCCTTACCCCTAGAGTCAACCATTTCTCCAAGGAACCCTGGTTACTTGAAGCGTGGTATTTAGAAACCAATATTTGAGCAGTCTGCAGACTCATTGTTACTGTAGATAATCTTGAGGAATCTACTAAAACTAGAAGAGAGTTTAGCAAGGTCACAAGATACAAAGGTGATATACAGAAGAGTTGTATTTCCATACTCTTAACAATCAGCAGTTGGAAATTGGAATTAAAATTGCCTTCTCCCCAATGCAATCCTAAGTAAAATTCCAGTAGACATTTTTGTAGAAACTTGTAAACTTATTCTAAAATGCATATGGAAAATCAAAGGAACTAGAATAGTCAAACATTTTTGAAATGAAAAATAAAGTTTAGAAGACCCACAGTGCAGGACTTATTATAAAGCTATAGTAACAGAGACATTGTGGTAGTACTGGTACAAGGTAGGTGATTAATGGAGCAGAATAGAACCCAGAAATAGATCCATATGTGTATTGTCAATTGACCTTTTACAAAAATTCTGAGATAATTTAGTGGGGAAGAAGATAGTTTTTTCAGCAAAAGGTATGGCAATAATTGGATAACTGTATGACATAGAGAAGGAACCTTCCTGGACCCTTTTTTCAGACCATGCACTAAAGCAGACCTAAATGCAAGAGCTAAAATTATACAATTTCTACAAGAAAACAGGACAAAGTCTTCATGACCTTCGGGTAAGCAAGGATATCTGAGGATGCAAAAAAGCACAAATTATAAAATTAAGAAATTAATAAATTTGACTTTATCAAAATTTAAAACTTCTACTTTTGAAAAGACACCAATAAAATGAAAAAGTGAGCCACAGACCAGGAGAAAATGCTTACCATTCAAATATCTGATAAAGAATTTAAGTTCAGAATTTATTTTAAAAAACTCTTACAGCTCAATAAGAAGATGACTGTCCGGTAAAAAAGTAGGCAAAAGATTTGGACAAACAGCCCTGGCTGGTGTGGCTCAGTGGATTGAGCACTGGCCTTTGAACCAAAGTTGGTTCAATTCCCAGTCAGGGCACATGCCTGAGTTTCAGGCCAGGTCCCCAGTGGGAGGCACATGAAAGGTTACAACACATTGCTATTTCTCTCCCTCTCTTTCTCCCTCCCTTCTTCTCTCTCCAGAAATAAAATAAATAAAATCTTAGAAAAAATACCAAAGAAGATAAACAGGAGGGCAGTAAGCATGTGAAAAGATCCTTATGCTTCCGTGTTACACGTTATCACCTTTCTGTGAAATTACAGGATGGGCAACACTGATCTGCAGTGACAAAGATCAGTGGTTGCCTAGAAACGGGTGATAGGAATTGACTGCAAGAGTCACAAGGGAACTATTTGGAGTATTGGCAATATTCTTTGCATTGATCGTGGCAGTGATTACTCAGATACACATATTTGTCAAAACTCAAACTATATATACCACTTAAAGTGGTACACTTTACTATATGCCATTTATACCTCAAAGTTGACTTACAAAGCAAGAAAATGAGAAATAGTATTTACTTAATAACACCTCTTGTCACTGAGTCTAACTAGCAGCATTTTACACAGTCACCTAGAGGGAGTGTTGTCTTCAGTCTGACATTTCTTGCAGCATCACCTCCAAGCCTGTTGTAATCCGGGGCAGATTTTGTCCAACCAAGAAGTCTTCATGGGGGCCAGATAAGTTTTGGCAATTCCTGAATTTGGAGTCCTCCCTCCCCCTTCCTCACCCCCTCAGAGAGTTAAGGACATTAGCAATTACTAAGTTAACAGTTTTTCTCTTGTTTCTCTACCTTGGCTGTTCCCCTCACTGTCCTTCCTCTGAGAAGGAAAGGGATTTGTTTAATTTAAACTCCCATGTATGGCTTAGAAAACATGAATATCCTATCTACTCATTCTAATCCAAGCCCCACACTGTACAGTAACATTACTAACCACCCATTAGCCGAGGCCAAGAGAGCATGCAGGCACAGCCAGCCTCGCTCCACTGACTTGGGGGAGTTCATCCCAGATGGTTTTTCTACACAGTAGTTTCCCCTTATTCGCTGTTTCAGCTTCTGCAGTTGGGTTACCCATGGACAACCAAGACCTGAAAATATTAAATGGAGGATTCCACAAATAAACAATTTATAATGTTTTAAAAGGCACACCATTTTGACTGGTGTGATGAAATCTCAGGCCATCCCACTCGGGCCCTCCCTCCCGGGACACGGACCGTCCGTGTGCGCAGCGTCTCTGTGCGCAGTGCGCTGCCTGCCCGCGAGTCACTTGGCCATCTTCAGTCCTCAGATTGGCCGTCAGAGGCAGAGACCACGTCTACACTTACATCATCATTAGTTATTGTTCATCTGTTACGGTGCCTAAATTAGAAATTAAACTTCATCGTAGGTGTGCACACACAGCACAAAACAGAGTGTATGTGTGTAGGGTGCGGTGTTATCCCTGGTTCCAGGCCTTCCCTGGGGATCCTGGAACACACCCCTGCGGTGAGGGGGCAACTGCCACGTAACGTGGCCATCTCCCCCTCCCTGCGCTCCAACTCATCCCTCGTAAAAACTTTTGAAGTCTTCTCTCCTTATTTCCTCTGGAGTTAAGATCATGCAGTCACCCTTGAATTTATAAAATTCTTTGGTGAGAATTTAAGTGTTTTGACTTGTTCTTTTCTTCAGATCCTAGCTCCCACTATGTGATTACCTTGAAAGCATTCAACAACGTGGGCGAAGGCATCCCCCTGTATGAGAGTGCTGTGACCAGGCCTCACACAGGTAAGGTCTGCTGTCCTCCTCTGGCCTTCGGCTTGTTCCCACGAGGCCCGCCCCCTGGAGAGCAGTGGAGGGAAAAGCGTGTGGCAGTTCAGGGTGCAGGCTTCCCGTAAGAATATGGGCTTGTAACATGGAATGTTATGTTAATTCCTGTTTTGCTTTCTAGAAAATATTAACAACCCTGTCATGTGAACATTTCTAGATAGATATGTAACACATGTTTTTAATGTGTTGGGATCTAAAAACCAGAGTTCTGACGGAATTAAAAGTGATTTTTCATCTATCGGTCATGTGAGTTATAACTAAAATGAGTGAAAAAATGAAAAGATTTCCATATCTCTGGAGGAATTATACAGGTTACTGATGATAACAGTAAATGTGTATGACTGATAAACCCAACACTTTCTTCACTAGTCACCTGAACTGCTTGGGAAAGTATTTTTGTATGTGCTTTTCATAAGCTTTATATTTAAAAAATATAAAGTCAGATGTACTGTCTATGTGATCAACTGTATATTTATTACAAAAGAGACCAAATATTCGTTTTTCTTTGTAATTTATTTAAAATATCTTCAAATGAAAAAAAATAAAATAAAAAAATAAAATATCTTTAAATGATTATACATAGAAAATTTCTATAGACATATAAAACATCTACTTTAGATCTGAATGACAAAGTGTATCACAGTGATATATTAAAGTTGAAAATTTTTTCTAATAGGCACTGAGAAATCAAAGAATTCATCACTTTCGGAAATGCTATTTTCCATTTGTTTCCCAGAGCTGTGACTCTGTACCACCTGCTGTGTCTCCTGGACACTTGTGTGTGATACTACACAGTCAGTGTCACTCTCCTTGAAAAGAGAACCTCTGCGCCCCCGCGCCCCCTTGTGCCTTGTCTCGATGAGACCAGCCCGGGCGGTTCTGCCCTGTCTCTGCTCCTCCACGCTGACAGTTCATAACTCCTTTTAAAAAGAGCTTTAGCATTCCATAAAGGGGACAAAGCAAGATCAAAAGAGAATATTAAATAAATAGTTTGGTACTTTCTTAACTCAGTCTACAATAGAAAAAAACAAATTTGAATTTTTTTAATGTGACTTCAAAATATACAGGGTCTGGCACAAGTAATGCCCAACCGTAAGCATGTAATTCTTAATATCTCACCCAAGCACACCATGTGACATTTTAGGTGAAATGTTAAAATTAAAACTATAAATTATTACCCCGATATTACTACCCTCCCAACTACACAGAAGCAGGCGTTTAAGTCTGCCAGACCCTTAGTTTTCTGGCTACAAATACAGAAGGAAATGATCCTAACTCATGTGGCCTAGCTACTTTTTTCAAGAGTTGTTACAAAGGAAATATTTCCTCAAAGAAGTCTAATGATTTTTGCATCTGAAGGAACATGGTCTGTAACTAAGTGGTATTTATTTTGTGTCCTGATCTTTGAACAAGGCCCTTGACTATGCGTGCTGTTCCCGTTATTTTTGTCCTCGTCGTGAGGAAATAAATATGCAAATGGAGACTATTACTTTAGCATGGCAATTATTCATAATAATTGCCCATGTCTTTTCAGATTTTGACTTACAGGAAGGGTTAATCACAATAACTATGTGGGAAACCCTTTTAAAACCTTAACCTAGAATACATGAGTGTGTGTACACTTACACAGCCTGTTGGAAAAGCCCAGACGGATCCTGGTGTATTGCTGTGGGCTTGTGGTCCGTGGTGCTTTGTACCTGCTCTGCCCTCTGTTTTGCTGAGAATGTGTCTGTTGCACACAGCACAGGACAGCACTTGAGGACAGACTTTCCTTTCCATCAGATAAGGACTCTGATTTCCAAAGTTCATAAAGACTAAGTCGCTTGGACCCATAACTACTACGGCATTCCCATGACTCACTGGGACTCCCCAGTGGGTTGTTCTCCGACCCAGCTGGAGAAAGTGCAGCAGGAGTCAGCAGATGCCAGCTGAGCCCTTGAGGGCCTCACACACCTGAGTGCGAAGGCTGCGGCTGACCTGCGGGGCTCTGCGGGGCTCGGGGCTGAGAGCAGGGCCTTTCCAGGCCCTGTGGCGCCCAGTTCCTGCTGCATCCCAAACCTCGGTCTCGGCCCTGAAGTACCAAAACAGATCAGAGCTCTGTGTTGCTTGCTCAGAAATTCTGCCTTTGATTTTAAAAGCAATTTTTATCTTTTCATGGTCCTTTTGGGACAGGAAGTAGAATTTTCAAGTAACTTAAAGGAAAATCTAAATATGAATATGTTAATAATAATCACTGGATTATCAAATTTTAATACACCTACAGAATACAGTAGAGAATTTACAGTTAATGTTTTTCTAGATGTTTTTCTGAAAGAACACAAGTGGAAATATTCTTTTAAATGAATGGTGGTGATCTATTAACTCTAGGTTTTCTTTCTCTTTCTTCATTTCTCACCTTTCATTCCATTGTATTACCCTGCATTTCCCTTTTCTTTTATTTTTGTTTATGTTAAAATGCCACTTCCCTTTTTAATTACTTTTTACCCAGACACTTCTGAGGTTGATTTATTTGTTATTAATGCTCCATACACTCCAGTGCCAGATCCCACCCCCATGATGCCACCGGTGGGGGTCCAGGCTTCCATTCTGAGTCATGACACCATCAGGGTCACATGGGCGGACAACTCACTGCCCAAACACCAGAAGATTACGGACTCTCGGTACTACACAGTCCGGTGGAAAACCAACATCCCGGCAAACACCAAATACAAGGTACTATAGTACATGTGCTCTGAGTGAGAAAAGCTAACTATTGAGATTTTCTAAATCTAAAGTTCTTGAATCATATGTTTCCAGAACGCAAATGCAACCACTTTGAGTTATTTGGTGACGGGCTTAAAAGCAAATACACTGTATGAGTTCTCTGTGATGGTGACGAAGGGCCGAAGGTCCAGCACGTGGAGCATGACAGCCCATGGGACCACCTTTGAATTAGGTACGTGTTGTTGGAGCCATACGCCAGGTGGCATTTCTTCCACGTGAGATGTGAAAGCCAGTGGAAGTTCCTGCTGATGTTGTACCATGTTCCAAATCATTTCACTAACTGAAGCAAGAGCTGAGCACATTAGTTAATGTATTTAGCAAGTACAAAGCAACTGTAGCTTGAGTTCAATATTTGCTTTTTCAGCTGATGAATTATGTTTTCATCATCATTGTACAAGAATACTACAAATAACAGGATAATGCAGTACAAAGTATACTAGATTTTAGGAATCGAGAGACTTGATTTCAGTCCCAGTCAGCCATCCACTGACTGTGATCATAAGCAGGTCAGTCAGCCTCTGAATCTCTTTCTTCCAGAGGGGTAATAAAAGAGGGGTAGTGACCTCCATCTTTCCTACTGTATAGGGTTATGGTGGGGTAAAACGAGGAGGAGATGGGAAAGTACATGCTCATTTACAAACACTGTGCAGACGGGAGGGATCGTTGCCATTCATCCTGCTTTCCCCATGAAAGGCCCGCCCTTCTCCCCCTTGTGCTCTCCCAGCACGGGGCCGTGTGCAGTCCGTGGTGGTCTGTTCCGGTCCCGGTGTGTCTATCCTGTGTATAAAGGGTGAGAAAGGCAGGTATAGTGTCTCCTCAGACGGCCTGGCCCTAATGTGTCTTTGTCTTCTAAACAGTGGGTTGAACTTCCTGCAGAGAAAGGGGTTTGGATGTGGAGAGTTAGAAATACAGTGCACAAATGCTTACATAGACTGTGAGTTTGTTTTCTTTGCCAGTTTTAAGAGTATCTTCTGCTTTAATTCCAGCATGTTAGCTAATAAAGTATATATTGTGTATTTCCTTAGGATGTTTACACTTCACCAGGCTTTCTTCCATTTTGTACTAGGAGGATTCTCTCATTTCCTTACTAGTGCATTAAAAGTTTTCGGCCATAACTTGAAAACAAGAAATGCAGTCATTTTTATTTTGTTGGTTTTTCTGTTACACAAACAACTTTACATTTTAGAGCAATAAGTTCAAGTAGTTGACAGTATGTTTTCATTGCAAACTTAAAATAAAAAACATCAATTTATAAATCATGTGTTCTTTGAAGGAATTCAGGGTTTTCAAATATTTGGAGAGCCAAATATAGGTGAGAGAGAAAACTATTTTACATTTTAAAATATCTTAACAAAATAATTCAAATTAAGGGAGAATGTTATCTTAGAAAAATCACATAACTTTTCTCATTTTCAGCATCCTGATCTGTCAAGCAGGGTAGTGGTAACTACCTTTTAGGTTGCCATAAATACTAAGTGAAAAGTTATTTGTAAAAAGGCTGGTGCCCTGGCCAGGTGGCTCACTTGGTTGGAGCATCATCCCACACAAAAGGTGGGTTTAATCCTGGTCAGGGCACATGCTTAGAATTGTGGGTTCAGTCCCCAGTTGGAGCTCATACAAGGTAGGGGGGCACTGATGGATGTTTCTCTCTCTCTCTTTCTCTGTCAGATTAATAAACATATCAGGTAAAGATTATGAAATAATAATAAAATAAAGTGCCTGGCGTATTGTAGCTACTTGGTAGGTAACTCATCTTTTGGTTTCCCTACCTACTCAGCACATACATTCCTGACCCCCGGTTGAGCGGCCAGTCTGTGACTCCACAGTGTGCTGTTCTCTCTCTGGTGTTTCACATGTTCACCTTTTTATTCGAGCTATTTATAGACAGACTGTGAGTTCTTTGAAGTAAGGAGGCTTTATCTTTTTTGCCTTATAAATGGAAAGAGTTGAGGAAGTGGCAAATAAAACTGAAAAGGACAGGAATTACTGAAAGTATCCCTATTTTGTAGTCCCAACTTCTCCACCCAAGGACGTGACTGTTGTGAGTAAAGAGGGGAAACCTAGGACCATAATTGTGAACTGGCAGCCTCCCTCCGAAGCCAATGGCAAAATTACAGGTAAGATGACTTTGAATGTGTGTCTGTCCCCTTTTCCTGCCTGGCAGAAGCACCCCAGAGAGTTCTGTGTTGTTGGGAGAAGTGGGAGTCTGAAGGCCAGCTTGGCCATTTTAGGAGGTGCTGTGAGTCATGACGGTCCTGAGAAGTGGAGCAGGGGGTGCCGCTGTTTGCCCACAGTGACATAAAAATTAGCCACCAGCTCGGTGTTCGTGGGGTGCAATAGACAGACAGCCTCTGGATGTGGTGACACTGTATGGACTTACCTATTTTCCTCACAAAAGCTGTCCTCTCTGCCTTGGACTAAGATGACCTGCTCTAGAATTAAAGACCCCACCTCACTCTATAGAGTAATTCCCAGGAAACAGATTCTGCTCTTTTTTACCCTGAAGCCAAAAAAGTCCACTGGACTTTTAATTCCTTTTCCCCCTCCAGGGCTGCTACTTCAGCTTCCTGCGCTCTTCCACCTAACCATTAAAGGTTTGAACTGTGCTAGGCCTTTGAAAACACCTGAATGTTTCCTTAGCCTTCCATAGGAAAACTTTCCCAGTAAGCGCTGCACTGTCCTCAGCCATATCAAGGAGGAAAGGGATTTAGCTGTTAATTATTCCCCTTGGAGCCTCTGTTCCATGTACCTACACACTGATGAACAGAAGTTTGTCTTATGAAGTTCCTTGGCCTTGTTCTGCTCCAGCTTTCAATAGAAACTCCTTCCCATAAATTTGTGGTCTTTTGTGATTTTTTTAGGTTTTGAATTTCTTCTTTCATAAAAGAATCTAGCATGACTTGACCTGCATTGCATTTTCTTTGCCTTTAAACCCCAGTAAAAATGTACTGTGTGGGTCAGGTAGGATTGTGGTTGTGGGCCTCTCTGCCTTGGCCATGGAGATTGAGTGCCCTCTGGTGGAAGTTACCAGGTGACATTTCACTGCAGCTGCCCCAGATCTGGGAGAACTTACCAGAGGGTGCTGCCCATCTCCCAGGAGTTTTTCTCCCGAGATGTCACATTGGTGAGAGCTAAAAGAGCATGTTAGGCCATTGATTGGTTTTCAAAACTGTATTATTTTAATTGTAGACCATTAAAGATACATTATTCAAATATTAACATGTTGAAGTGATTGGATGCTTTTCCTTACAGGATTTCTTAGATTCTGAGGGTACTTAACCCTAAATTTTCTTTTATTAGTTTTGTTACTTCAGTGGCTGATATAAATGATAACCCATAGCTTGGCACTGTGTAAATTGTGGTTTTCTCTATTATATTTAGTGTAGCAATTTGAATGCATTTTACTGTTGCTGTTTATTAATCAGCAACTGTTTCTCTAGTCGTGCTGTAACATGTAATTTACTGATTTCAAAAGAAGCAGCAGAAGTAAGATTTCTTTTCTCATTAACTGCTTTGGACAGGTTACATCATATATTACAGCACGGATGTGAATGCAGAGATACACGATTGGGTTATTGAGCCCGTTGTGGGTAACAGGCTGACCCACCAGATACAAGAGCTGACACTTGACACACCGTACTACTTCAAAATCCAGGCTCGGAACTCCAAGGGCATGGGGCCCATGTCTGAAGCTGTCCAGTTCAGAACACCTAAAGGTAAGGCTCCCCGCAGCGTGGTATATAATGTGTCTTCAGTGGGGCTGTGCTTGCACGTGTCACTTCAGCATGTCGAGACCATGGATGATATAAGGAGTCCTTATGGTGAGCCACGCTGTGTGCATTTACCTCAAAATGATCCCTCCCTCACCATTGCCCACCAGATTGGTGCTCACTAGGTCACTAGCCTGACCAGATCATATAGAAGGGAACTCTGACTTCAGTCTGTTTGAGGCAGTGATGTGAAGCTATTTATAGTCAGATCAGGTATGATTCTCTTTTCCTGTACCAAGTAATATATTGTGCTAGATGATTCTCTTTCAACACATGCAGGCTCCTAACTTGAAAGGCTTATTTTAGACCTTTGTAGAGAGAAAGACTAAAAGGGGCCCTTTAAAGAAACTCTAGATAAGAAAGTAAAGATAAAGTATTGAACCAGATGAGCTCAGGAATAAAATTTAGTCGGGAACTGAGTCTTTGGAAATACAGAAACCACATCTGGGTTTCTCTTTAAAAAAAAAAAAACCAAACCCACCTCAATCTGTTTGGAAGTTTGTGGGGTTTTATTTTTTTTCCTTTAAAAATTATGCGTGTCCCATCTTCAAAGCTTGTGACCCTTGCTCTTGTTTTTTCTCCCCCTGTGCTTGGCCTGTTAGCGGACTCCTCTGATAAAATGCCTAATGATCAAGGTAAATGAGTAGATGGCCTCTCTTTCTTTTCCTCTCTTTTGTGACCTATTATTAGCTTTTTGTTGTTTTGTTTCTTTTTTTTTGCAAACCAGTACCATGTGTTAAAAGCCATGTTATTTATTGGCCAAAGTGGAGTTGAGTCCATGTTTGTGGCACTGGGGTATCTGAAAAGCTAGGAGCTAAATAGACTGACAGGGAAAAAAATTGAACAGAATGAACTGAGTTCTGCAGCTGTTGGAGACTGGCCTTAAGTGTGAGTCCCATTAGCACTGACATTGAAATTCTATAACAATTCCGGGCATAATGAGAGCAAGCACACAAATTTGTGGCGTCTAGGGTTTTATTAGTATCTCTAAATAAAAAGTTGTAATCAAATTCAACAAATACCCTATTTTCTTCCTCCCACAAAGCATCTACAAACTTACCTTTTAAACTGATTATTCATGACAAAATTAATGGCATTTATTCTTTTACCATAAGCTTAATTCAGAGTTCCTTTTTCATTTTTTCACTTAAATGTATCTGCTCACTTTTAAAAACAATAGAAAAAAGAATTTAAATCAATACCTAGGAAGCATGGGCCTCAGTGTCACCATTCTTGAAATGATACGTCAGCAAGGTCTTTTCACTGCAGTTGCTGTGGTGGAGGGTAACTGCGCTTTGTGACTGTCATCTCTGGCGATTCAGCTCAAGTTGTTGTCTGTTTTCTATACTAAGAAAGAACAATAAAAGTAAATTGGATGATTGCTTTTGTAATTTAGGAATAGTTATGAGAAATACAGTCTTTGGATCTTGGTTAATGGCAAGAAGAGACAGAACTTGAGGTTTCAAGTTTCAGGGCTTTAGAAATTTGTTTGCAATAAGTCATTTATTGCACAGTACTTCAAAGAAACTGCAGACTTGCTTTTGTACATAGGGGGTGTAAGGAGGAGGCGTGAAAAAAGAAAAAGACTGTCCTGCACATGTGCAGAGCGTAGACACACTCACAGTCCTTCCCTGGCTCCGCTCCACAGGCCAGGGTGCAGGTCTGAGCTGCACCTCAGCTCCGTATCCAGAGTTCTTTGTCCGTATTTATTTTTGGTGTGTGCTTAATCCTTGGGATTTCTTGCCCATAGGTTAACTTTAAAAGAAAAATTGTTGGGAAATACAGGAATTAAACTCACGAGCTTATTTGCAAAGTGTGTTCTTTGGCAATTATTTACATACTACGATACTCTGAAGAGATTGGCTTAAATGTGGGCTACCTGACAAATAAGTACATTTAAACATGACGAACCGTACAAGTGCTAGGTCATCCCACCGACTAGACTTTACCACAGTGAAGAGAGCAGCCAAAATCGTGGTGTGTGGTGTGTGCCATCGGGGAGGAGTCACGGCCGCAGGCCTGAGGGCCCGAGTGATGAGTATGGCGGCGGCTGAAAAGGGCAGTGAGTTACCTTCTGGAGTTTGCCTTTTTGGACATCCAAGGACTTCTGTCACCTGTTGGAGTTTTGAACTTCTGGAAACATAGAAAACATTGTTTTTGTCTCCCGTTTATTGTGTTAAATGAACTACATACAGAAAATTTCAGATTTTAAGTTTTCATTTCCTCAAAGTCTAATAATTCATAGAAGTACTTGACATCAGTTCTAATGTTTTACAGAAACAAATCTAGTTTAGGAATTTCTAGCCAAGCTTAATTTATAGAAATGACTCATTTATCAGTGTTTTCTGAAGCTTCATGCCTCTGCCTCTGAGGAGAGAAAGGTTCGTTATGCCTGTAACAGCCGTGGTCAGTGTTCATGGGACACTTGCTTGTGTCAGGCAGCATGCAGAGCCTTTCGCAGAATTAAGTTTCCCTCTGGTCCTCACAACGGTTTCATGAAGTACATGCCATTACCATTACTGTTTTATAATGAGGTAACAGAAATCTGAAAAGTATACAGTGATTAAATAACTTGCCAAAAGTCAGGTTACTTACCTGTTAGCCACTACCTGACAAGTGGAGCCGCTGTGCAAGGGCTGACAGTCTGCTCAGCTTTGTGCTGTGAACAGCGGTTTTCACTGCGCACTTCTTCCAGCCCTGTTCAGAGCGCTCTGGTGCTGCCCTCTGGCCCCACACTTGGGATGCAGGGATGCCTTTGCTTTTCTGGGAAAGGACTCCTTGTATTTGCTTTACCCAAGCAGCTTTTTCTATAAATGTGAAGAACAAAATTCAAGACCAATTCAAGACCATGTTCAGGTGACTGAGCAGGAACTGTGACCCCAATGTGAACTTCCACTTGCCCCTTCCTGCTCCTGCTGAGGGAAAGGCAACTTGATAATTTGAGAAAAGAATCCAGTCCCTGCTAGGCCCTTGGAAGAGTCCGGTTCTTCACTGCAGAAGAAAACCAAACCAGTCTTCGTGGTTCCTTTTCCAAGGGAAGCTATTTTGCATAAGTGCTCCGAGCCATCTTTCAAAAACTCTTTCCTGGGCCAGAGAAGTGGCATGTGCCCCCCGCAGTGTCAGCAACGAGTGGCAGTTGAGTTGCACACTAGTTACGCCTTGGAAAGGGTGTCAGCCTTTCAGATGCCTCATTGCGTAGAAAGCTATACCTTAGCTTGCTTTGCACAGATAAGACTATATTTTCCCCTGTTGTTGATGTGTTACTTCATTTTCTCATGAACTAAGTAGCTTGAAAATATTTTTTTGTAGAAAACACTCATTAGCTGTGAAATGGACTTGTCACACCTGTGGGTTGGGTTGCTACTGACGTGATTTTTTTTCTCCCTCAGCCTCAGGGTCTGCGGGAAAAGGAAGCCGGCTGCCAGACCTGGGACCTGACTACAAACCTCCAATGAGCGGTAAAGCCCCTCCTGCAGCTCTGTTGGCCTGCCGTAGACATGACACAGTTCTGCTTTATGTCTCGAAACATCCTTGTAGCTTGTAGAATGTTACCTGTTTCTTTTATTTAATAGAGTTAGCTTTAGGCATTTATCTGGCAAATAAGTGCTGAACTACTGCAAACCCATTATTATAGGATTTATAAATAAAATTGTTTCCCCACATATCCAACTTGAAATAAGACTAACTCTAAATAAACAAGTCTTTTTTTTTTTTGCCCACTGCCTCTAGAAAAGAATTAGAATATTGTTTTCAAAAATAAACCATCTAGTGGAATTAGCCATCACCCAAGTCAAATAAATGCTTCGGAATCACTAATTTCTCTCTAAACTACTTACCATAGTGTTTGTAGTTCGAGAATTCTAAACAACTCTTCCCACACTCGCAGCCATCCTAAGAGCTGGTGCCCTCTATTACTCAAATGATGGCACCTACTCTTCTACTGAACGTCACCATTTGTACGTTACTTTCAGACATGAAATCACTGTGAACTTTGGGGAACAGATATCATTCCCATTTTTTAAAAATTATTTTATTGTATTTTTTCATTATAATTTATTCCCCTCACACTCACCTCCCTCTGCAGTGATCCCACTGTTGTCCATGTCCATGACTACTTTTTCTTTTTTTGATTGACCAGTCCACCACCTAAATATCCAAGAGGTGTCAGCCTACTCTCTCTGTCTGTGAGTCTGTCTCTGTTATGCCTGCTAATTCAGTTTGTTTGTTAGATTCCACATATGAGTGAAATATATGGTATTTGTCTTTCTCTGAATGGCTTTTTTCACTTGGCATAATCATTATTCTCAACCATCAGTGCCTCCTTCAGAAATGGTAACATTTTCTTTAATTGTACATGAAAGCCTTTCTGGCTAAAGTAGCCTTTGTTGTAGGTCTTTGCTTTTCATCACCTTCAATATTTCATTCCAGTCCCTTCTGGCCTGAAATGTTCTGTTGAGAAATCAGTTGACAGTCTAATGGGAGCTCCCTTGTAGGTAATTAACCGCTTTTCTTTGTAGCTTTTAAGATTCTCTCCTTATCTGTAAGCTTTGCCATTTTAATTACAGTGTATCGTGTCGTGGGCCTCTTTTGGTCCAGCTGGTTTGGGACTCTCTGTACTTCTTGATCTTGTGTGTCTTTTTTCCTTCACCAGGTTAGGGAAGTGTTCGGTCATTACTTCTTCAAATAGGTTCTCATTCCCTTGCTCACTCTCTTCTCCTTCTGGTATTCCTGTGATGCAGATACTGTCCCAAAGATTTCTTAAACTGTCCTAATTTCTAAATATTTTTTTTCTTTTTGTTGGTCTGTCTGGGTGTTTTTTCCCACCCTGTCTCCCAAATATTTGATTCAGTCCTCTGCTTCATCTAACCTACTGTTTATTCTTTCCATTATATTTTTTATTTCAAGTTTTGGAGTCTTTATTTCTGACAGGTTCTTTTTATGGTTTTTTTTTAAAGCTCTTGAGCATCGTTATAATCATTACTCTGAATTTAAATTGTTTGCCTCTATTTCATTTAGTTCTTCTTTTGGAGAACTCTCTTGTACTTTCATTTGGGGCCTTTCTTTGTCTTCACATTGTCTTTGTGTTTGTTTCTATGTATTTGGTAAATCTGCAAAGACTCTTGTGTAGGCCTGTGCCAAACTCTGCCTGTGACTGGTTCTGGGCATCCTGTTTGGAGCTATAAGCAATCCACAGCTTGTGGCTCCCTCTGCTGGGCCTGGATGTGCATGTGGAAAGGACCAAGCTGCTCACCAAGGCCAGCTTTTACCAGCACCAGGCCTTGGGGAGGGTCAGCTAATGTCTCAGAGCTTCCAGAGATCCATCTTCACCTACAGATTTTCTGTTAGGCTTCATCACTGAAATAGCCTCCAGCTATGCTCCTCAGCATGGCTTAAGCTCCACAGGATGGGGCTATTGCTTCCTGTCAGGTTATTGCCACTTGGAGGGGACTGCTTTGCCTGAGAAAGTTGTCTCCTATGGTATGAGGAATGACTCGGCACTGGGATCCTGGTGGCTGACCCTTCAGCTCTCTCCTCAGAGCCATCTGCCCCAGACTCTCCTCATGCATCTCTAGTCCACTCTGCCCTCCCTCTGCTTGAGCCCAGAGTAAGTGGCTGCAAAAAAAATTATGTGTGTTGGCCTTTTAAGTGGCTCTTTGCATCTCCAGCAGTCACCCCCTGGCAGACAGAAACTCCACTGTTTTTCACAGCCAGATGATGTTTGGGTTCCGTCTGGCTCTGGTGCTATAGGCTGTGGAGCCCATTGTGGGATTTAGACCCCACACTTCTCAGGGGGAACCCTCCAACTGCTGAAATACCACTCCGGAACTCTAGCTGCTGCCCATGGGAGCCCAGCCAGCCCTCTCGTACCTCTGCACTCCGTGCCAGTCTTACTGTGGTGCCCTTGATTATAAGGCTTCCCCCCAGCTAGTGTTCGGTTGGTTATTCAGGATGATTTTTCTATAATTTAGGTGTAATTCCCGTTTGGTCCTGGGAGGAGGTTAATGCAGCTTCCACCTACTCTGCAGCCATCTTGGATCTCCTCATTCCCACTTTCAACCTCAGGGCATTTAGTGGAGGTGTAATGTGCCTGTGCCTTTTCCACTATTACGCACAGCCTGAAAGGAACAGGTTCTACACCAGATTAAGAATCTGGTGTTGGTGAAAACCCATACAAGTAGCTATTAGAAATAACCCTTGCTGTGTCTACCCCTGCTGGTGATGCATGAGAGACAAGGGCCTGTCCCCTGGAAACTCCTACTCTGACTGTGGAAATAAAATGATTGCTTAATCTCTAGCTATCTGTTTAAATAAAAAGTGGTACTGCCCAGACTTCAGTGAAATCAGCCGGTTCTTAGGACAGTGAGACAGATTTGCATGCTTCAAGAAAGTTTTAGTGTCTGAGTTCTAGGACTTTGAGTTTCTTGGGCTACATATGTTACATTTATGTGCTGATTATTCAAGGTTGTAAAAAATGGAATTATTTGTCTTTTCTTTTACTAATGCATTCATTGATTCACACATTTTTTAAGGTTCAGGTTTTATATATTAGGCTATGGGAACAAGAGAAATAAGTAAAAAACTACCTAACAGAGAAAAGGGAAAGCTCTGTAGAAGATGTGATGTATAATCCTTTTTTTTAATCCTCACCCAAGGATATGTTTATTGATTTTAGAGAGAGAGGAAAGGTGGGGGAGGGGAGAGAGACATCAATGTGAGAAACACTGATCAGTTCGCTCTTATACACGCCCTGACTGGGGATTGAACCCACAACCTTTTGGTGTATGGGACAATGTTCCAACCAACTAAACCACCTGGCCAGAGCTGACCCAGATTTTAAATGGTGCATAGGAGATTGCTAAATGTCACAGAGGGGTTCGTACATTCCAGGAAGCAAAAACAGCATGTGCCAAGGCATGGCAACATAAACAGCCTGCTTTCCAAGGGGATCACTCTGCCTGGAGGCAGGAGAGAGATTCTCAGGCTAGAGAAGGTTGGTTAGAACCAGCCTCTCAAAAGCTCAAGTACCAGTGCCAAGAAATGTGAGCCTCATCCTATCAGTAACATATGTAAGATGTCTAATAGTGGTAAACTATGACTTCCATTTATTGAGTATCTACTATTAATAGACAGCGAAGAACGAGTTGGGAGTAGGAGTATATAGTCCAAAAAAATGGTTAGTAAGCTGTTGAAATAGTTCAGATGAGGCTTAAGAAAAGGCCTGTCATAATGTCCCTGGTAGAAAGGGTAATGTTTGGCCGCTCACTTTTTTTCTCAGAAGGAAGATTTTGGCCAGCTCACAGTTGGAGGTCAAATGACAGTTACATGAGAATTAGCCTCTGCTGAATTCAGGGAAGAACTACCCCACCTTGGCTTTCCTCCCAACCCCTGAGAACTCCCCAGCCTCTCAGTTCAACACCTGCCCCGCTGCATACCCCACCTGGTAGTTCTGCACTGTTGTTAATAAAGATTCGTGTAAAGCCTAAATACAGTCTCATTTCATTGACTCCTAGTTCTGTAGTCTTTGCCATATATAAAAACATCATTTTTGTTTTTTAAATATATTGATTATTCTATTACAGTTGTCCCAGTTTTCCCCTTTGCCCCACTCCACCCAATATCCCCATGCCCTCCAGCATTCCCCCCCTTAGTTCATGTCCATGGGTCATGCATATAAGTTCTTTGGCTTCTGTATTTCCTATACTGTTCTTAACCTCCCCCTGACTACTTTGTACCTACCATTTGTGCTTCTTATTGCCTGTACCTTTTCCCCCATTCTCCCCCCTCTCCCTCTTAGCTGATAACTTGCCCAAGATCTCCATATCTGTATTCTGTCCCTGTTCCGGTTGTTTGCTTAGTTTGTTTTTTAGATTCAGTTGTTGATAGTTGTGGATTTGTTGCCCTTTTAATGTTCATAGTTTTGATCTTCTTTTTCTTAAATAAGTCCCGTTTAACATTTCATGTAATAATGGCTTGGTGGTGATGAACTCCTTTAGCTTTACGTTGTCTGGGAAGCACTTTATCTGCCCTTCCATTCTAAATGAAAGCTTTGCTGGATAGAGCAGTCTAGATTGTAGGTTCTTGCCTGTAAGGTCTCTTTTGAGAAAGCAGCTGACAGTCTTATGGGAGCTCCTTTGTAGGTAACTGTCTCCTTTTCTCTTGCTGCTTTCAAGATTCTCTCTTTATCTTTAACCTTTGGCATTTTAATTATGATGTGTCTTGGTGTGGTCCTCTTTGGTTCCAACTTGTTTGGGACTCCCTGTACTTCCTAGACTTGTATGTCTATTTCCTTTACCAAATCAGAGAAGTTTTCTTTTATTATTTTTTCAAATAAGTTTTCAATTTCTTGCCTTTCCTCTTCTCCTTCTGGCATTCATATGATTTGGATATTGGTATGGTTAGCAGTATCCCAGAGGCACCTTACTATCCTCATGTTTTTGTTCTGGGGTTTGTTTGTTTGTTTTAATTATTTTTTCTCCTTGCTATTCTGGTTGAATGCTTATATCTTGCTTATGTTCCAAATCATTGATTTGAATCCCAGCTTCATCGCCTCTGCTGTTGGTTCCCTGTAGATTTTCCTTTATTTCACTTACTATAACTTTTATTTCTTCCTAGGTCCTTTTTCTTTTGCTGCTGTACTCAATTCTCTGAGCATCCTGATCACCAGTGTTTTGAGATAGGTGGTTGTCTGTGTTCCACTTAGTACTTTTTCTGGAATTTTGTTCTGTTCTTTCATTTGAGCCATGTTTCTTTGTCTCCTCAATTTGGCAGCTTCCCTGTGCTTGTTTCTGTGTATTAGGTAGAGCCGCTTTGACTCCCTGTCTTAGTAGTGTGGCCTATTGTAGAAGAGGCACCCATCTGGATGAATGTGGCTTCTTAAAGTCCTTGGTTATCAGATTTCCATACAGCTTGATTATCTGACAGTTCTGGTTATTACTCGTTTTGAGATCTAGTTGTAATTCTTTATGTGGTTGTGCAAGGAGGCGAAGCATGTTTACCTACTCCTCCATCTTGACCAGAAGCCTATTTTATTTTTTAAAATATTATTCTAGTAAAGGTCAGTGTGCAGAATTCGAATTGTCTGTGTGCTTACCATTTTCTCAGATATGAAGAACAAAAATGAATCAAATGTAGAATAATAAACTCTTAAGATTTCCTAAATCAGCCCAGATTTTACACTGTGCTTAGATGTAGCCTATAAAATCATAGAATCAAAACTAGAAGGTCAGCTAATCCAATGTTATAGGAGGGATTCCCACAATAAGTATAGTTTGGATTAATCCTAAATTATAAACCAGGATGTATATGAAAATCACTTTGGGAGCTTTTTCTAAAAATAGCTTTGCAAGCCATACCTCATGGTAGGAATTTATCCTACCACATCCCAGACTGGCAGAATGACTCAGTACTTCCAGTGACTGGACACTCATTATTTGGCAAAGCAGTGCATTCCACTGTTGTATAGCTCTAATTGTTAGAAAGGTGAGAGAGAGAGGGGGTGGGGGGGAGGGAGGGAGGGAGAAACTAGAAAGAAAGACATCAAATATCCATCGTGGTTAGATCTGTATGATAGGGTTTCCCATATTTTATAATATGAGCCTGCATAACTTTTATGATGAGATTGGAAGCAAAAATGGAAATCATTCAGAAAATGGAAATGAACTTAGAGCAGAACTAGATTATAGAAGACCTCTATAAAATGCTTGGACCTCATCCTATAAGCAATGGGGAAATAATAAAGAAGAAAAAAGAAAATCTAGATGTCCTAAAGGCTCTAAATAGCCTCTGCGCAATCTCCAGCCTCATTCTGTTTTTTTCCTGCTCACTTCCTTCTCTGTAATGTTGCACATCTCTCTGTGCTTAAACAGCAGTGGCTACCTCTCTCTTCTAGAGCATGCCAAGCTCATTCCTGCCTTAGGATGCATCCACTAGCTGTTCCCTCCCTCTGCAGTATTCTTCCTCCAAGTCTTTGTATGTGGGATCTCTCCTTTCACTCAGATCTCAGCTCAAGTGCCATCTTCTCAAACAAACTTTTTACAACCACTCAATATAAAATAGCCACCCAGTCACTGTATTATACCCCTCATTCGATTTTTTCATAGCATTCACTACTAAGGATTCGTTATTTGTTGTTTGGTCCTACCCCTACCCCAACATTCCTAATTTAGTGACTCACCATTGAATCCTCATCCTTAGTACCTAGAACAATGCTTAGAACATAGTAACCACTCATTAAATATTTGTCAAATTAATGCATATATACAGAGCTACATTTTCCTAAAATAGAGTAAGAGAATTAACTCTGCATAAACTAATAAAAACAGAGGCTTTATTTTCCTTTTATGATTATAAAAGGTTACTTTTTTAGGAAAGGTTACTTTTATGACCTCAGACATATTTTGAGAAAAACTTTTTCTTTCTATGAACACACAATTTTAAAATAGTTTTAAAAGTCAGAAACCTAAATGATGTACAAGTGGTGCTTTATAAAACCAATTTATATACAATATAAGACACCAGAGGGAAAGACCCTTAATTTTCGAATTTGATCAGTATAATTTCAGAAGCTTTCATTAAACACCAGCTTTGTGTAAGGCATTGTGCTGAAAAATATGTATAGGGCCAAAATTTAGCTTTCTGGACTTCATAATCCAGAGGAGATAGCCATGTTCGTGACACACTTTTATAAGAGTTAGAAAGAAGCTCACATAAAATATCTGTACTCCAGTGAAAGTGATATAGCCTGATTGTGTGCATTTCTAGAATTCTCTAAGCTAATTGCTGTTTTTCTCTCTTCAGGCAGTAACAGCCCCCATGGAAGCCCCACCTCTCCTCTGGACAGTAATATGCTACTGGTCATCATCGTTTCTGTTGGGGTCATCACCATTGTGGTGGTCGTGATCATTGCTGTCTTTTGCACCAGGCGCACCACCTCTCACCAGAAAAAGTAAGGAGCCCCCCAGCCTTGGCCAGTGTGGCTCAATTGATTGGACATTATTCCACAAACTGAAAAGTTGTGGGTTCAATCCCCGGTAAGGTCAGATACCTAGGTTGTGGTTCAGACCCCAGTGTCAGGGCACGTACAGGAGGCAGCCTGTGAGTGTTTTCTCACGTCGATGTTTCTCTCTCTCTCTCTCTCTCCTCTCTCTCTCTCTCTCTCTCTCTCTCTCTCTCCCCATCCCTCCCCCTCCCCCGCCCCCTCCCCCCCACTTCCTTTCTCTCTAAAAGCAATGAAAAAATATCCTCAGGTGAGGATTAAAAAAAGAGAGAAAGTTAGGAGCCCCAAATCTAGCCCACAGATTTTTGATATCCATTCTTTGCTTCTATGTGACTTCAGTATTTGGAGTTGCACACAGAGTTAAAACAAAGTACATGAAAAGTGATTTTTTAAATATTTCTACAAGAAATGCAGAATGGTTCTTTTTATTTTCTTTACCTTTTTTGGCAGATTTTATTGTATTTTTTTCCATTGCCATTTAGGCCTCTTATAGCCACCACCCCAGCAATCACCACACAGGCTGTCCATGTCCATGAGTCCTTTCTCCTGTTCACTCAATGCCTCCACCTCCTAACCTCCTCTCCCCACCTTAGCTGTCATCCTGCTCTTTTTTCTGAATCTGTCTCTGTTTTCCTTGTTAGTTCAGTTTGTCTATTAGAGTCCACATACGATTGAAATCATAGGCTATTTGTCTTTCTCTGACTGGCTCATTTCACTTAGCTTAATGTTCTCCTAGTCCATCCATATATTCACAAAGGGTAAAATTTTCTTATTTTTTATGACCAAGTAGTATTTCATTGTGTAATTGTCCCATAGTTGTTTTATCCACTCATCTACCCATGGACAATTGGGCCATTTACATATCTTGAGGATTGTAAACAATGCTGCAATGAACATAGAGATGCTTATGTTCTTCTGAATTAGTATTTTGGCTTTCTTCGGGTAAATTCCCAGAAGTGGAATCACTGGGTCAACAGGCAGTTCCATTTTTAATTTCTTGAGTGAACTCCATACTGTTTCCCATAGTGGCCGCACCAGCCTGCATTCCCACCAACAGTGCACGAGAGTCCCCTTTCCTCACAGCTTCACCAGCACTTGCTGGTTGATTTACTGGTGACAGCCATTCTGACAGGTGTGAAGATGATATCTCTTTGTGATTTTAATTTGTGTTTCTCTGATATTTAGTGACATTGAACACCTTTTCTTATGTCTATTGGTCCTCTCTATGTCCTCTTTGGAGAAGTGTCTTTAGGTCCTTTGCCCATTTTTTTAATTGGATTGTTTAGGTTTTTTAGTGATGAGTTTTGTAAGTTCTTTATAAATTTTGGATATTAGCCCCTTTTCATATGAAAAACACCTTATCAGATACATCAGCAAATATGGTCTTTCCATTCTGTGGATTGTCTTTTCATTCTGTTGATGGTTTCCTCTGCTGTGCAAAAACCTTTTTATTCGGTGTAGTCCCATTTGTTTACTTTTTTCTTTTCTTTCCCTTATCTGGGGGGGATATATTTGATAAAATATTGCTACAAGCAATGTCAAAGATTTTGCTGCCTATGTTTTCTTCTACAGTTTTTGTGGTTGTGAGCCTAACATTTAAATCTTTAATCCATTTTCAGCTTATTCTTCTTTGTGGTATAAAAAGGTGGTCTAGTTTCATTTTCCTGCATGTATCTGTCCAATTTTCCCAATACAAGTTATTGAATAAACTATCGTTAGTCCATAGTTTGTGCTTGCTTCCTCTGTCAAATACTAATTGACTATCAAGGTATGGGTTTGTTTCTGGGTTCTCTATTCTGTTCCATTGATCTGTGTGTCTGTTTTTATGCCAATACCATGCCGTTTTGATTACTATGGCCTTATAGTATAGTTTGGTACTGTGTAGCATGATTCCTCCAGCTTTGTTCTTCTTTTTCAGGATCACTGTTGCTATGCAGGGCCTTTTGTGGTTCCCTGTAAATTTTTGAAATATTTGTTCTATTTCTGTGAAATATGTCATTGGAATCTTGATGGGAATTGCATTGAATCTATAGATTGCTTTGAGTAATATGGACATTTTAATGGTATTAATTATTCCTATCCATGAACACGGCATGTGCTTCTACTTACTTGTATCTTCTTCAGTTTCTTTCTTCAGTGTCTTATAATTTTCTGAGAACAGGTCTTTTACATCTGTGGTTAGATTTATTCCTAGGTATTTTCTTCTTTTCAAAGTGATTGTGAATGGGATCATTTTCTTAATTTCCTTTTCTGTTCATTATTGTCTATAAAATGCAACTTATTTCTGAATATTAATTTTGTATCCTGCTACAGTGCTGAATTCATTTATCAGTTCTAGTGTTTTCTTGATGGAATCTTTGGGATTCTCTATGTACAGTAGCTTGTCATCTGCAAAGAAAGACAATTTTACTTCTTCCTTTCCAATTTGCATGCCTTTTATTTCCTCGTGTTTGAGTGCTGTGGCTAGAACTTTTGTATTATGTTCAATAAGAAAGGTGAAAGCAGACATCCCTGTCTTGTTCCCAGTCTTAAGGGGGACACTTGTAGTTTTTGCCTATTGTGTATAATGCTTGGTTTGTATATATGTCCTTTATTACGTTTAGGTGTGTTCCCTCTAATCCCACTTTGCTGAGAGTTTTTATTGTAAATAGATGCTGGTATTTATCAGATGCTTTTTCTGCCTCTATTGATAAAATTATATGGTTTTTATCCTTCATTTTGTTCACGTGGTGAATCATATTTATTGACTTGTGAATGTTGTACCAACCTTGCATTCCTGGACTAAATCTCACTTGATCAGAGTGTATGACCTTTCTGATTCATTGCTATAATCAGTTTGCTAATACTTTGTGGAGGATTTTAGTATCTCGTTCACCATGGATATTGGCTTATAATTTTCTTTGTAGTGTCTTTATCTGGTTTTGGAATTAGGAGAACATTGGCCTCATAAAAATGAGTTTGGAAGCCCTCCCCTCCTCGTGAATTTTTTTAAACAGTTTGAGGAAAGGTGTTAGTTCTTCTAGGAATGTCTGATAAAAGTCACCTGTGAAGCCATCTGGTTCAGGGTTCTTGTTCATTGGGAGTTTTTTCATTACTGCTTCCATTTCACTAGGTATAATCTGTCCACTCAGATTGTCTGATTCTTCCTGATTTAGTTTTGGAAGATTGTTTGTTTCTAGGAATTATCCATTTCGTCCAGGTTGTCCAGTTTGTTGGCATATTATTAAGTGGTTACTGTAACACTTGGCATTTCATTAAACTCAGACAATTTTAAAATAATCATTCAGTGCCCACCCTTCCTCATTCAAGCAGAAGTGCTGAAGGTACAGCAGTCTGGCACACGGTCTGACATACAGCAGGCACCTATGAAATGCTTATTGAACGGGCGAGTGAGTGACTTAATGGAGAAACTAAGGCACAGAAGTAGACACTGTCATCTGCACTCCTGATTTTACCCAGTTAGCCCTAGTATGGGTTGCTTAAAATGTTCAAAGAAAATAAACTCATACATACAGCAAAGTGCTGAGTGCAGAGGGGAACACGGGCAGGGGAGGGAGAACAGGGAGAAGTGGGGGTCAGGTATGTGGCGACGGAAGAAGACAACTCCGGGTGGTGAGCAACAGACTGTACCGACACCGTATTACGAAGATGTACACCTGAAACTTATTTAATGTTATTAACCAATGTTTCCCCCACTAAATTTACTTTTAAAAATATATAAAAATTTAAAATAAAAGGTGGTTCCTCCTCTTTTATAAGCCATCAATACGACCTCCACTCCACTGTTCTATTTCTAGTGAATGTTGTCCTTTCTCCAGTGACTGGGGAAACGCTCTGCTTTAGAGGTTATTTGATTTAAAAATCCTGTCTGAGCTCTTGATACTAAAACAAAGTCACAAGGCAACATTCAAGCATACCCCTGTCCATGTATGTGAATATATGTGGACAAAGAAGAGGAGATACCTTTACTGTTCCCAGAATTAAACTTCTTACCCCTGTTTTTCTTGGTTTTAGTTCTGCCTTTCCTTGAAGCATCTTTCAGAAGGACAGTTTTAATCTGTCAAACCTTTTGACAAATGTTTAAAACAGTTACTTTTTAAAAACCCTGTTGTTCTTGTGCCTAGGAAACGAGCGGCTTGTAAGTCAGTGAACGGCTCCCACAAGTACAAAGGGAACTCCAAGGACGTCAAACCCCCAGACCTCTGGATCCATCATGAGAGGCTGGAGCTGAAGCCCATCGATAAGTCTCCGGACCCGAACCCCATCATGACGGATACTCCAATTCCTCGTAACTCTCAAGATATCACACCAGTTGACAATTCCATGGACAGCAACATCCATCAAAGGCGGAATTCATACAGAGGTACAGGTTTTCCCCAAATGTTGGGAGATCATTTTCGTTTAAATCATTTTTCATTGCATCACATTGCCTTAAATTTGGTGATTCCTATATGAGGTGAGATTGAAAGAAGTGTGTGATAGCTAGCTTGTTATGGGACACAGGCTTAGTACCCAGATGAGATACCTTCTAGGTCTCTCATCGGGCTTCCCTACCTTGATACTCAAGCATTTGAGACCCTAGCCCTTGTCTGTGCATTTTGTTCTGTCCCTTTAGTTGGAGCCCAGCTGACATTGTTCAGACTGTTCCTGGTCTGGATGCTCTTACGGACGCCACACTGAAGTGTGGTAGTCAGCGTTGTGTCGGCTGCATTGACTCTCAGAAGGGACTCCTGTAATGCACTAATGATCATTGTCCTCTTTATTTCACTTGCTGCAGAAACACCTTGTCCCCATTTTCTTCTTTGTGAATACCCCGCTGGAAATATGTTATTGCTGAGGCTTCTCAGTGGCCTACAGCACACACTTTTAACCGACTTTCATATTTGATGTCTAGGGCATGAATCAGAGGACAGCATGTCTACACTGGCTGGAAGGCGGGGAATGAGACCAAAAATGATGATGCCCTTTGACTCCCAGCCACCCCAGCGTAAGTTAAAAGTGCCTCTTTTCTCTAGTGCCGCCAGTCTATTCCATCATATTGGGGACTAGCTATGGATGACCGCTTTGGCTTCACTTGGTCCTGACACAAAAGATAATCTACCAGAGTTTTGGCAGCTTGAGGGAAGAAGTATTAGAGAGTTGCCATATTTTGTAATCAATATTATTGAGACTAGCTTCTTTAATTGTAGGGAAGAGAAGCTATAAAAAGCCAATCTCCCAGTCTCCCAGGAATGAGCAAGTAACTAGTCTCCCTAGAAGTGCATGGCGTCTCTGCAGGAGAGCCGGGGGAGCCCCTGTCCAGGCGGGGGCTGAGCGTAGCCAGGTGTCCGTTCCGCTTCCTCACTTCAATCAATTCAGTGTTGACAGGCAACTGTGGAAATTTTTAATTAGCAGACTTTATTTTTAGAGGATTTTAAGGTTGTCAGTATAGAGTTTCAAAGAAATATTTTCAGTCTTATCTGACCCATGGGCCTCACTCTGATAAGCATAAAAGTTGCCCAACCTCCTGTAGTAATATTTGAAATGCAAAATAAGTTAAATATCGTAATTGAAAGCCAAAAAGCAATGGACAAGTCAATTCTTTTTTTTCAAACTAAGCCTTTCATACCAGCTGACACAGTGGTGCCTCCACAGGAGGGTCCCCTGCACCATCCTAGAATGATAAGCCGCCTGCCTGTCAGTATCCAGTTGTATAAACTACCCGATGTTGAAGTGCCCTCTCTGACCTGAGTGGTAGGCCAGCAGACCGCAACACCCTCAGATAACCTAGATTCAACTACTGAAAGCATCACATCCTGAAAGATCACTTTCCAATTTAACCTAAATGAGCTTCTGAATTTCTTAAAAGATGTTCCATTTCAGAACTCCAGCCACTTCAGTAGTGTCAAAGATTTAAATAATCACAGATTTCTACACACACATGGGTGCACCATGGCACCCTGTATTGGGAACGGGTGGGCCCTGAGCATGTAAGTGTCTCTGTGCACACACTCTGTCATACTCACTGTGCACAAACATCGTGGGCTCTAAATTTGAAAAATCAGCTTTGGAAGAGTAAGGGCCGGTTCATGAATAGGTCATATTTGGCACAAAGTACTTTTTGCTTAGGGGCCCGCACTTGGAAGTGTGCAGGGAGAAACCATGGTTTCCCCCTTATAACAGAGTCCCCAGGTTTAAAAATGCAAATGTCCAAAAAGGATTAATCCATTCCAGTTCCTTTCAATTTATAAGATAGTAGCTTTACTGTTTGTTTGCTTGTTTGTTTGTTTGTTTTGTATAAGACTTTAGGTCTTACCTTACTGGCTTATTTTTAAAACTTGTGAAGCTTAACTCTTCCTATTCCTGGATTTGATGCTTTTAAATATGTTAAGAAGGAAAGACATACTGTACCAGTTGATATCATTCCTTGTTTTTTGTTTGTTTGTTTGTTTTTTTGGTGGTGGTGGAGATAGAGGATTATGTATAAATTTGCAATGTTATTTAATCTGTACCTCAGTAGTTGGGCGGGTATGAGGAGCCTTTAAGAATCTGAAACCAGGTACCTGGAATACTTTGATCTTCAGGTTTTGAGATACCCTTTTCCCCACGTGGCTGGAGTCTGTACCCACCAGCTACCCGCTCTGACCTGGAATTAAACAGCTGAGCGCAGCTAGGAAGGCCTTGCCCAGCGGCATTGGGCCCTGATTCACCCAGCAGCTAATGATGGCTGTCTCTCCTAGGCAGGCACTTTCACGTTGTCTTATATCTTATTTACTTCATTTGAAAAGACTGGAAGTGCCTTAAAAAAGAGAAAGTCAGTTATGTTTTTTCTTATGTGAGAGTCCTCTCTACCTAGAATGCTTTCAAGCAGGTAAAAGTCAGGAGGCTCATTCCCCTCATCCCAGCCTTAACTCTGGAAAGCACTGGCTCTGAAGCCCTGCTTCTGCAAACCATGGGTCTCCCCCAGGGGAGATACTGACTTGCAAACTGTCCTGCGAGCCTTCCTCAGCCAGCTCTTCCCAGATGTGTTTTATTCCCAAGGACCACCTGACCCTCTGGTCCCTGAGCAGGGAAAGTCCCAGTGGTGTCCCCAGACCTTAAGGAGGGGCAGTGACACTCCAGGGTCCCTAGTTGGTTGTGTCACCTGTTTATTTGCAGGTGGCCGGGACAGGAGGTAGCTGGAGAAGAAAGGTGTCTGTTTTGTTGGCTGGGATTCCCTCACCAGGGCACTGCTGAGTGGCCCCACAAAGACCAAGGGAAACCCAGTGACAGAAGACATCTTCATAGACTCCACAGGCTAATTAAGTTTATCGCAAACTTCATGAGGCCCTTGCTTAGAGAATAAAAGGTCCCCTGTGTTCCTAGTCACCCCCACCCAGTTGACTATTTGAGGGCCTTTGAGCAGGTTATCTTGATCTTTAACGTTTCTGCAAATCCTCTAAAGAGAATTCTCAAACTAAGCTTCTGGTTTTGTTCCCATCTCTGGGATCGATTAATGAAGCCTCATTAAATAAGTGCTGTCCCCATAGAAAGTTGATTATGGAATATCTGGGTGGAAATTTGGATTTGTTGGCTAAATGCAGCAAATTGAATTCCTTAGCCGGTGTGAGAAGGAAAGAGCCAGTTAGGAAAGATCTACGTATCTTTTAAAACGTGAGTGGCTGTGGGTGAGCTCCCAGACTGAAAGTTGTGAGAGACAGTGCCGTAGGCCTGAGTTTCAGCTTTTAGTGCTAGGTTGGACCATTTGAGTTCAGTTCCATTTGCATCCTTTTAAAATAGGAAAGCTGATTGAACAGCTGCGCATTCCTTCAGCCTACACACCTACTGCATGCTTCATTCAACAAGTCAGAAAAGACAGAATGAATTAGGAATTGTATGTGAAAGAGAAGGGACTTAACAACCCTTTAGCAGGAGAAAAATTACAGAAACCTGAATCATTGTTTCTTATGGATTTACATTATGAGACATACTTGCATAGACTTTTAAAACTCATATAATCCATGTTTATTGCAGAAATATAAACCAAAAGAAAAAATGCTTTAATCCTGATCACTCTTCCCCACTAGATGATCACCATTAACATGTTAGTATGTATTCCTCAGACTTCTTTTTCTGCATGTAGATAGGCAGACATGTGCACAGGAGTCCGTTGATTTTTTTTTTTTAAACAAATGTAAAATCCGTAGCTAATTGTCCAAATCCAGCCAGCTGCCCCCAGAAAACCCAGGGTCTGGCCGCACCGGGGTTGGGGGGAGGCTTTGCTCTGAACTGTGATTTGTGTGTGTCTGTGCAAGCATGTTAAGCATTTCTCTGTCTTGTGTTCATTCGCAGCTGTGATTAGTGCCCATCCCATCCATTCCCTCGATAACCCTCACCATCATTTCCACTCCAGCAGCCTCGCTTCTCCAGCTCGCAGCCATCTCCACCACCCGGGCAGCCCATGGCCCATGGGCACATCCATGTCCCTTTCAGACAGGGCCAATTCCACAGGTGAGAGACCAGGGCCGCGCCCAGGTGGAAAGCATTCCGAAAGAGTTGGCAAGCTGAAATGGGGAAGGCCTTACCCTGCTTAGGAGGATTTGGAGTTTTTCTAAGTGTTATATATTTACCATAACATTTCCGTTCCTGGCTCATGTGTTTCTATAAAATTTACCGTGTTTTCCTTCCAGTTTTAAGGGCTCAGTGCAAGTCGTTGTAGTTAAAACACAATAACTAATTATATAACCACGTCTCAGTCCGTCAATTTGCATCTTAATTCAGTTATATTTTCAGTTAATTAATTTTTTTTAACACTCCAGTTTGAAAGGAGGCCTATTCAGGGTAATTTTCAGAAACTAGAGGGTCGATTTTGCCTCTCAGCCCCTCTGATGTGCTCGGCAGCGAGGCCGGCCGCCCCGTGGAGCCGTGCATGCCATCAACCTCAGGTTGCCTAGTGGATTGCTGATGTGAGGGAGGGCTGCACAGGTAGGAAATTAGCCTGACAATCTGCAGTGTATTTAAAGAAACCCACTGCCAGACAAACATGTCCCAGTTTGGAAACCTTAAGAAACAGCATTCTCAAAACAGTTTTCTGGAGGAAATAGTGAAAGTGAGGGGATAGTAAATTAAACAGATGGATTATTCCTCGTTAATTGAAAATTAATTTTCACTCTCAGCTTTAAGGTACAACTCTAGTAATATCTTGTATATGTAGCATACTCTTAAGACAAGTTTCAAATGATTAAAAAAGAGAGAGAATGTTACTAGCAGAACAGAGTGTTGGTGGTTCTGAGAAATAAGAGGATTTCAAGTGAGTTCCATTTTAAGAGAACCTCAAACTTCACATCAAGAGTGCAGCCTGCCAGTAGCGCCCCCTCCCCTTTGCGTGTCATCAATTACAAACATACCCAAAGCATCAAACAAAGGTGATGGCTTTATTAAGGGATGCCCAGTAACTCCCAAAGTTATCTCCTCCCAATCTTTTCTTGGTTTGGAGAATGCTGCTTGAACCTACATCCAAGTTTCGGGTCCTGCCTTTGGGGTCAGACAGTGCACTCGTGGCTGCACGGAGAACCAGAGTCGGCCTCACAGGCACAGTCTCGGGTAACACAGGGACCAGAAAGCCACCCTCCGACCTGCTCTTGGGAAGCAGTCTTGTGTCCTGAGGCAGAGAAATGTCCCCCACAAGGACATGGGCCTAAGTGCACGGTGGGCTCTCCCCGGGCATATTGGCCCCCTGCCTTCCTCCCACACCAGGATGGGGAGGGTGGGCCAGAAGCTGGCAGCTCTCGCCACCGCCCATCCTCCACCCGCATCCTTGTGGTCTGGCATTGGTGGAAGCTCCGTGCTGTGTGCACTTGAGAGAGGGGAAGTGATGATTGCATTTCTGAGGGGTTTATTTTTTCAGTGATGGGAGGGAATAAAAGAAGATAAAACTGGTGACAGAGTCCGTGAGGATAGAGTGCAGGTATCTGGAAGTGGTCAGAGGTCTCTCACGTCAGACCTGCACGTGTCCCTGGGGCTCGGTGGGCAGCCCTTGGTCTGCAGCAGCACCGCTGACGTAGGGAGAGAGAACACTTCCCGCTCGTCCACGCTGTCGTGTATCCTGAACACCTGGGAGTCAGGGGTCGCCGCACTGACAGGAACTTCTGCGACAGCCTAGTTGTCCTCACAGGCCACTCCTCGAAGGTGCACTCCTCGCAGAGAACGGGTGTGCCTGCCGCCCTCTGCGTCTGTACAGCCGGAAACACCACCGACTCGCGTAGGCAGCCCTGTCACCGTTTCACATTTCCCACCATCTCTTAGGCTTTCAGAAGCTCATTGGATTCAGGCAGCCAGGGTAGGCCTGTGCACCCAGATTGACCTGACCTATCTGCCAGTACGGGCTGACGTGGTCCAGGCTGAAGCCTGCTGTCTGTCTCCTCGGCCCCACCCTGCTCCCCACCCTCACCAGCTTCCTCCCAGCCTCGGCCCAGGTCACAGGGAGCAGACCAGCAGCCCCCGGCTGTGGTGGTGGCTGGCTTAAGCAGGCTGAAGAAGTGAAATCCCCAGCCACTCTTTCCCTTTCAGAGAATGAGAACTGTCCTAGGCCTGGTAGGACTGCCACATCAGGCTTTCGGGGGGCGGGGGGGATCCCTGGGACCCAAGACCTTTAAGCTAAGGGGTAGCACTCATGACTTACATGGCCTGTCTCCTGAGAGCCCAAGAGAACAGATTCATTGCCACCTTGGCTACGACAGCAGGGAAGTAGGTTGGATTTCTGCAGGCTGTTCATGCATTGTTAACAGGCTCATTTCCTTTCTTTAGGGGGGAGGACTCTAGGCGTCAGGGAGGCCCTCCTCCAGGCTGTCTGGTGCAGGCTCTTGTCCTGAGCCAGTGTCCTCCAGGCCCGTCCTCGGGGACACGTGGTGGTTTGCACCAGCTCCCCTTGTTCTCCTCACATGGTCTTCCTGGGCCTTGGCTGCTGCGTCTGCAGACTCAGGGCGGTGGCGTTACACATGGAAGGGCAGAGTGATGTGTGGTGGTTCTGAGCCTGGGCTTGGGAGTCCAGCCTGGAATTCAGATTCCTGCTTTACCTGTTCTCACTCTGTCCTGGGCCAAGGCCCAGCCTCCCAGTGCCTTCTGAGTTATTCTGAGGATTGAATGAGCCAACAAATGGGATACGCTCAATAATTTACAAAGAAAAGAACCTTATTCAAGCCTCATGTTCAGCACTTTTCATTAAGTCTTCTCAATTAATCCCCAGTGAATCATATGTCATTCTCCCTGTCCTATAGGTAAAGAAACTGAGACTCAGAGAGATTCAGTGACTGCCAAGTTCACCCAGCTAGTATGCCACGGTCAGAGTTCAGGCCCATCTGACCCAAAGCCGGGGCTTTTCCTACCCCATCATGCCGCCTTCCAGAACACTGCTGACCCTTTTTCACATATTTTGAGATTGTTACCATGTTCTCCCTGAAACCTCCCCTTCTCTAGGCTGACCTAACCCACCCTGTTTCTTTCTCTGGCCCCAGCACCTTTCACATGACATAATCTTAAGGCTATTTGTGGACCTCTCAACTAGCTGGGTGCCCAGGCCTCACCTGAGCTGTGGGGCCATTGCCTCGGCGAGGCTGTCCACTGAGGGCAGGCAGGGCCCGCGGCCTTGACTCCTGCAGTAGCCACTTGGCCAGGCCGGGGGCCCAGCCAGGCCTGGTGACTGGACATGTCATCTATGAAAGGCCAGTCCTACGACTGTTCATCAGTGAGTGAAATTTTAAATGTTCTTTTATAATTATTTACATCTTAATAGACAATAGTCTCGTGAACCTTTACATGTACTCTATAGTAGGTCCCAAGGAGAACTTCAGATCTGTAAAATTGTGACCGCTTAACTGTGTAATAGGTGAAAAAAATCCCAGCAGCTGGTTGACATGACTGTTTGAAATTGTTTTTAGATTAGTCCATTCTTACTTAGCCTTGGCAGTGGTGTGAATCCAGGGTCCTCAGTGCTTACTCAGCTGCTTTCAGGGGCCCTTAGAAACAGCCGGAACCCTGGGGTGTACGTGTGTTTAGTGGTTTACAGAATGCTAACATCTAGACTTCTCTGCTGTAGAATCTGTTCGAAACACGCCCAGCACTGATACCATGCCAGCCTCCTCGTCTCAGACGTGCTGTACTGATCACCAGGATCCTGAAGGTGCTACCAGCTCCTCTTACTTGGCCAGCTCCCAAGAGGAAGATTCAGGCCAGAGTCTCCCTACAGCCCACGTCCGCCCTTCCCACCCATTGAAGAGCTTCGCCGTGCCTGCCATCCCGCCCCCGGGCCCTCCCACCTACGACCCCGCACTGCCGAGCACACCGTTACTGTCCCAGCAAGGTGAGTGAGGGCGGCTGCTCTGGAGGGACCCTTTGGCTCTGGATTATGGCAGAAGTCACCTTTTCTTTAAAGAATAACAAAGCAAATGTCCTCTATGCTTCTCCCAGCGATTTAAAGTAGCAGGGTGCTGTTGCCCCTCTCAGGGAGTGTGTGGGTTCCCTGCTGCAGGAATGCACAGGAACCAGGGACTGACCGGCTGTGGAGTGTGAGCTGGCTTTTTAGATTGTGTTTTGGGTGCAGGATCCTTGGTGGTCACAGCTGGTAGCCTGGCTGTGAGCAGCAGATCTCCTCCGCCCAGCTTCCCAGAACTGCCTCCCTCCACAGGGTCCCTGCCAGCCAGGGGAGGGAGGGGCAGGACAGGGAGGCCAGGGCTGGGGAAGAAGGAGGAGCCTCAGGAAATGAACTCCCGAGTTCATGCAGCTACACCAAAGTCCCCTGACCTCAAAGGCATGCCTTTTCCCTGCTGGTTCACGTTATTATCTGTTATGGTGGTATGTTTCGGAATAAGTCAGTGGTTTTTCAAGCCTTTTTATTCTGAAGACCGCTTTATATTCTTAAAAGTCATCAGGCCCAGAAAAGAGCTTTTCCTCAATATGTGCTGCATTAGAAATTAAAACTGAGAAATTTTAAAACCATTTCATTTATTTAAAAATAGCCATACAACCCTGGCCAGTGTGACTCAGTTGGTTGGAACGCTCTCTCGTAGCCAAAAAGTTGCAAGTCCGATTCCTAGTCACAGCACATACCTCAGCCGTGGGTTCCATCCCCCGCCTGAGCGCCTGTGGGAGGCAGCCGCCCGGCGCTCCTCTCCTGCATGGGCACTCCTTCCCACTTCCCCGGCCTCTCACTCTGAGAGCAATGAAAAACTGTCCTCAGGTGCAAACAAAGGGAAAAAATAGCAATACATCTGTCATATTAAGGTAATAGCATTTTTATGAAAAATAACTTTTCCACCTGGCTGGCGTAGCTCAGTGAATTGAGCACGGGCTGCAAACCAAAGCATCGCAGGTTCGATTCCCAGTCGGGGCACATGCTTGGGTTGCAGGCCATGACCCCCAGCAACCGCACATTGATGTTTCTCTCTCTCTCTCTCTTTCTCCCTCCATTCCCTCTCTAAAAGTGAATAAATGAAATCTTTAATAATAATAATAATAATAAAAAGTTAAGGAGATAAAGAGCAGGTGTAAGACCCTGTGATGAGGAACGTAGCTAGTTCATAGATTAGCCCATGACCTTGAGCACATGAACAGACTAGTGGAGCTGAAAGAGTTGGTTTGGAGTGATACAAAAAGTAAATATTCGCCCTGGCTGGCATAGCTCGGTGGATTGAGCGCGGGCTGGGAACCAAAGTGTCCCAGGTTCGATTCCCAGCCAGGGTACATGCCTGGGTTGCAGGCCATAACCCCCAGCAACCGCACATGATGTTTTTCTCTCTCTCTCCCTCCCTCCCTCCCCTCTCTAAAAATAAATAAATAAAAAATCTTAAAAAAAAAAGTAAATATTCAAAATAAATAACTTTTTCAAAACAGAAATAAAGGGGGAATGGTGACACTGTGTTATTTCTGCAAATCTCTGGGACGTGTGGTTTGACAGAAGACGGCGCCGTTCCCCTGCCGGCGTCTGTGTGCATCCTGGTGCGCTGTGTCGTTTCGGTTGAAGTGTGAGGAGAAAATCCGGTCTCACAAATATGTAGTTGAAAAAAGGGAAGAATATTTTTACAACTTTTTTAGATTACCAGGGATACTCTTTTTCATCTACAGCAAAACTCAGCAAGTTGTAGTTTCTTACATTTTTATTTGTAACATGGACTCAGAAACCATCTTTGTTCCATTAAAATCCATCTGTCTTGTCTTTTGAATGCATTTCACAGAACACACATGCCAGTCATTTGGGAGATACTGGTTTACTGAGTTATATAGATCCTCCAGATCTTTGTACATTTCATTATATAATATCTAAAAACACATTCATTTATATTACCAAAGTCCGTAAATATCAGGAAGCTCTCAAACTCACGGTGGTAGTTACAAGGTTTTCAAAATTCTAATTTTAACTTGAAACTTAAATTTCATTATTGGCAGTAAATACTGTCCATTGTTTCCTTGAAGCGACTGGCCTACTTCATTCGCTTTCTAAAAAACGTCTGCCAGGCGATCCGCCCCGGCACCGGCTCATCGGGCTGTCTCCGCGGCTGTTCCCGTGCGCATGTCGGCTCGGGGGCCGCTGAGGACCGGGGCCACACGCCGTGTGCGTGTTTTCCGTCCCGTCACAGGCCGCGAACAGATGTGTGACCGAGGCCTAGACTTAGTACAGCAGTGTTTGCTGTTTCGTTGAGGATGAGCCTACGTTATACTGACCTTGTCAAACTGCAGGTTCGGGTCAGTGAGCGACTTGACAGTTCGGTGCCACTGCCTTCCCTTCTGCCCGGGCTCCAGCAGCGTGACCCCACGGTTGCTTTTGTAGCGTCAGCGTAAAGGCAAACAGTGCCTTAGTGCTGTTAGGGAAAGAGTTTGATCTACCCGACATCCTGCAAGGGGTCTGTGGACCACTACATTGTGAGGCCCACTAGCCTGGGGGTTAGTTTTCTAAGGGCAAACGGAGTATTTTCTGTGGCCTTGTGGGTGCCCTTTCTCCTCTGTCCGCCTTGTCTCCGTGCCTCCTCAGAGTGGGGCCTGCGCCGGGTCTGGGTGGGAGCGAGCTCAGCCGCACGCCTGACGGCGCCTTTCCCCGCAGCTCTGAACCACCACGTTCACGCGGTGAAGACAGCCTCCATCGGGACTTTGGGAAGGAGCAGGCCTCCTGTGCCCGTGGTGGTGCCCAGCGCCCCTGAAGTGCAGGAGACCACGAGGATGCTGGAGGACTCCGAAAGTGTAAGTTCGTGGGCTCTCCGCCCAGTCAGGATGTCTGGGGGCGTGTCCCAGGGCCCCGGAGGGCACTGGCCCGGAGGGCAAAGCAGGGTCACTTGTCATTCAGCAGACATGCACCCATGGGCACCTCCTCAGAGCCGGGAACGGTGCTGAGACGGCTTCTGGTCCTCTCACCCTCGCCAGCCCAGCCAGTTATTTTTTTCTCCCCTGCCCACCCCTAGCCTTCCTTTCAGTCTGCCCTCTGTCCCTGGTCCTCTTTTCGGTTTGAACCATCCACATCTTCCTTCCCTCTTCAGTCCCACCTCATGACCTGCTCTGAGCAGGGTGCTGAAGGAGAAGGTACTTGCTTGAGTTGGGTGCTCTCAGACGAAAAGCCAACAGGGTCTCTCCTTGATTTTTCTCTCTCACATTCCAATAAAAACATTTCCCTCTGCATTTCCAGGTACAGGACACTTTAAGAGGAAAGCTAGGGGCCCAGAGATCAGGGGACAGAGCAACTACCTGTATTGACTGTAACAGACAGGCAGCAGCTGGCGGCCCTGGGCCGAGTGTCGTGGGAGAGGTGTTCTGCAGTGTGAAGAAAGGAGTGGCTGCTGACTTGGAGGCGTACTGGCCCTGGCACCTCCCATACTCTGTGACCCCGAGGGCCAGCCGGGGCTTGGTAGTCAGTCTCTCGGGGCAGTCTGACACTGACACTTCAACTCTCTCTCTGGGCTCTCCTCCTGGCCGGCTCCTCGACCACACCGAGTAACAGTGTGCTCTCTTACAGACCTACGAACCAGATGAGCTGACCAAAGAGATGGCCCACCTGGAAGGACTGATGAAGGACCTAAATGCCATCACGACCGCATGACGACCTTCACCAGGACATGACTCCAGCCCTGAGTTCAAAAGTCTTGGGACTTAGCCTTGAAAACAAGGAATTGTACAGAGGACAAGAGGACAGCACTTGAAAACACAGAGTGAGCATGCAGACCTGCCCGCATCCCTGCGTGGGGCAGCCCCGCCACGGCCACCTGCCTCCTCCTGGTCAGCCTGGAAGCTGCCCGTGTCGGGGCAGCTTCCCGTCACCTGCTGGGACCCTGCGGGACTGGCGGAGCCGCCGGGCGCCGCGTCTGGGGAAGAGGCAGGGAGCGCCACCGGCGTATTTCACTCCGTGGTCAGGCGGTGCTTCGTGCTGTGGCTGCATCGCCTTTGTGGGGTGTAGATGTTGCATTTATGTACAGTTTTATTTGCGTCCTATTTTACCTTCAGAAGTGAAACACAGTCAGAACCAAGGAAGTCCGTGGTGTTCTCCACAAGTGGTTGGCATTTGACTGCTTGTCTGAATTACGTATGGAAAGTCATCAGCGATGTGCGTTGTTCCAGGGATTGGCTTGTTTTTTTGTTTTTATTTTTATTTTTAATTCTGAATCATTGCATCCTCTGCCAGCTGTTAACCCATCACTCTGAGTGGGGAGGAAATGTTGCATTGCTGTTTGTAAGCTTTTTTATTATTTTTTTATTATAATTATTAAAGGCCTGACTTTCTCCTCTCATCACTGTGAGATTACAGATCTGCCTGAATGATGTGTAACATTGAAAAGACTTGTTTGTTGCTTCTGTGCAGTGTCAGTACTGGGTGGGGTGGGCCGGGAACGGGAAGTGGGGGCTGCCGAGGCCCCGGGGCTGTTTCCCCCGCAGTGCTTTCCTCCGGAAGCCTGCGGAGAAGGGAGGCATCCACGTCACTGTCCCTTCCCGGCATGTCCATCTCTGCTGTCACTAAGCTGCAACTGGACTTTGATTTGGACCTAGTTAAAAGCTCTTCTGTGCAATAGGTGGGTTCGAGGGTTGGGGGCCCTGACGTCCTGCTCAGGTCCCCGTGAGCGTGTCCGTGTGGAGCAGGCAGGCGCCGCGCTGCCGTCTGCAGCAGTGCCGCGTGCCGTCCACAGCCTGCTCTGTTCCCACGGGGGAAGTTGGGGTTAACAAGGAACTTTGTTTCCTCTTAGGACTCCTTGCTTCTCTCGTTCCCTGTCCTCAGCCAGGCCAGCTGTCACTTCCATTAGCAAGAATGAAGTGAGGGTTGCAGTGCCTCCGAGGCTCTCTGCCTCCTTCTGAGCAGTGTTCTTGAAGTAGCAGGGGATGGGGACAGAGAGGGTCACAGGAGGCAGCTGTCCCCCGACCCCGGCAGCTCAGCTGAGCCTGGGGTGAGAATGAGCAGCAGGTCTCCGGGGAGTGTCGGGTGGCCCGGCCACACACGGAAGCCTTTGCCTTCACAAATTGTCCATCTTCTTTGTCTTAAAAAGGTAAAGAGCTGAGGTGTTGGTTCTTTTTAACATTAAGAATATATTATGAAAAAGTACAGGACAGACCCTCAGGCATCTTCCTCAGAAGAGAGTGTGGAAGGCAGTGCAGAGGGCCGCCTGGGCTCGGGTCCCACCGCCCAGCAGGGGTCAGCTGGTGAGACCTCCACTGGGCACCCGGCCCTGGCCCCGCCGGCACCTACTGGCCTTTGTACGTTGGTTATTTCCCCCTTTTGAGTCTTCTCACGTATTTGCTTTTCTAGACGATGAACTCTGTATTTATTATTTGGGGCAATGGAAAGTGCAATGCCGACTCCTGCCGCCCTGCCCGCTGGCCACAGAGGACAGCGCCGGGCAGGGCCCTGCGGAGCCTGGACATGCGCACTGCTCCCGACCAGAGCACTCCGAGCGCCTGCACCAGGGGCCAGAGTCCCCAGGAACCGGCTCACCTTCCGCCCAAAGAAACATGCTCGGTATTCAGGTCCTTCCCTCCCGCAAGCCCGGACACTTCTGTTACCTCGGGGCCTCGGTACCTGGGCACTGCCACAGAGCTGGGGCGGGGGCGCGGGGCTATTTTTAAATAAAGTAACTGCTCAAAGTTGGGGGTTTTTTAAAATTAAGAAAAAGGAAAGTTATTCCGTATTGCACCTTTTCACAATTTAATACATTTTCTTACATTTGCTGTGATTTTTGAAACGAAACCATCCATTGTGTGTCTTGTAATGTCCCGCAGTAGCGGCTGCCCAGCAGCACCCTCCGGGAGGATTTGGAACGGACACGTCTGCCACGGCGCCGTCCACCTGAGGGGGCACGGAGGGGGCGCGGTCCGCCCGAGGGGACGGGTGCTGCTGGGGCCGGTTGCTGTACACACTTGTTTGGCCTTTTCTGTAGTTGATGCTGTAAACTCTATGGCTTTTTAAAAAACAATTTCATGTTTTTATTTAGCATTGGAAATCCAATAAATACACTTTTTTAATCCAGTCAAACTCTGGTTGGAGTCCTTTCTTTGTTCCTTAAGAAAACGGAGCTTTGGAGCCCCTGCTTCCCAGCCTCAAATCGACCCCACTGCTGCCCTCACAACTACAAAGGCAGGAGTTCTCAGCGCCCCAGGGGGTGTGCCCCTGCGCCAGGAGGCTGCAGGCAGAGGTGGTCTGCTGGCCCCAAAGATGAACCCTGTCCCTGTCCCACCCCGTCACTGCTGCCCTGCAGGCGCCCAGCAGCCTGAGGAATCAAAGGTGACTCCTGTCAGAAATGGCTGAGTGAGCCGAGCAGGGAAGTGCAGCAGCTGCTGTGGCACCACCCAGGGCGGCAGCTCTTGGAATTGGCACGCAGGTGGACAGCCCATGCTGGGCCCAGGCCTCCTACTCCTGGCCTGCCTCTCAGGGTGGAGCCACACTGCTGCAGGTGTCTGCACCTGTCTGCAGGTGTCTGCAGGTGAGCCCTGCCCTCCCTGGGCTGCCTCACCTGACTGCATTCCTCTGTGCCTTAGCTCAGGCCACTGTAAAAAAAAAAAAAAAAAAAAAAAAAAAACACCATAGAATAAAGGTTTTAAAGAGCAAACATTTATTTCTCTCAGTTCTGAAGTCCAAGCTCAGGGTGAGCTATGCTGGGGTCTGGTGACAGCCTGCTTCCTGCTTCCTGGTTCATAGACTCATGGATGTCTCCTCTCTGTGCCCTCACGTGGCAGAAGGAAGAGCTCTCCGGGGTCTCAAAGGGCACTAAGTCCATTTCATGAAGGCTCCTCCCTCATGCCCTAATCACCTCCCAAAGCCTCCAACTTCATGTACCATCACATTGGGGGTTAGGCTTTCAACATGTAAATTGGGGGGGAAATATACCGTTCAGTCCGTAACACTAAGATACAGCATGCGAGGATCTGCACTTGGAAGGGTGGTGAACACAACAGCCACAGGCCTGCCCTCCATGAACTTGCAATAGAGTGAGGGCTGGACACGGGGCCCAGCATCCATTCTACCTGCTCCCTTGGCCCCGGGACCTCATCTGCTCTGCTGCCAAGTGTGCTTTATGAAACCCAAATCCTGTCATTCCTGTCAGTGGCGCCCTACTGGCCTCAGGTGGAGTCGGAGCTCCCAGTGCTAAAGTCGGTGCCAGTCTTCCACAGCCTCCAGGTCCAGACTCACGTCGCCGGTGCACCTGATCCCCAGCCACCTGGGAAGGCGGCCTGGGAAACACTTCAGTGTCTGGAATGCACTCCATGGCTGCTGCTATTTTAAGCAGATACCCCAGTGCTGGCCCTTCTACACATCTGTAGGCGGTGCCCTTGGCGTATTTTACAGAGTTTATCTGTTAGTCTTTCTGCATTGCACTGTGAATGCAGTGGGGACATGATTTCTCATTCCTCCCTGAATGTTTAATGCCACTGGCAGTTTCTGACAACAGCAAAGCTTGTCTCCTGGATGGATGGACGGACAGGAAGACTTGGGGCCTGGAGTGTATTGGAAGGCTTCCCACCCATGCAGCACCCCAACTTTCCCTCGGAGGGGTCCTAGTAGGGCAGGAAATCCTAACCTACTAAGGCAGGGGTACTGGTGCCAGGACCCTCCCATTCCAGCAACCCCCTTTGGATGTCCTGGGATGAACTTGGAAGACAGGAAGAACTGCCTGCCTGGCAGGGTCATAAATGATCCTGATGACCAACTGGGTGCTGGGAACTAGGGCAAGGATGTCCTTCAAACTGGTCTAGAAGGAGCATTATGTACAAGGCTTCCTATGAAGAAGAAATGTCCCCTTTCCTAGGCCATCAGTCCTACCCAATTTCAGCCACCTGCTGGCGGGGCCTGATCTCAGCAGCAGAGACCAGAGAACAGCACTGAACAACCCTCAGGCTGATGGGGAAGGGCTGTGGGTGCGAGTCGGGGGGAGCAGAGCCACGAAGGGCCAGCTCGGCCCACGCAGACAAAGGGCTCCCGACAGCGGGTGCCCAACTCTCCTTGGGTTTCCAGCTGCCACAGGAGAAAGTCCACCAGAAGGGCTGGGACACACGTGGGAGAGCCAGTTATTCAAGAAGAATATTTTACAGTTTCATAATCATTAAAAGTATCTAACGTTGAAAATGGTATTTAAAATTCTGATCACCCTCTGAGTAAAATGGATGATGTTCATCCCAAAATGCTCTTTTGGTCAACCAGGAGTTAGATGAGTTTCAGGGATGAAAAGATGGGCCTAGAGCTGAGCTCAGACGTGGTTACAGGGAGCCAGCCCTTCGCTGCACGAGAGAATGAGAAGAATGTGTAACTTCCTCAGATATCTTGGGGGTGGGGCTTAGTGCTGGCAACAGGTGTAACCAACAAGATGATGAGCGAGCAAGATGCTGGGTGGGAAGTCACAGTGGGAATTGGATGCCCGTGGGGTGCCCCAAAGAACTTTCTAGAATTAGAAGACATGACAGGCAAAGTGACACGGCTGGCTCTTCGCACTTCTCCGATGTCACCCCCCAGCCCCCACATCCTGTACAACCTCTGCCAGGGCATGAAGCCTCATGTGAGTGGCTGGCTCCCCCAGCAGAGAGAGGGGCATCTGGACCAGCAGGCCGAGGAGCAGGCACAAGTCTGGTAGGGGGAGGGTGGCCGTTCTGAGCCGGAAGTGACCAAAAGCATCTCAGCCTGGGAATTCAGAGAAAATCCAGGGGACAAGATTTTTCACAAGTCAAGAAATGTGAATTCCAGTCTGTTTGGAATTCCTAAAATCTCATCTGGATTTTAAGGGTCAGGCTGACCTCCTCAGCTGGTGCCACCACCTCAGGGGCCCAGAGCAAAGCCCCATCACCCTGTCCCAGGGACATATGACGGCTCATCAGTGGGTCTGCTTCCTGCGGGCCTGCTCCCCCGGAGAGGCAATTTGGGAGCCATTCTAAACTCTTCCCTCAACATCACAGCAGCTCATGCGCTCAAATACCCCCATAGTGGCTCCTCTTCACTGTGTGTTGGACCAGCTCCACACTGAACACCCCTCCGGCCTCAGCCTCACACACTGTGAAGTGACTTTTCTAACACCAATCTGACCTCTCTCCCCTACTCATCCTTATGCCATAGCTCTCTCCCCCACCTGCCTCACCTGCCCGGTAGAATGGAGTGCCACATGACCCTGTGTGCCTCATTGCTTTTATTTGCCACTTAAGGTGCCCTTTCAGCCAAATTTGGCCCTAGCAATACAGAGCAATTTGCAATTACAGAATAAGGCATGATGCCCCACCCCCTACCCTCACCACTGGCTTTGTTTGCCTGGTAAATTTCTACCCATCTTTACAGATACAGCCTAACCACCCAACCCCCTGACGGTTCTTGTTCATGTTCCTGTCTCTTCTAGTACATGTAACTCCTGAAGGAAAGCAACCATGTTTGTTTTGGGATTCTCCATCCAGTGCCTAGTACATAGTAGGTGTTCACAACGATGGACTTGAAGTCACCAGGCCCAGTGCTTGACAAAGCCTGAATTCTTTCTGGGAGTATATACTCAGAAAGGTTTTGCAGAGGAGATGAGGCTGAGCAGAGCCCAGGAGGCTGTCGATCTCGAAGGATGGGCTGATGCAGAGCCAACAACCTGCCTGCTTCACGTGACCATCAACACACCAGTTTCAAGAGAACCATCCTGTGTCACACTGCACCAGGGCCTCGAGACCGCTCAGCCTCCTATCATTGCATTCATCTCCCGCCAGGCCACTGGGAGAACCTGCAGGGTGCACAGGGCTGGCACTATGCTCCCCAAATCCCTGGGGCACTGCAAGAGCAATTTTGGGCCCAGTGGAGCTGGATTTGTTTGGCCAGGTGTCACAGGTGGGGGTCAGGCCTAGTGAGTTAAGAATACAGTGGGTCCCTTCCATAAGCCCAAAACCCAGGACAATTCTGAGCAGCTTTCTGAAAGAGGACAGAAAGAGCTGGGATCCATTCTTGAAGACAAAGTGATAGATCAGGCTCCCATAGGCAAAGTCACCTTGGAAACAATGGGAGAACCAGCTGATGGACATTCCAGACTCACACACAGAAGGGAAACTGTTGGAACCCAAACCAAAGAGAACTTGGTGTAGGCAGGTGGAGTGAGAGGAGGAATATTTGGGGTCAATCACAAAAGGGTCTTCCTCACCCAGAAAGGTGGGAATCATGCATGGTTTCATAAATATTTCTGAAGGCTTACTGTGTGCCAGGCACCGGGTGCACAATGAGTAAGAACGCCTCTGCTGAGTCATTCAGGCTAGAGGACACGAGAGACAGAGTTGCCATTCAGCTGGAAAAGTGCTCAGACACCCGACAAAGGGACCCGGCAAAGCAAGGGGCCTGGGGCTGCAGAGTGAGTGGCTGGGAGGGCGGTGGGGGTTCACCAAAGGAAGGAAATGGCGTTTCTTTTAGCACCACTTGCACTCGATCTAAAAAGCAGGGACAATTCACATGCTGGTCAAATTACAACAGAAATACTTCTAAAGGATTCAATCAAGAGAAAGTGAGGGAATTCCCCAACAGAAGCCTGGGAAACTGAATCCAAGTGGCAAATGAAAAGGTGAGCTGGCACTCTTCTGGGGAAAGGCCTAAGACCAGAAACCTGGACAGGGGAGAGGCAGCCTCCAGGACGTCGGAGCCAGCCTGTCACTGCACTCAGCCCGCGCTGCCAGGGAGGCGCGTGAGCACGTGGCGGGGAAACCAGCCAGTCAGGAGAGGAAACTGAGGGTGGCCAGGCTGGCACTGCCGTGTTTAAAAAATAAGTAAAAACCCTCATCTCCCTTGAGAATTTGCTGTAGATTTTTGTGTCTATATTCATAAGGATTATTGGTCTCTAGTTTTTTTTTTCTTTTTGTATTTTTAAAATCTGGTTTTGGTATCAGTGGAATACTGGCCTCATAGAAAAAGGAAAGTGTTCCCTCCTCCTTCAGCTTTCAGAAGAGTTTGTGAAAGATTGGTGTTGTTCCTTAAACATGTGGCAGAATTCACGAGTGAGGCTGTCCAGTCCTGGGCTTTTCTGTATGGGAAATTTATGACTAACTTAATCTTTGTGTGTTATATGCCTAATCAGATTCTCTATTTCTTCTTCATTCAGTTTGGGTAGTTGGTGTCTTTCTAAGAATTTGTTCATTTTATCTCGGTTGTCTTATTCGTTGGCACACTATTGTTCATAGTGTTCCTTTATATTCCTTTTTATTTCTTCAAGGTTGGCAATAGCATCCCCTCTTTCATTCCTGAAGTTAGTGTGTTGAGACTCTCTTCCTCTCTCTCCTTCCATGTGTGTGTGTGTATATGAGTGTGCCTCCTTTGTTGGGTTTTGGAGGTGTGCAAGTAGTAAGTTTATTTTCTTTGATGTAGAAAGAGCAGAGCTAATTTGATTCCCCAAGTGAGGAAAAATTGCAACATTTGCCAATAAAAACTTTCCTTCAAACACTTATTCAGATCTGTGTTAAAATCATTGATTGTCATATCAAAGAAACTGCAATTTCGAGTTTATTCACAGACATAAAAAAATGTGTAACTTGGTAAGTTTCAAAACGGTAAACCCATCCCAGACCATAATTACCACGGGGAGAATGCTTCTCGGCCGAGATTCGGCAGCACTGCAGCACCGCAAATACCCACTTCATACTAGGCCTGAGCATTTTTCAAAGAGTGCACACATTCTTAATACGTCTCTTCTGGAAATGGGCTCAAATGCCTTATAGTCTCCAAGAGGGTTACTTGTCAATTGTCAAAATTTGTCAGTTTTGATCTTTCCAAAGGACAGCTTTTGGTTTTGCTGATTATCTTGATTTTCTATTCTCTATTTTATTTATCTCTGCTCTAATCTTTTTATGTCCTTCCTTGTGCTAGCTTTGTTTAGTTTGTTTTTCTTTTCCAAGTATTTTCAGGTGAATGTTTAGGTTACCGATTTGAGGTATTTTTGAATACAGGAGCACTCGGCCCTCTCTGGCCCTCGGAGCCCCGCCCTCGCTGCGCGACGCAGTTGTGGGCTGTGCTTTCGTTTCCATTCATCTTGACTTACTTTCTCACGCTCCTTGTGACCTCTTCTTTGACTCATTTGTGTTTTAGAAGTGTGTTAATTTCCATATATTTTTAAATTTTTCAAATTTTCTTATGTTATGGTTACTAATTTTATTACCGTGGTGGTTTGTATGACTTCAGTCTAAACTCACTGAGGCCGGGTCTGCAGCCTCACGCGCCGCCCACCTGTGCCATGCGTGGCCTTGAGCAGAAGGTGCATTTTGCAGTTCTCAGGTGGAGTGTTCTGGATGCCTGTCAGATGCTCGTTAGTTTATATTTTTGTGCAAATTTTTGTTTCCTTGCTTATTCTCTATCCAGCTGTTCTGTCCATTATTAAAAGTAAATATTAAAGTCTACAACTATTGTTGTTAATTGTTTACTTCTCCCTTCCATTATGTCAGGTTTGCTTTATGAGTTTGAGGGCTCTGTTGTTAGATGTATATATGTTTATAATTGTTAAATCTTCTTGATAGATCGACCCTTTTATTACTTTAAAATATCCCTTGTCCTCAGTAACAATTTTGTCTGAAAGTCTACTTTGATACTAGTATGGCCACTCCAGCTCTCTTCTGGCTAATGTTTGCGTGCTACATCTTTTCACATTCTTTCCGCCTGTATGCTGTGCCTTTGGACATGAAGTGTGTCTCTTTATGTGGACAGTTTATAGTTGGATTTTATATATATTATATATGATACATTTAATATATTAAATATAATGTCAATAAATACTATTCTAGTTATTTTATATATTAGCATTACATTAACACATAATAATGTATTTCTAATATATTTCATTATATATGATACATTTATGTTAAAACAATTTTAATATATAATTTTATACTTTTTTATATTTTATATTTATTTCATTAATATAGCTTTTAAGTCATTCTGCCAACTTCTGCCAGTTAATTTAAGTGTTTAATCTATTTACATTTTATATAATTACTGGTAAGGTAGGATTTACATATGGCATTTTGCTATTTGTTTTCTATATGTCCTTATTTTCATCCTTCTATTACTCTGTTACTTTCTTCTTTTGTGTTAAGTAAATATTTCCCAGTGTACCATTTTAACTCCCTTGTCAAAAGGCATGATCCATAAAAGAAAAATTTCACAAGTTGAACATCATCAGATTTAGAAATGCTCACCATTTTAAAGACCTGGTTAAGTAAATGAAAAGGCAGGCAATAAAACAGGAGAAAATATTTGCAAAATATATATTGTATAAAGGACTTGTGTTCTGAATATATTATTTATAATTCAATAATAAGAAAACAAATGACCTGGGGAAAACAAACAGATAAAATTTTGAACAGTTACTTTACCAAAGAACCCACATGGATAGCCAATAAACACCCAAAGCTGGCATTGCGCACCCTCTGAAATGCTAAAAATAAAAGACAAACCATATTAAGTGTTGCAAAGCTATGCAGCAGCTGAGACGCTCGTGCGCTGGCTGGTGGGAATGCAGACAGTACTCCAGCTTTGGAGAATCACCTGCAGTTTCTCTTCAAGTTAAATGTAGATCACTACGTGTCAGATGACTCAACAAGCTACCCCTGGATTTATACTCAAGATAAGTGAAAATCCACATCCAAATGAAAACTTGACTATGAATGTTGATAGGAGCTTTATTCTTAAAGCCAAAAGCTGGAAACAGCCCAGCTGCTCCTCAGTGGGCTCGTGAGCAAACAAACTGTGGCACACACACACAAGGGTGCACGAGACAGCACAGACAGATCTGGGAAGCTTTAGAGAAATGAGGGAAATCAGACATAAGAGACGACAGTGTGTACAATTCCATTCATGCAAAATTCTGGAAAAGGTAGAAGTTCAGGGACAGAACGCAGATCGCCGGGGTGAGGAGTGGAAGAGGGGCTTGGCTGTAAAGGGACATGAGAGAATTTGGAGGAGCGTGGAAATGTTCTGTATCTTCATGGTAGGGGTGGTTGCAGGACTGTGTAAGACTGTCAAAGCTCATTGAACTGTACACTGAAAGTGTGTGGATTTTGTTATATATAAATTATACCTCAATAAAGAAAATGGATACCATTAGCAAATAATAATAAAAATACAAGATACGAAGACTTAATCTAACAAAACGTACAAACCTCCATGGAAAACCATACGACTCGATGAAAGACTTGGCAGAGAGAGTTCATGCCAGCAAACATTCCATGAGCTCCCCACACAACTTAGCTGCCTCCCCTGCTATACTGTGGCCGGGTGACAATGGCATATGTGTCGCTGCAGGAGAGAAGTCATTCGGAATCAGTCATTTCTCCCAGGCGTCTCTTCTCCTCTCACAGTGGTCTTGGAGACCAACATCCAAGCTGATGTCAGGGGACTTTACCTGAACTATAATAAACCTTCACTGTGTTAAACCAACGAAATTTGGGGCTTTTTCTGCTGGGCAGCAAGTGCTAACTGCCCTAACTAATACATAAGACATTAAAGAAGATCCAGATGCAGGAAGACTTACACACTTTCATTCGTAGGAATGCAAATTTTAATAATAATGTTTATATAATTCCAAATCAGAAAACCATCAAGTTCTTTTTTTAAGATTTTATTTATTTATTTTTAGAGAGAGGGGAAGGGAAGGAGAAAGAGAGGGAGAGAAACAGCATGTGTGGTTGCCTCTCGCACACCTCCCACTGGGGACCTGATCTACAACCCAGGCATGTGCCCTGACTGGGAATCAAACCTGCAACCTTTTGATTTGCAGGCCCGCACTCAGTCCACTGAGCTACACCAGCCAGGAGAAAACCATCGAGTTCTTCATGAATCTTAACCTGATTGTACAATGTGTGTGGTAGCACAAAGACTAGAATAGTCAAGACATTTATTAAGAAGAAGATGGTGGAGGACTTGGTCTGCTAGACAGCAGCATACTTTAAAAACCTGCAGTAATGAAGTCACTGTGCTATCTGAACAAGGATAGACCAGCCAATGGTACTGAACAGAGAGCCTCACACAAACCCAGATCCGGTATATAAATGACATTGTAAATTGGTAGGAAAAATAGGTTGTCCATAGGGAATTGAAATGTGCCCGGCACCACACCCAAAGTCAAGGTCAGGTTAAGGACTTAAATATGAAAGACAACGCTTCACATTTTTGGACCTTAATATAGAAGAATATCTTCATAACATCAGAGTAAGATAGGTTTCTTAAACCAGCAAAAGAGGCACTAAGAAATACTAGATTTTTAAAAAATATTGCTATCCTTGGCCTTATTAAAATGCAAAAATTCTGTTCATCAAAACACACCAAAATAAAAGTGAAAATTGAAGCAATAAGTGGAGGAAAGATATTTTGATTGTGTGCATTTAAAGCTCCTATGAATCAATAAAGAGAACAATAAGAAACTGGGCAAAATGCATAAACAATATTACTCAAAAGAGGAAACAAAAATGGCAAATGAACATACCAAAAAATCCAACCTTCTTGATAGTTAGGGATTTTCACATTAAGACACGGTGAGGTATTACTAGGTTGGGAAAAGAAAGAAAGTCTGATGACCCTGGCTACTGGCAAGATTGTGGGGCAGGAGTGAGTCTCGGACACTGCACTTGGGGGTGCAGGCAGTTGGGGCCGCTTACAACAGTGTGTTATCTTGTAAAGTGAAGAGTAATTTACCCTGTGACTCAGTTCCTCCACTCCTATGTACAGAGTCTAGAGATCCTTTTACACATCAAGGAGCCATAAACAAGAACATTTGCAGTAGCAGTGTTTATAACTGCTGATCAAACTATCTGTCTCCAGAAAAATGCACATGTAAATGGTGGCATATTCACATACAGGAATGCAATAACAGTGAAAACAGGCTAACAGGGTCCATGTATCAACAGGGTCTCAAAATTACAATACTGAATGAGGAAAGTAAATTACTAATAATACATACAGCATCATACCACTTATCGGCATATAAAATTCAAAATTTCACAAATATATTCTGTGGTTTATGAAAGTGGATGGGGTATGACCTTCTGGTGCAGGTGATGAAAAGGTGCATAATTTGTAAGTTAAGTTAAACAATAATAAAATGGACTAAAACTAGTCTGCTTTATATTATCATAATGCATCAGCAATTCTGAACAATATTATTGATAAAATTCTCCTTTTCACAAAGGCAACTCTTCCAATTCCCACCTGGGTATGCAACTAAGCATCGTTGAGAGACATTTCATTTCAGTAGAAACGTGTCAGGAGAAGCGAGGGAACCGCAGAACAAAAGCTCAGATGAGAGGAGGACTAGTCAAGAGGCAGGGTAGTTGACACTGTGACCCCTCCTCCAAGGACCACACCAAGATGGCAGCTGAATAATAGTAGTAGAACCACCTGGAATCTAGCTGAACAGAAGCCCTATAACCAAGGATATAAAAGAGCCACATCAGAACTGGTAGGAGGGGCAGAGATGCGAAACAGGCTGGCCCAACACTCAGATGTAGCAGCTGAGAATTGGGAGGAATATCTAGCCTGCAGAGGTCCCACCCCGAGGAGCAAGGGGTCCTAGCCCCACACCAGCCTCCCCAGCCCGGAGCACAAGTGCTGACAAGGCAAGCCCACAAAACATCTGGTTGTGAAAATCAGCAGGAATTCCATTCATCTGAGACAGAGGCTGCTGGGAGTCCAGGCACACTTTTAAAGGACTGAACACAGCCTTGCTCACAGGCACTCACCCTGGGCCCCAGCAAAGGGATAGCAGCTCACTGAAGTACAGGAGACATACAGGAAGAAACTGAGTTTTGTGGCTTCAGGGTAGAGCTGGAAGAACATCCACCCTTGTCCCTCAGTCAAGCCCTCCCCCCACAGAGCCAAATTTGAATCTGCAGTAGTCTGGTGAGCTCCACCCATGCCACTCTGACAACTCCCTGAGACCCTGGCCCACCCAACTCATGTGCCACCTGAGGCTTTTTCAGCAGCAGGCAGCCAACTTTGGCCCATGCTGAAGTCTTTTTAAAAAAACACTCAAAGGCCTTGATTGGTTTGGCTCAGTTGGATTGAGTGCCGGCCTATGAACTGAAAGGTCACTGGTTTGATTCCCAGTCAGAGCACATGCCTGGGTTTGCGGCCAGGTCCCCAGTTGGGGGGCACATGAGAGGCAACTGATCGATATATCTCTCACATGTCAATGTTTCCCTCCCTCTCTTTCTTCCCCTCTTCTCCTCTCTCTAAAAATAAATAACAAATTAAAAATCTTTAAAAAACCCCACCAAAACTCAAAGTTCTGCAGGTCCCAGACAGGCAGGGGGTGGCCTCTGCGTGCCCTGTAACTTATGCTGAGTAGTCTCAGGCTCAGCACTGGCACCAAGTCTGAATTTGCATTAACCTGGTGAACATCACATGCACCACCCTGGCAACTCCCTGAGACCCTGCCTCACCCAACTCTCTTTAACTGCCCAAGGTCCTTTCAGTGGCTAAGTCTTACAGGCAGCTGGCAGGCAGGTCTCAAGGTGCCTTGGGCATTTTGCTAACCTGCCCCAGGGCCAGGTACTGGTGGCAGTTGGCCGTGGTTAGCAGCATGGCCTCTCCCACAGGCATCCCGGTCCAGCAGAGGCAGCTACCAACTACAGACCACTTTGAAGCTCCTAAAAGACATCCCTGGAGCAGTCACAGGCAGTGACTGATATTGGTCTGTGCCAGAGTCCCTCCTAAGAGGCCCCAGAAACAACACACTCTGTGGCCAGCTTCAGAGCACCACCTTATTATATCCCCAAACAGCATACCCAAATGGTGGTCTCAGCAGACACCAGAGCTCACTGGGGCAAATCTTACTGTGTGGTCAGCCTACCAGATACAGAGTTAAAAATAATGGCTACAGAGATGCTCAAGAAATTTAGAACTTTGAGAAAGAGATAGTAAGCCTTAAAAAAGGACATAAAAACCATAAAAAAAGAACCAGTCAGAAATGAAGAATACAATAACTGAACCAAAATGAAGAATTCACTAGAAGGAATTAATAACAGATTAGATAAAACAGAGGACTGAATGATCGATTTGGAAGACAAGGTAGCAGAAAACACCAATGCAAAATAGCAAAAAGAAAATGATTTTAAAAATGAGTATAGTTTAAGGGGCCTCTGGTACAACATCTAGTGTACCAACATGTACATTATCAGGGCACCAGAAGAGGGAAAAAGAGAGCAAAGGACTGAAAACTTACTTGAAAAAATAATGATAAAAAAACTTCCCAAATTCGGAAAAGGCAATAGACATACAAGCTCAAGAAGCACAGAGAGTCCCAAACAATACACCCAAAGAGGACCACTCCAAGACAAATTACGATTAAAATGCCAAAGGTTAAAGTCAAAGAGAGACTATTAATTTCAGGAAGAGAAAAGCAGTTAGTTGCCAACAAGGGAGCTCCCAAAAGACTGTCAGCTGATATTTTAAGAGAAACTTTTCAGGCCCGATGAGATTGGCACAAAATATTCAAAGTGATGAAAAGCAAGGATCTACACCCTTTGCTTTACAGCAAAGCTATCATTTAAAACTAAGGAACAGATAAGAAACTCCCAGATAAGAAAAAGCTAAAGAAGTTTATCACTACCCAACCAGTATTACCAGGAATATTTAAGGAATATTCAAGAAGAAAAGGGAAAAAAGAATGTAAATATTAATGAAACAGCAATAACTGTATATATATTTATAATCAGGTTGAATGTAAATGGATTAAAGGCTTTAATCCAAAGACATAATGTAGCTGAATGGATGAGAAAACAAAACCCATATATATGCTGCCTACAAGAGACAAAATTCAGATCAAAGGTACATATAGACTAAAGTAAAGGGCTGAAAAAATTTTCATGCAAATGTAAATTTAAAAAAAGGTAAGGGTAGCAAACTTACACAATATAGACTTAAACAAAGACTACAATAAGAGACAAATAAGGATGTTACATCATGATAAAAGGATCAATTCAACAAGAGAACATAACCCTTGTAAATATTTATGCACCCAACACAGAAGCAAACACCTAAATATATAAAGCAAATATTGCTCTGGCTGGTGTGGTTCAGTGGATTGAGCACAGGCCTGTGAACCAAAAAGTTGCTGGTTTGATTCCCAGTCAGCACACATGCCTTACAGGTCCCCAGTAAGGGGCATGCCAGAGACAACCACACACTGATGTTTCTCTCCCTCTCTTTCTCCCTCCCTTCTCCTCTGTGTAAAAGTAAATAAATAAGATCTTTAGAAAAAAGATCAATGGGCAAATATTGATGGACATAAAGGGAAAAGTCAACAGTAATGCAGTCATGGTAGGACACTTCCACACCCCATTGACATTAATAGCTAGATCTCCCAAGCAGAAAATCAACAAGGAAACAGTGGCCTTAAATAACACATTAGACCAGATGGATTTAATTAATATTTTTAGAGTATTTTTACCCCAAAGTGGCAGAATATACATTCTTTTTAAGTGCACATGGGACATTTTCTAGGATAGAGCACATGTTAGAATACAAAACAAATCTCAATAAATTTGAGAATGTTGAAATCATATCAAACATTTTCTCTGAAAACAACTGAAAAACACACAAAGAAATGGAGGCTAAATAACACGTTACTAAACAATGAGTGGGTCAACAATGAGATCAAGGAAGAAATCAAAAGATACCTTGAAACAAAAGGAAATGAGAACACAGCACCCCAAAGTCCGTGGGACTCGAGGAAAGCAGTCCTGAGATGGGAATTAGGCATCACGGGCCTGCTAAGAGAAACAAGAAAAATCTCAAATAAACAATCTACCTTCACACTTAAAAAAACTTGAAAAAGAACAACAAAGAAAGCCCAAAGTGAGTAAAGAAAATGAAATAATAAAGATTAGGACAGAAATAAAGGGATGGAAAAAGATATTTCATGAAAATGAAAACAAAATAAAAAGCTGGGGTAGCAATACTTATACCAGACAAAATAGACTTCAAAACAGCAGCTATAATAGGAGACAAAAAGGGCCCAGAAATTCCACTTCTGGGTATCCAAAGAAACCCAAAACATTCATTTGAAACAATTTTTGCATCCATATGTTCACTGTAGTGTTATTTACAATAGCCAAGATATGGACACAAACTTAATCAAATGATGAATGGCCAAAGAAGAGGTGGTACATAGTGTACACAATGGACTATGACTTGGCCATTGAAAAGAGTGAAATCTCACCCTAGCCATATGGTTGGAGCACTGTCCCATAAACCAAAAGGTAACAAGTTTGATTCCCAGTCACAGCATATATCTAGGTTACAGGTTCAGTCCCTGGTCAGAGTATGTATAAGAGGCAACTAACCAACATTTCTCTCTCACATTGATGTTTTTTTCTCTTGCTCACCTTCCCTTCCCCTCCCTCTAGAATCAATGAGCTTGTCCTCAGGTGAGGATAAAAAAAAAAAGACAAATGAAATCTCACCATTTGCAACAACACATGGATCTAGAGGGTACTATGCTGAGTGAAGTAAGTCAGACAGAGAAACACAAATGCCATATGATTTTACTTACATGTGGAATCTAAAGAACAAAGTTAATGAACAACAAAAACAACAACAAGCAGAAACAGAGTCATAGCTACATTGAACATTTTTATAGTTGTCAGAGGGAGGGGAATTTGGTGGCTGAGTAAAAAGGTGAAGGGAGTAATAAGCACAAACTAGTAGTTAAAAATAGTCATGGGGATAAATATAGCATAGGGAAAATAGTCAATACCATGTAATAACTATGTACGATGCCTGGTGGGTACTAGATTTATTGAAATAATCACTTTGTATGTTATATGAATGTCCTGTCAATGGGTTGTGCACCTGGATCTAATATATTATAAGTCAACTGTAATTGCAAAATAAAAAATTAAGCAAAAAAAATGACCTGTACATGAAAAACTACATGACCCTGAAGAAAGAAACTGAAGAAGATATGAATAAATGGGAGCATATGCCATGGTCATGGACAGGAAAAAAATAACAACATTAAAATGTCCATACACCGAAAACAGTCTATAGATTCAACTCAATCCCTATCAAAATACCAAAGGTGTTCTTCACAGAACTAGAACAAATAATCCTAAAATGCACATGGAACCACAGAAGACCCTGAATAGCCACAGCAGTCTCAAGAAAGAGGAACAAAGTTGGGGTTATCACACTACCTAATAGCAAGTTACACTACAAGACTATAATAATCAAAGCAGTATGGTACTGGCATTAAAAACAGACATGTAGATCAATGGACCAGAATAGAAAAACCAGAAATAAGTCCACACCTATATGGTCAATTAATATATGACAGAGGAGGCAAAAGCATACAATGGGGTAAAGACAGTCTATTCAATAATAGCGCTGGGAAAATTGGACAGATATGTGCAAAAAATGAAAATAGATCATATTCTTACACCACACACAAGAATAAACTCTAAATGTATTAAGGACTTAAATATAAGATCTGAAACCACAAAACTAGAAGAAAACATAGGCAGTAATCTCTTTGACATTGCTCTTATATTTTTTCTGACATATCTCCTTAGGCAAGGGAAATAAAAGAAAAAATAAACGAAAGAAAGTATATCAGTCTAAAAAGTTTTGCATAACAAAGGAAACCATCAACAAACAACAGGACAACCTACTAAATGGGAGAAGATATTCACCAATGATGCATCTAATAAGGGGTTAATATACAAAATTTATAGACAATTCATACAACTTAGCACCAAAACAAAACAAATAATCCAATTATAAATAGGCAGGGTACTTGAATAGACATTTCTCCAAAGAGGACATACAGATGGCCAACAGACATATGAAAAGATGCTCAACATCACTAACTTCACACCTGCCAGAATGGCTATCATCAACCAATCAACAAACAACAGGTGGAGAAAGGGAACCCTTGTGCACTATTAGTACTACTCAAATTGGTGCAGCCACTGTGGAAAACAGTATGGAGGGTCCTCAAAAAATTGTTAATGAAACTTTTATGTTGCAATCCATTCCTTTTCTGGATATTTATCAGAAGAAATCCAAAACACTAATTTGAAAAGATATATGCTTCTGTATGTTCACTGCAGCATCATTTACAGTATCTAAGATATGAAAGCAACCTAAGTGCCCATCAATAGACTACTGGATAAAGTTGTGGTACATACATACAGTAGACTATTACTCAGTCATAAAAAGAATAATATCTTACCATTTGTGACAAGATGGGTGGACCTAGAGGGTGTTATACTCAGTGAAATAAGTCAGTCAGAGAAAGACAAATACCATACGATTTCACTTATGTATGGGATTCAAAGAAAAAAATAAATTAACAAACAAAGCAAACAGACTCATAAATACAGAGAACATTTTGATGGTTACCAAATGGAAGGGGGATTGGGGTGATGGGTGAAAGAGGAGAAGGGATGAAGAAGTACAAAATGGTAGTTACAGAACAGTCACAGGATGTAAAGCACAGCATGGGGAATATAGTCAATAATATTGTAATAACTGTGTATGGTGCTAGCGGGCACTGGAATTATTGTAGGTACTTAAATTATATAAATGTCTAAGCACTATGCTATACACCTGAAACTAATATAAGATAATATTGAATGTCAACTTTAATTTTAAAATAAAAATAAAGTTCAGATGAATGGTTTTCCTTGCAGAGAAGGAAAGTGATACATTTGAGGACTGGTATAAATATTTAAAGGTATTCCTTATGTCCTGTTTTTTTAAACTGAAGGACTGGTACATGATTGTTTACCATGTTTTATTATCTTAGTTATGTACAGATGGTTTGCTACTTACAATGGTTTGGCTTCTGATTTTTCAATTTACAATGGTGCAAAAGTGATATATATTCAGTAGAAACCGTGCTTCAGATTTTGAATTTCAATCTTTCCTCAGCTAGTGAGTGCAGCACAATGTTGACCTTGATGCTGGGCGCCAAGGGCAGCTAATGAAAGTGTCCTGAGCCGTTTAAGGCAAGCTAGACTAAGAAGCTACGGTATTTGGTAGGTTCGGTAGATTAAACACATTTTCCACTGACCATATTTTCAATTTACAGTGGGTGTATCAGAATGTATTTCCATCATTAAGAAGCACTATGTATTTTTATGTGCTTACTTATATTTTCTCCTGCATGTATGAAATATCCCACCCTCAAAAGAAAGAAACTTGAAGAAGCAAAATCAGCAAGGAGCTGACTTGTGTTGTTGTCGAGCCCCTGGGTGAAGGAGACAGGCCCCATGCATGTGCCTGGGCTGGAGCCAGCCCAGGGTGGGGCTGCGGAAGCCATGCTCTGCAGTGCGTTGGAAGCGGCCAACTCAATAAAGAATAAAAGGGCGATGGTGGATCAGAAAAGGGCAAGGAGCCACGAAACGGCAGCAGCAGGCACCCAGGCTGCAGCTCAGAGGATGTGGGGCCAGAATTAAAGGGGAAGCTGAGAGGCTTTCTCCAGGCCAGGGAAGCCAGGGGCACGGGTGCAGTTTCCAGAAAGTGCGTGCACAGTGAGAAGATGGGGCCGAGGTTGCAGGCCCAGGAGCGCTGGCCTTCGGGAGAAGGAAGAGCCCTTCAAGCTGCGGCTGAACGGAATGGTGGCAGCGAGGAACGGGGGGCGTCCTGAGAGCTGGGGCGGGCCTGGGCAGCAGGGTCGAACACTGCTGTGAGGGCCCGGGACAAGGAGGCCTTCGAGGACCTGTCCAGAGCCCTTTCACAGAGAGGGGGCAGGGGCCCCACTGAGAGACGGGCAGGGACTCGGGAGGGCCGTGAGGTCGGGAGGGGAGACAACACTCAGGAGTTCGGCTGAGAAGACAAGGAACAGCCGCTGGGAAGAGACACGAAGTCAAGGGGGCGTTTTATTAAACTTTTAGAATGTTCATTTAAAATTCCCAGTCTGGTTTAGCCCCATTATACCAGAGGGAAGGGTTCCCCAGGACGCTGGCCACTGAGCTCAGCAGGCGTCCCTGGGCTGAAGCACAGGGCAAGGAGGCTTTGAGGCGCTGGGATGCTGTGTGCTGGGCGGAGTATTTTAGAAAGCCACCCGACATTTAGTCACTTTAATTCTAGTTTTTAAACTCTCTACAGACAACACACCCTTTCTCGCCTGCACCGGACAGGCTGCTCCTGCTGCCCAGCCCTTGGGGCCGCCCGTGTGGAGAGCCAGGGTCGGCTCCAGGACCTGGGCTGCAGAAACCTGGGCATCCGGCTCCTTCCCATTCTCGCTGACTGGTCTGTGGCAGAGTCCTCACCTTCTCTGAGCTTCAGAGCCCTTTGGCTCACTGGATTTGAGGGTAATTCTTACCTCATCAGGATTATCGTGAGGCTAGAGGGAAATATCAGGAGAGAGCACACAGCAGGTACTGGTGTCATCCTGCCCCACTTCCCAACCCCAGAAGCCTGGCCCTGTGTAGGCACCTGGGGCGGATCCAGCAGGGGGTGAGGAGGTACATGCAGTAGTGGATGAGGGTGTTTTCGGGCACCAGTCCAGATCCACCCCTCAGGTTGGGCTGGACCCGCAGAAATCCCTCCCAGCCTGTGCTCAGCATGGTTGCTGTCTGTCTGCAAGGTTCTCCCCATATACCCGAAGGCCAGGCTTGTGCCCAGCCCTTGCCTTCCCTGTGGTGCTCAGGAAGCACCACCGCCTGGGCCACAGGGGGCAGTTGTCATGGGGATGCTGGGCCTGTGGAACTGCCTCCTTGGCAACAGGACTCCCAGGTCAGTTACCATGGAAACAGCATCCACACAGCAATCAGTGATGGGGACGGGGTTCCCTTCCCTTTCTGAGGACTTTCCCCTCTGGCACGCAAGGCAGGTAATCAGCACGGCACTCCCTGTGCTGCCAGGAGCGTCAGGCACTGGGCTTTTCCAGCCACAGATCGTTGCCCCTCCTCTACCTGGCAAGGTCCCAGGGCCTGCAGGGATTTTCTGCAGCCAGGGGTGGCAGAGACTGCCGTCTCAGGGCATTGCAAGGGGTCTGAGGGCCAGGCCTGACATCCCCTAACCTTGGCGGGCAGTGGGCACCAGGCCTCCTAAGGACAAGGCCCTGGATCCCAAGTGCACCCTCAGGCTCCCCAACCCACACAGAAGCTCAAAGGCTGGGGCTCACCCTTGGCCACTCTGAAAGGCAACCCAATATCCTGGTCCTGAAACCCCCCATCTTGGCCACCTTTGCTCCCCAGCCACCCTCCAGCTTCTGATCAGGCTAAGACGGCGTCTCCCTGTCCAGTATCTGACTGGAGTCCACCTGTGCATCCCTACCCTCCTCTTCCACCAGGGAACATCAAGGAGTCCCGGGGCCTTTGGAGGGAGCCCTGGCAGCTGGCAGGTGGGGTGGGAGCCGAGTCAGGGGCTCCCCCCTCCACTGACAAAGGACACACACTGTCAGCCACTCAGAAACAGCCTTGCTCTGGACCCGCCAATGCTCCCGTTAACTCTACCGCCCCTCAGTCCCTGGCCCCTAAAAGAAGGCAGCATCTGCTGGAATTTTTTTTATTTAAATAAAATATACAATACGGCATGGTTACCGCTTTCTGTTTTAAAAGTGGAAGATTTGAAAATTGCTTGTGGGGGACCGAGGACATGAGGGCCACGTCTCCAGTGGCTGGGCTGGGCCTGAGCTTGTATAAAATGTGTGTGCAGGTGACGAGACCAGGCCCTGACAGCAGGGGGTGTGCTCGCTGTGCAGGCTCCCGGACCCTCTGCCCTTGCGCCGGTCCCTTCCCTACCGCACACCCTGCTGCCTGCAGGACTAGGCCATGGGTTTACATTAAGTAAGCCTCCCTCGGGGGGCAGGGGTGTGTGCAGAACTCAGAGTGAGGTGTCCGTTTAAATTCTTCCAGCTCTGAGAACTCCTTGGGCCCAAGGGGGCTCCTCCTGCCCAGTAACAACCATAGCCAGGCAGCTCCTCGTCTCTCCCTGTGGTCCATCACCAGAGAAACCAGCCTGTCCCGCATCCCAGGGCAGAGCCTGGTCTCGCCCACATTCTGGCTGGGAGCCTGGAGAACTCCAGATGGGCACGGTGGGGTGGGGGGGTCAGCCCTCCTCCTTATTCAGGGCTTGGTAGCCAGTCCTGCCCCCTCCCCACAGGAAGGGGCAGACCACTGACCTGGGCTCCAGCAGGATCTTGTTGAGGAAGGGGATCGTGCCTAAGGAACTGCTTTCCCACTGATGCCCACTCTGGCCTACTTCTGGCTCCTAGGTGCCTGGACAACAGGGCCGTCCCCTTAACCTGTCACCCAAGGCCTTCCCTCTGACCACATGGCTTCAAGATATCCTCCCAGAGCCCCCCAACTCCACATCTACCTTCCTGTGCCTCATTGAGCACCCCACCCCGCCCCCTTCCTAATTCTCCCTTCCCTCCCTCTCTCTTCCCAGATCTCAAGTCCTGGCTCAAGCCCACCAATGGCCACACACCTCCCTTAGTCCCCTTGGGAAGCCAAGCCACCTCCTGTGTCCTGAGACCATGAGTCCTGGAACCCTCAGCCAAAGCTCCCCGGGCTCTCACCATAGGTTGCTGGAGCAATAGGATAGGAACATGAGGAAGAAGAAGAAACATGACTTATTGAGCACCTACTATGATATGTGCCAGTTTCTGGGCTGGGTGTTTCACACACACCACTTTTCTCATCTGGTCCTCACACATCCTTGTGAGGCGTCCCCATATGAGGTAACAGACTCAGAAAGGTCATGTAACTTGCTCAAGATCACACAGCTAAGGCAGGGCAGGGATTCGAACCAGGTCTGGTTGCCTCCAAAATGTGGTCTCTTCCCTCTACACCATGCTTGAAGACTGCTTAACAGCCCCTCTCAAAAGTTCTTAATGGAAAGAATCTAAGTGTCGGCCTTAGGCAAGCATGAATTCGAATCTCAGATCGGTCCCAGCTCTGCCACTTCTAGTTACATGATTCTGGAAAAATTACCCAACCTCAAATTTCCTCATCTGTGAACTGGGGAGAATCGAAGGGCCTGCCTCATGGGTTTTGTGAGACTGAAGTGGTGCGTGTGTGGCAAGGGCTGAGCTGGCGCCTGGCGCAGAGCGGACTCGAGCAGAAGCCCCCTTGCCTCCCACCACACAGGTGGGGAAACGGGGGGACAGAGGGGACAGGATGTCCTTGAGGACCTGCAGGAGAAGCACAGCTGAGTCCTCCACTTCCGGGGCGGTGAGGTCAGGCTAGGACTGGATATGAGACCAGACACGGGGAGATGGGGGGCCCACTGAGAGGTCTCAGAGTCATCTTCCCTGAGGACTGGAAAGAATGCCTCCCTCGGACCCTGCAGTGCTCAGCCTGTAGGCCACGGAGGGCGGTGGGCTGCAGATGTAAGGTGACCTGGGTGTCCTGGCAACATGGGATTAAACTAGACTGCACACATGTGTGCACACATGTGTGCGGCTATCTACATGGCTCTATAGAGCGCTACATAGCTTATACATATACACATATTACATACATATACATATACATATCTTGCTAAGTTTGCAGTAAAAAAATGCAAGATTCTCAGGACCCTGGCCCCATTGTGTTCCAAAGACTCAGGTGACCGAGGCTCCCCAGGAACGCACCCCAGGACAGCCCCTTTTCCAGGGAACAAGACGACCCCAAGCAAAGAGAGGCACCAAGTTCACAGCTAAGGGGCTGGTGGTGGCTGGTGCCCTAAAACAAATACAATGACAGATCTGCTCTAGGAACCCCAAACAGGGTCGCCCCCACCTCTGCCAAGCTCCAGCCACTCCCCCAGCCTTCCTCTGGCTTCTGCATTTGGGCCTTTCCTGCTCCACCCCCTCCCTCTAGTGCTAAGTATTAAAATAGTCTATAAAAGCAAGTGACCAAAAATCTATAGCTCTAAGAATACCTGGTTATTTTCTGCTGTCTTTTGTTTTTCTGGTGTGAGTTTTTTAAAATGATGATTATTATTGTTATTGGTATATCTCCTAAATCACAGTTAAACCTGAAGGAAGAGGAGAGAGAGGAGAGGGAGGGGCCCAGGTTACAGGTTGGATGGCAGTTTGGATCGCACTGGCTCGGACCTGGCCCCAGGTTCCCTCTGGGCAGCAGCGGTCGGAGGGGGCCCCCCAGAAGAGGCGGCTCTTGCCCCAAACAAAGAAAGAGGGGGTGGCAAAGAACCTGAGGATGTCTTCCGAGGCAGAGTGACATGCTGGCCAGGGGTGGCACCAAAGGGCCTCCCGGGGATGCTGAGGCCGCTGCTGCTCCCACTGCAAACCCCAGCTCTGGGGAAGAGTGGGAAGGCAGCCACAGACTCCCCAGAAGAGTGTGGGGAGGCTCTGCGGAGAGTCTGCGCCCCGTCCTGGGGCAGGGCCGGCTGAGAGGCTGAGATGAGCTTGAGGTCCTGGGTGAGGCGGCCTGGGGTGAGGGGCGGCGTGCCCCGGCGCTGGGGAACCTGGGGCGGTGGAGGGCTGGATACAGGTGGCAAGAGCAAGGAACCATGGGAGCCAGAGGCCCGGGGTGGAGCACTTGGGAAAGTTCTTGGGGGGCCTGGGCTGTGGCCAGGGGGGCTGAGACCTCCTCGGGGGGTAAAGGCTATAGGAGAAGCCCCCCCAGAGGCCCCCGCCAGTGATGGCAGCTCAGGCTGCCGTGGAGGTGTCTCTGGTGTACTCAGTGGGCCAGCAGCCAGACCTGGAGACAGCTCCCCAGGAGGCTGGCCCAGCTGCCCTGGGCTAGATGATGGGGACCTGGATGAGGGTGGGGGTGGCAGGAAGTGCTCCAGGAGTCCCAGGCCTCCCCGTGCCCCTGGCAGTGGGGGTGGTGGCTGGTTAGCCTGTGGGGAGTGGGCACCCGGCTGCAGTGGGGTGAGCAGGGGTGAGTCCGATGAGGAGAGGGAACCACCCAGTGCTTTATGGAAGTGGCCAAATCCGGCTGTAGTGGTGGCGGCTGTGTTGGCGGAGGGCGTGGGAGCAGGAGAGGAGCCACCGCCCCCTGCTGGTGGAGAAGAGCTGGATGAAGGCAGGAGGGGGCTCAGTCCAGCAGGGGCAGAGAATCCGGCCAGCTGTTGGATGTGGAAGGAAGAGGAAGACGGCGTGCCCACCTGGGACGGGCTGCTGGTGGGTGAGGCGGAGCCCAGTGCAGAAGGGATCAAAGACTGCAGCCGCTTCAGATGCCTGGGTGTCTGCCCCGCCCCGAGGCTGCCGAGGCCGGGCCCCGGGGGCGGGCGGAAGATGGCAGCAGGCAGGCGTGGGTGGTGAGTGAGGGCTATGGCCACGGACGTGGTGGCAGCGGCAGCCTGCAGAGGCGCCTGGATCAGCGGGGTCCAGATGACGGGCGTGGGGGTGGGCGTGGCGGAGGCCGCAGCCTGCACGCGGTGCGCACAGTGAGCCATCTCGCGGTCGTGCTGCACGATCTGCTGGATGATCTCATTCTCCTGGTAGTTGAAGACACCTGAGTTGAGGTCATGCTGGACTTTGTGGAGGAGGATGGAGTTCTTCTTGCCTGGGCCACAGAAGGGGAGCAGGGGCTCAGGCCAGAGCAGGAGAGGGGGAGCCCACTGCCTCTCTCCCGCCCGCTCGCCCGGTCACCTCACCGATGCGGTCCAGGCGGTCCAGCGCCACTGTCTCGAAGGCCCGCCGCATCATGGGGTACTCCTCCAGCACCTCGTTGAAGTTGTCCACGCTCAGCGAATACAGGCGGCAGTAGGTGTCAGCCCTCACGCTGGCGGTGCGCCGGCCCCGCGTTAGCAGGCAGATCTCTGCCAGGACAGCAGGAATCAGGGTGGCCTCCCAAGGGCTCGCACCCTACCCTCACCTGGGTCCCCACTGCCTGGTACAGACGCTTGGCAGATACATTCACGAGCCCTCCACCCCAGGCCAATTCGCCCACCACCGAATGTGTAGTGGGCTGTCTTTCCCATCTCTGGGACTGCAGCTGTCTGCTGGACTCAGAGACACGCACCTCCAGGCAGTGGCCTGAAATATCAACCTGGGGGTCTCCCCAGCCCACTCCCCTGGGCTCCCAGGGTCCCGTGGCCGCCTCACCTCCAAAGTAGGAGCCATCTGCCAACTTGGTCTCCTTGTTGCCCTTGGTGAGCACGCTGACCACGCCGTGCTGGATGAAGTACATCTTCTTGCCGATGGTGCCTTCGCGGATGATGTAGTCGCCCGGCTGGAAGACCTCGAAGCGCAGCTTGGTCAGCATGGATGTCACGAAGTTGGGGTCTGCATTGGCGAACAGTGGCATGGAGGCCACCAGTTTCCGGCAGTTAAAGTTGATGATTTCCTGTTCCCCAGACAGAGGGGAGTGGGAAAGAGGGAGAAGATGAGGGGAGCCCCAGGCAGAAAGGCCTGGCCCCCTCCCTGCCAGCCGCCCGGCTCACCTCCCGCAGCGGCTCGCTGAGCTCGCCCAGGATGCTGTCCTCGTCGAACATCTTGCCCTGGTAGCGGTGCTCGTAGTAGTCGTGGATGCGCTGCCGCGTGTCGGGCGGGAGCTTGTGGAAGGACATGTACTGCTCCACCTGCTTGTACTGAGTCCGGGACAGAGGACAGGCCGTCACTTCCTGGCTGGCCAGCCCCACTGCCTTGGCTGGCACCACCCGGCCTCAGCCCTGCTGGTGACCAAAGCTGGCACTGACCCCATGGGCCCACCTGGACCAATTTGGCTCCTTGAGCTCGGGTCACATTGTGCCCCAAACAACAGTCTGACTGCCAGCAGCTGGGGTGGGGGAGAAGCTCCATCAGAGTGACTAGTCTTCACCGCGTTCAATGCTATGGAGATGGCCGGGGACAACAAGGACTGTCCAAAGCCCGGTTGCAAGAGCTGACCAGGAAGTCAATGGAGTCTCCTCATCGGCCCTGTCTGTGATACACTACAGACAGAGGATCCTCACTGACTTGGGAAGGAGCTCTCTCCCACCGCTGGTAACATCCTGGCAGCGGTGGCAGAACTGGGCCACAGAGGGTTATAAGGACTGCAGGCTGAAGCCAGGATGGCCGAGCCATTATGTGGCAGGCATCCAAACGTGGCCTGGCTGACACTGTGTCACTCTATCAAAGAGCAGCTCCAGCCCAGCGGAGGGGAGGGGAGAGCAGGGACCTTCAACGGGTTTGGAAAAGAGATCGTTTAACCTAAGAAGGCTCAACCAAACAAGAAATGCTCCTGCCCTCCCTGAGGGTGCTGCTCCAGCCAGCCCTGGGTTGTGGGTGGAGATGGGACTCCTCAGGAGCATGGCTAGGGGCCCAAGGTACTGACTGGGCAAGAACAGACTCTCCCCACACTGCAATGCAAGGGAAGTCCCTGTGTCCCAAGAACAATCGGCACGGGCAGCCGGTTCTCGTGTATCAGTGCTCCAAAGGGGCGGGGACACAGTGCTGCTGCAGAGATGCCAATGGGCACCTGGGGGCTGGGAGATGAGGCTTCCTATGTTCTTTCAGCCAACCTGCCCTCTGTCTGCTCCAAGTTGTACCCAGCTACAAGGGGACAGTGACCTTCTGGCTGGCTATGGGAGCAGGGGCAGCCAGAACAGAGCTGTCCTTGAGGGAACCACGGGGTGGGAGGCAGGGTCTGGATGGGGCCAGGAGTTAGGAGGTTGTTGAGGTGGTTCTGGTGAGAGACAGGAGTGGGGACAAAGGGGAGGTAATATGTTGAGGAGAGATTTATGTCTCTCCTCAATTGTACATTGAAGAGCTGTTAGCTAAAGGGTAAAATCAAGATACCTCTCAGCGAGAAGCCACAAGCGGGTTGACTCGGCTGGACGGTAGATCCTGATGCTTTTTCTACACTGCCCCTAATCATGGTCTGAGACTGAGCCTCCATCTGGGTCACACACTGAGCCCTGACCTGGTCCCTGGCTGGGCCTTGATGCCCGTCTGCACTGACCCCTCGCCTGGTCTTTGAAGCCCCGGCCTTTATCTCCTGGCCCCTCTCTCCTTCCCCTCCCTCGCCCCTCACTCCTACCCCATTGCTCTAACCAGGCCGATTTCTCCACCGCCCATCCACACACCTTTGCTCATGCTCATCTCGACAGCCAGCCTGGAATTCTCTCCTACGTTCTCCTTCCTCTGCCCGCCTTCCCAAAACACCCTTCCCCGCCCTGCCCTGGCTCTTCAGGCTCCCGGGCTCCCCACTGGATGTCACAGGACCTGCACTGCCATCACTATCCCCTCAGGGGATAGCACCTAAGGCAGGCAGGCAAGCAGTTAATCAATGCATACTGAGAGCCCTACTATGTGCCAGACACTGGGAATACAATGGGGAAGGCCAGACCTGGCTAAAATAGAGGGCGTGTTCTGAGCATGAGAAGGAAAGTGTTCTTCCGTGCCAGGCCGAGAAAACACATGTCGGAGTTCAGCTGCATCAAGAGTAACATAAAGGTTATAAGCAGCGCTGTGATCGATTTATATTTTTTAATGCCAGTGCCATCTGCTGTCTAGAGAATGGAGTGGAAGGGGGCAGAAAGGAGCCCACTTAGCTAATGAATATCGAGTGGCTTACTCTGTAGGGTCGCTCCTCACAAACACCATGACATAACCCCTCGTGTTGTCCCCACTTCGCAGACAAGCAAACAGGACACACAGCTGTGAGGTTACAAGCCCACACTCAGCGGAGAGCTCATCAATGGGAAGCCGGGCTTGCAACCCAGGCAACCTTGCTCCAGGGCAGCCATCGCTTCAGGAAGCTGCTGCAGTGACCCAGGTGGAGGCCAGCCGGGATGACAGGAAGGGAGGGAGGTACTACTGACTGCTGGACATCAAGGAAGGCTGCTACTTTCCGGCCTGGGCCTCTGTACTCCTGTGTTCACTGACAGGATAGGAAAGAGTGGAGGTTTGGAATCGAGAGGGCAGAGAGATTGTTCTCATTTGGACAGGATGAGGCTGAGGTGTCCAGGGAGGCATCAAACAGACAGTCTGGGGCTGAGGAAAAAGGTGGCATTTGGACCCCACTGCACAGAGAAGGACACAGAGCATGGGATGGGCGGCGAACCTAGGAAGAAGGAGAGACAGAGAAGCAGAGAGCTAAGGCCAAAGCACCAGGGTCCCCTGTGTGATGACCGAAGAGCCAAGCAGCGAGGGAGAGCCAGGAGAGGGGCCTTGAGGAGGCGGAGAGAGAGAGTGTGCTGTCACAGAAACCCAGTGTGGAGCCAGGGCAACACCTGTGAAGTGAGATGCCCCGAGACTCCGAGCAAGATGGGATCCAAAAGGCCCCACTGGCTCTAGTCACACAGAGAGCACTGGTTCATCTCAGAGACCTGAGAGCTGAGAGTCACTGGGTTGAGATGTGGATTCAGCACCCAAAAACAATGTGGGATTTGTGTTTCTTCATTTTAGACGAACTTGACAAAAAAAGAAAAAGAGGCTACAACAAAAAAGATAGCAGCTGAAGCCAGGTGATGGTGGTGGGCTGGGCACGTGGGAGCCTGGTGGGGACCCACTGGCTGCAGCCCCTCCCTAGGGGCCAAATGGCAGGGCCTCCTGAGGTAGCCCAGGGTGGACCACAGCCTTCTGCCCTACCTTCTCCTGGTACTGGCGTCGGGAGGAGTCCAGGGACTGGATGAGGGCGGTGGCGTGGCCGATGAACATGGCGTAGCAGGTGGCGCCCACGATCATGCTAAGCATGGTGAGCCAGACGTCGGACATGCCCACAGGCGCCTGCCGTCCATACCCGATGCACAGCATGTGGCTCATGGCCTTGAACAGGGCGTAGGAATACTGCTTTCCCCAGGAGTTGTTCTGTGGATGGGAGTATGGGCAGACGGACACGTGGTGGGTGGTCCTGAAGGCCCACGCCAGTGAGAACTCAGGCCTTCTTACTGGCACCTAGAAAAGTCCCTACCACCTCTCACCCCTCAACCTCTTTCCCAGCTGCTGAGCTCAGGGCCCCCACCTCACTGATGGCCGAAGGCCCTGGAGAGGAGCAGGGAGGCCAACACTGGCAACCTGAGGTGACCGAGTGAATCCCCCACTTCTATCACAGGAGGGGGAAAGTACCAGACGGGAAGCCCCAGCAAACAGCATGCCCCCCTCCGCCCCCACCTCTCAGCCCCCACAGGGCAGCCCGGCCCTCCTGAGCAGCAAAAGGCTCCAGGCTGAGCCACCCTGCTGCTCTCTGCTGGCTAAAATAGCTCCATCCCCCACCCCAAACTACTGCCAAGTGAAGCCCATTTCCCCACTGACCTCAATTACAAAAGCAGATATGCTTCCCCTGGGGGGACAAGTTCTTCGACCCAGCCAAAAACACTGTCCTCGTTTTCGGTGAGCACCAGCTGAAGTGCTGAGGAGCTGACTGGCTCCCTGCTCCCTACAGGAGCCCTGCCTGCATCTGTCCAGGGCGGCTCCACCGCCCCGCCCCCGCCTCCCCCCACCCCCTGTCCTCCCTCCACAAAAAGGGGACTGTCTGGAGCACACAATGCTTGGGGGTGGGAGGAGGGGCACAGGGAGGGAGGCAACTGGCTATTTTTGTCCCCGAAGCTAGTCTGTATCTCAAGGAAGCCTCCTGTGTGGGGACACTGGGCTCCGAAGGGCCATCTCCTGGATTTAGCGCATGTGTGGGCCTATCACTCTCACGTGGAGGAAACTGTCCCAGATGAGGGGGCCACCAGATGAACCCCAGGGCTGGCACTTTCCCAGTGCCTTTGCTGACACGATGAACCCACCCTACCACATGACCCACAGAACCCCCCACCCCCAGAGCCTCAAGCATTCCAGAGCCACCAGGCTGTTCCCAGCTCCTGAAGGATTACACAGGAGCTGCATGCCAAGTTCAAGGTCACCGAGACCAAACTGGAGAGAGCTGAGCTAGTATGGTGCTCAGTCCAAACCAAGGTGGGAGGTCTGGCGGGTGCTGATCTCCAGGGGTGGAGGGGGGCCCCAGCTGCCTCCAGTCAGGGCTTCCAGCCTCACTCACTGCTCAGCCCCTGGAGACCCAGGGAATTCAATCCATATGGCCGATTCATTTACACTTAGCTCATCAAAAGGCTGTTTTGTAAAGGCCTATTTGATGCTGAAAGATGCCTCAGGGTCTCTCCCCTTTTTCAAAGCCAGCTTCTTCTACTCTGGGGCTCTAGGGATTTGCCTACAGACCAACAGAAACTGACTGGGAGGAGAAGGAAGGAGCCTGAGGTTCCCAGACCCGGACAGAGGCTCACAGGTCCAGGGGGTCCTCCACCCTCCTGGAGCCCACCCTGTGTATGGGGGCCAAGGAATCTGCACCATGGCTTTTCTGGCCCCAATTCCAGCTTTTCCCACCCACCCACGGGTCTGGAAGCGATCAGGCTCCCTCTGGTCTTCCCTCCGGACTCAGGACCCCACCCATGACCAGGACATATACATAGTGGGGACGGGGATGACAGGGGTAAGGGGACAGTCCAGCTCTGCTCCTGGAGCAGAAAGTAGCCACTGAGTGTGTGACTTGTGAGTCCATTCCTCTCAGAGTTCTCTTTTCTTGGGCTTGGCTTTTAGGTGGGCCTGCCTCTGGGGAACAGAGGCGGAAGGGCAGGAGCCACTAGCCCAGCGCTGCCACACCTGGCAGAACCCCAGGAGCCCAGGTGTTAGTCTCCCTGGGTGAAACCAGGTCTACCTGTCCAGGCTCCCCACTGCACGAGGCTAGAAGGCAGCGGTGGTGGCAGGCAGCAGCGTGTGGCCACAAGCACTGTGACAAACCTGCGCTGGGCAAGGCCGTGTGCCCTTGGGCGCCCGGCTAGCAATTCGGGGTCCCACGTGTTGGAACTTGGGAATTCCAAGGTGTGGACCTGCTCCACTCTTCTGTGCTCCATCAGCTCCCTTGCCCGCACCCAGGGCCCACTGGGCACTCACCACCATGTTGTTGATGGACACCCAGCAGTCATCGGGGAAGTCCTGCAGCATGGGGACCAGGAACTGCAGGCAGCCATCCCAGTGGCAGAGCAGGAGCATCATGCCGATGAGGTTTACGATGCGCACCACGGCGCTGGCCAGGTCATAGGTCATGTGGAAGATCTGTTGGCAGAGGCGAAGACGTTGGCCCAGATAGGTGAGTGGCTGGGAGGGGTAGGTGGTACGGCTCCCAGAAAGACCCTGCAGCTGCTTGGGGCACTGCTCTGCTCACACAGGGCAGGGCGCCCCACTCAGGACAGGTCCACGCTACAGCTGGGGTGGTAGATAACAGGCCAGGCTCTGGAAGAAGCAGAATGCAGGTTGCAGGGCCCCAGAGGGATGCCCCTGGGGTCTGTGCAGATGTGGGAGGCCTCCCACTCGAGGTCCTGCCATCCAAGGTCTCTCCCCTCTTTCAAATCGCCGGCTTCACCTACCCGGGGACCCTGGCGATTTGCCTACGGACCAAACCAAACCGACTGGGAGGACCAGGAGGGAGCCTGGGGTCCGGGGACCCAGAGGGAGGGGGGGCACCTGGAGCCCCACAAGCCCTGAAGTGGGCAAAGAAATCACTCTGTCAGCCCGCCCCAGGCTGTGAAGACCACGGGGAGGAGAGCCCACCTGCCTGAGGCTCCCCCGGGACCACGGAGCATGGCGTTTCCTGGGGTCAGTCCCCAGACTCAGGACGCCCCTCCCCAGGGGCGGCGGGCTCTGCTGCATCAGTCATGGGACTATAGCAGGAGCAGCCCTGACACATGGGCTCCAAGTTCACAGAGACCTTCGTCCCAGGCCCACCTCCTACCCAGTCCCCAGGTGTGTGACCTTGAGAAAGTCCCTGAACCTTTCTGGCCATGTTTCCTCATATGGAAAATTATAAAAATTCTTACCTGAGTGGGTTGTCAAAAGAACTGAATTATACATATAAAATGTTTACTACTGGCTATAGAAGTGTTCAATACATTGCAAACCATTATTAATTGGTTAAGTTGTTATTAATAATCTTTCTGATCATTACCAGGCAAGAGTAGTAATGCTCTCCTTCGCAGGTCAACAAAGTTCAGCATTCAACGCCACCCATTGCCACCCACCCATCCCTGCTGCCCAATGGCTCCAGATGAGAGGGTGAAGGACGGCTGGGCGGGGCCCAGGGGGCACACCCCAGCAGCCAGCCCCCACCCCACCTCCTGGTGCTGGCTCTTGGCCCCATTTCAGCAGGGAGTGCCACGGGGACCTGGCAGAGAGGGGATGCAGAGGGAGGCCCCTGGAAGTTCTGGCCTTGCGTCCGGCCTGAGAGACTTTTAGAAGGTGCCCTCACCTCTAGTCATGGTCCCTCCATAGTATTTACAGACAGAGAAACCTTCCTAGAAAGGGATTTTGGGCCAGAATTACGGACTTGTCAAATGTCTGTACATTTAAGAACTAGTTTAAGCCCATTTCAGTAGAGAAACTGAGGCCCAAAGAAACAGACTCCAGATATTTCAATCTCTGTTTAGTGGTCTTCTAACTGCAGCCCTGTAGCTGGTGGCAGGATATTCTACCACTAATGACCTCAGTTTCCCCTTCTGAACTGTGGGCTTAGCCTGGGTCTAGGTTTTAAACAACCAGAAGAGATACTACTTGTCCATCACCCACAGGGTCACACCCTCCCGTGGCCCCCACAGTAGCAGGACTCTGACGTTCCAGCAGAAACTACAAAATGGACCTTCACGGATGCTGGTAGCTCCAACCTGTCCCATCACCCTGCATAGCTCAGTGACAAAGAGACAGTAATGTCACACCCGACAGCATGAGGTCCCACAGTCATCATCTCACTTACACTCAGAACAAACATTGCTGAATATATTATTAATTCATTTTACACCAAGGGTCGGAGAAGCAAAGGACTTGCCCACAGTTATGGTGGCAGTGGAGGCAGATCTGAACCAGGGCTGCCTGCCAACGATCGGATCAGAGAGAAGGGTGGTTTTCGGTAGTTCCATTTTGCAGGTAGAACAACTGAAACCCCAAACTGTCAGGTGATGCAGCCAGATTCACATGGCAAGCTGGACCCAGGGCCAGGTGGGATTCCTCGGCATCTGGCCTCCACCAGCTCAGTGCACAGTGAGGTGCCACAGACAAAGCTCTCTGCCCTGCAGCTTAGCCCAGCCAGGGCACAGGAAGGGGCTATCAGTGGGCCAGTTCCCGGCGAATCTCAGTGTAAGGAGTGGTGAGCACCAGAGACCAAGCAGGGCCTTTTGGGACTGCAGCCAGGGCTCAGTAGGGACTGGGGCCTGTGCCTGGCATGCAGAGCATACCTGAGCATGATGCTGATGTCTCCGGCCATCCCTTTGCTCTGGCTCTGCCCAGCGCTTGGACCCTGAACTTGAGTCTTAGCCTCTGCCTTCAATCCCACAGCAGCTCCTGAGTACCAGCACCAAGCTCTGGCTCTGAGGGAAGACCCACTTCTGCCTCTTTAGTACTTAGGTGAACACAGTAGCTCTGTGGCATCAGGCAAGTCATTAGCCTTTCAAAGTCTTGGTTGAGCAGAATGCCATCAGCCCCTCCCAGTGACATGGGACCTCCCAGTCCCAGAGACAGCCAGCGCTGGCCCTCACTTCCTAGCACTCCTGAGCCTCCCCTCAACTAAGAGAAGCTAGATATCTGCCACTTCTCAGGGTCGCTGGAGAGATTAATGTGGCTAAGAAAGTGCTCTGTGCCCTGGACACATGCACGGGTAGGAACATTACTATTAATTTCTTTCATTTTTATTATCTCCTTCCCTTCCCAGCTGCTGTGGACTGAATATTTATAATATTTATGTCTCCCCAAAATTCATATGATGAAGCCCTAATCCCCAATATCATAGTATTAGGAGGTGGGGCCTTTGAGAGGTGATTAGGTCATGAGGGTGCAGCCCCCATGAATGGGGTTAGTGCTCTGATGGAGGAGACACGACAGAGATGATCTACAAACCAGAAAAGCAGGCTTTTTTACTGGAACCCAACCATGCTGGCACCCTGATCTTGTCCCTCCAGCTTCCAGAACTGTGAGAAATAAATGTTTGTTGTTTGAGAGCCCCCAGTCTGTGGTGCTTTGACATAACAGCCTGGACACCATACAGGGGCTAAAGGAAGCCTCAGACCACTCTTAGGCAACGTCTCAGATGGCCACCGCCCCCAGCACCTGCTTTCTTTGAACGACTCTGTGCCTTAAAGGCAGAGTGTCAAGGTGGGCACATTTTCTTTTTGCATTACCCATGTTTTCTTTGTAACTAATTTTCTTCTAAGAGCAGGTCCTTGTCTAAGCTTGCCTTTCTTGTGAACTCAGTGACAAATATGGCAGAGCACGTGGTAGGGTCTCAGGAACCAAGAAGCGCTTAGCGACAAAGGCGATAGTGAGGATTATGGTGACCAGGGATGCCACCAAGTGTAGACAGTGAGATCTGAAAAGGCCTCCATCTGGGCAGGTGCAGCCCACAGGGGACCTGACTTTGCCTTTGCTGAAAGGTGACTTTTTCTGCAGGCAGGCACAGACGCGTGCACCCTACGGAGGGCATGTTGGGGTGGTGCCTGGTATTGGGCTGAAGAAGGACGCAGGTGCTAGGAGTGCCCCATGGAGCTGGGAGGCTGGTGGGGGGGGGAGTGATGGGTGTTTCGGTGGTGGGAAGGGGTACTGCGTATAGCTCTGAGACACTACAAAGTCAAAGATGGCAACATGGCAAAGTCTGAGCTTCCTTCAAAGAGTTAGTGGGGGGCGTCCATTCAGGCTAAGAGGCTTACCACAGGTGGCAAGGACCCAGGCGTGGTTGCCGAGAGCAAGGCTGGTTGTTGCTGGGATAGGCTGCTAGACACTTGTGTCCCGCTGTGGGCAGGGCCACAGGCCACCTGCAAGGCTGATGCACTGTGCAAATATTTGTCTTGTTCTTTATACCTTATTACAGCTCCCTTCTATGATAATGGTTCTGACCATGGGGGTTGAGCACCTTCATTTCCAGGCCCCCACAAAGCTTCCTGGGTGAGCAGCATGTACCCCAAACATCACGCAGGGGGGACTCCACTCCCACTCCCTTCCAGTGTCTGGACCACAGTGCCAAGAGAGAGTGACAGTTCCACTTTGGGCAAGTGCTTTCCTTTTCTTCTCTGAGCCTCGATTTCCTCATCTGTGTAATGGGTCAGTAACGGCCAGCCCCGGGGGCTGCCTTGGGGATCAGGAGTGATGGCGCCCACAGCTGGCACACAGTCGAAACTCAGCACTTGTTGCTTCCTTTCCTTCTCTCTCTTTTTCAGCTGTCAAAACAAAGAGCTGATTTCTCAGTCCTGGGGAGAATTGGAAACTGCAGTTTCTGACAAGCCTCCTCTGGGGCCCTGGGCAGTTCTCAGGAACCAGCAGCCACATGGAGGGCAGCAGTCCCAGGCCCAGGGGAGTGGGTGCTGGGTGCACATCCCCCCGCACAGCCTGCAGATAACCAAATTGTCATGCTGGGCCCCATCCTGGGCCCATAGAGAGGGCCAGCCCTCACCCCCCAGGCCCATCCATCTGTGTCATCCCGAACCCCCAATTCTGAGAGAGATGGAGAAATCAAGGCCCACACGGGGAGGAGGCTCATTACGGATAACATGGCCACCTGGGCCTGGCCTCCTCCCCTCACTACAGCCAAAAGAATGAAGAGGCTTCTGGGATGGGTCGCTTGGGGTTCTGGGCCCTTCCAAACCCAGGTGAACATCCAAAGGGAGGGCAACCGGGGTTTCTAACAATAGCCTAGGTGCCTATAACAAGCTCGCACCTCAAAGGGAGGGAAGAGGCTTGGCTGGGAAGGAGGATGCTGACCTAAATCACCCAGGATGGAAGCAGACGCTGGCACTTTCAAGATGGCAGCCTACACCTGCCAAGACCTTCCACCTGCCCTGACCCCCGACACCTACCACTGATGCTTGGGAACTCTCTGACCAGGGGGCTGGGCTGGGCAAGGGCAGGCAGCTACAGCCTGGGGTCGGCAGCCTATCATCTCCCGAGCAAGCTTCAAGAGCAGGCTTCTGGCCAGCTTTTCCCTCTCCATAGAGGGCTGACTCCTCAGCCCCACCCAGGCCACGGCCTTGTCCTCAGGCTCAGCTGAGGTGATCCTCGCAAGGGAGTCTGGAGTAGGGACTAAGTCTCAGCCTCTGAGAACAGTAGAGCATATCTGATAGTCGGGGAAACTGAGGCCCAAAGAAGGAAAGAGACCCATAAAGGGAGGTAGGGGAAGAGATAGGGCAAGGTTTTCTCTACTAAATGCCTCCCTCCCCAGGTCTCATGCAGACCTGGAGCCTCAGAGGGTCTCTCTACTGCTGCCTCCAGCCAAGCTGAGGCTAAGAGAAACCCCAGGGCTAGAGCAGGCCATTAAAGATTGGAAACAGGGTTCCTGGGGCCAGCGGGGAAGCCCCAAACCAATCCCAGGGGTCTAGTGAGAGTCCTTGGCTGGGCAGTGTGCCCGGCAGAAACCACGCAAAGCAATTTCCTCCCCAGCTGGTAGGCAAGATAAGGGTGCGTGTGGAGGGGCAGGGAGCCATCCATCTGGCTCCTGGGATCTCCCTTCCTGCCCATGAGATTGGGTAGTGACGACCAGTTTAGAGCTCTACTCTGAGGCCTTCTGGGGCCTCTGACTACCCTAGGGGAAGTCCAGGGACAGAGCCTGCCTGACCAGTTCTGAACCACCCAGAGGGCAGCCAGGCCCAAGGGTAGTGGGGACAGGAGCCCTGGGTGGGGCTACAGTGTGGAGACAGTGAAAGAAGCCCTTAGTTCCTGTCCTGGGGCCCACCCTGCCCAGCCACTGGCAGCCCTGCCCTCTCCCAAACACCACGGCCCCTAGGGCTTGGGTCTAAGGGGGATCAAGCCTGGTCAGCAGGGGCTGGGGCCTGGAGACACGAACTGATGCTGGAGAAGGAAAGAGCTGCCACTTGTCGGCTTCCGATGATGGTCTAGCAGTGGGTCCAAGACAAACAGAAGGCTGCGGTTTCTCAGGGACCGAGTGAGCCAACATGGCCCTACATTTCCATTTGGGACAGAAACCAACCGACAAGCCTATCAGGTCATCTGGGAAACTCCCCTAACCCTTCCTCGCAGACATTCAGAGTGGCCCCTGACACCCACCACCACAGCCACAAGCCCTGCTCAGCCCTCAACTCAGACCCACATGCCAAGCTCGCTCTGTACCTAGATGTCCTCCAGGGGCCGCAGACCCAGCTGTCACACAGAGTCCCTCTCCCCACACCCTGCAGCATGCCCCACTGCCTACGCTCCAGTCCCTGTGGAAAGCTGTTCCGAAACGAGGGGACAAAAACAGAATCCAAGTCATCTCCCTTTAGGCCACCTGAGACAGCAGGGGGCACACAAAACCTGGGTCAGAAGGCCTGAATCACCAACCCTGCCAGTGGGCGGCTGGCCCTCTGGTCCTCGGTTCCTCACCCGACGAGCAGGGTAATGAATACTGCCCTGTTTGCCTTGCCAGCTAGGAGTGAGGAACCGGTGAAATGACGGGTAAAAAGTCTTTGGGAAAAGGAAATGCCATGTAGAGGTATGGGGGTTACCAAGACAAGTAGGAGAGGACGGCCTTTACTCAATGGTTCTTTGTACCAGGCTTCACATGAGTGTTTTACAAACATCTCATTTAATCCTTGCAACAATGCAATGAGGAAGATACTACTTACACCCACTTTGCAGATAAGAGACTGAGGCTCAGGGAGCCAAGACGGCACCAAGGTCACACAGCTAGGCAGTGTGGAGCCAGCACTTTGAGTCGAGTCTCCAGTGTGTCCTTCTAGCTCCAAAGCCCTCAAGCATTGCATTGCGCCATGCAGACACTGCCACGCCGCTGGGAACTGAGAGCACTGAGTGGGTTTGGCTCTGCCAGGTACCTGCTGATGACCTTGGGTAAGTCATTGCCCATCCTCTGTCAGCAGAAAAAAGGCAAATTTTTGAAGCAAAAGAGAATTTCTGCCAGGGAGTGATTCTGCCAGGCCAATGCAGGCACTTCTGTGGCACACGTGCTCACGATGCCTCTGACCTGGATCCGCCAACGCCCCAACTATTAGCACCAGGGCTGCCGCCTGGCTGCTCCCAGGTGCAGGTGGGGCCGTGGCTTCACATCCTAAGCCTGGGAACTTCCGTCCAGCCAAGCAGAGACCCTAGAGACCAGGAGAGCAGCACTGCAGCAGGGAGCTGCGGCAGGAAAGGCAGGACTTCAGGAGCTTCCGGCCCGGGTGGCCTGTCCCACAGAGCACCTTGCCCCCACCCCCACCCCCACGCCTCCAGCCTGGCCTGCCTGCACACCTGCAGAGATGTAACTTGGGTGGTGGCAGACACAGACCCAAGTGCAGAGCAAGGTCACCTGCTACGTTTTCTTTTTTAAAAAGTTTAATCTTTATTGTATTTTCCCCATTACCACTTATACCCCTCCACCCCAGCAATCACCACACTGCTGTCCATGTCCTTGAGTCCTTTTTCCAGTTTGCTCAATCTCTCCACCCCCTGACCCTCCCCCACCACTAGCTGTCAACTGCTCTCCATCTACATGCTATTCCAAACCCCAGCTGGTGGTCCTCCCCTCTCTCCCCCTCAGTCCCCCAGACTACTGCATTCAGCTCATGGATGAGTAAGTTTTGTTCAGAATGGTGTTGGCTTACCCTTTCTTTAAAAAGTTGATTGTTTCGTTCCTGTAGCCCCTAGGACTCCTTCACAGTGCGTGCACACACAGTCAGGCTCCCGGTGCTTTCACACCCTAGAGCCATGCTACTGGAAACCACTGGGCCGGTCAGCCCCGAAGGTGGGAGGCCCCGATCTAATGGCCGGCAGGTAAGGGTTATAAGATTTCTAACTCCTGGGCCCTGACTGGGGCATCTCTGAGGCACTCTGTACACTATCCCCAGAGCTCCTCACGGCTCAGGGCCCGAGTCATCCTCCGTGGGACTGGCTGGTACCCACTCTGGCTCAGCTTCCTTCCTTCCCCTGCTCTCATCCCCAATCCCTCACCGATGTTCCTGGAAACACCTGCCCCCTAGAAAAATCACTTCCATGCAAATCCTCATCTCAGGGTCTGCTCCAGAAGAACCCAACCTAAGACAGCTGCCAACAAAATCTACACAAAAATCCACATTTCTGCTTCTCGCAATAAATCTGTAGATCGAGCAGCCCTGGGCCCATTCTCACTTGGCAACAAGTGGTTAGAGCTGAGTAGAGACCACCTGATACAGAAGGAAGAGGTGTCCTCTAGGCTTCCCCAGTGCACCACATCCCCCGCTGCCTTCCCACTGGCCCTTTCCATCACTCACATTCCCTGCTGGCCCCTCCAGGATTCTGAGTTTGCAACCTCTACAATATAGTGCAGTGGCTACTGGTGCAGGCTCTGGAATCTAGGTTCACCAATTACTGATTCTGTGACCTTAATAAATCCCTGAACCTTTCTGTCTCAGTCTCCTCATGTAAAAAAAAAATGGTATTTACATGCACCTACACAGTATCCTCTATGGATATTAGAGACTTAAATGGGATACTGCCTATAAAGTAATTTGCCCCCTTTCTAGCACATGATATCCAAGAAATTACTAATATTTGTCTTGGAGCAGGTGTGCCTGCTATAATCTGACCGCCTAGCCCAACTATCTGAGATTACCTGCTGACCCTTCACTTCCCCTGGGGGAAGACCCCCTTCCCCCAAGAGACTTGGCTCCGAGCACTCACTTCTTCCCACTGGTGAATGTATCGAATGAGGCGGGAGAGACGCAGGAGGCGCAAGAGGCTGAGGATCTTGGTAAAGCGGACGATGCGCAGGGCCCGAGCTGTCTTGTAGACCTCCGAGTCGATGCGTGTCTCCACAATGAGGAAGATGTAGTCCACAGGGATGGAGGAGATGAAATCTACCACAAACCAGCTTTTGAGGTACTTCATCTTAATCCGCTGCGGGTCCAGGATGATCTCTGTGTTGTCTTCCACCACGATCCCTGTGCGGAAGTTGAGGACCAAGTCGATGAGGAAGAATGTGTCTGATACCACATTGAAGACAATCCAGGGTGTGGTGTTCTCATCCTTGAAGAAGGTGATGCCCACAGGGATGATGATCAGGTTCCCCACCATCAGCAGCAGCATGGTCAGGTCCCAGTAGAATCTGGCCAGAGACAAAGGGGTCAGTTGCCAGGAGGGGAGAGGGTAAGTCACAGACTGAGAGAGACGCTCTGAGGGAGAGCAAGTGCAGAAAGAGAGGTCCTAGGAGGCTGTACGACACTGTGGGAGGCAGGCCCACGGGAACCAGGGCAAGATGTGAACAATGGCAGGGGAAGAGGCTCTTCCTTTGCTAAGGGGCCCTCTGCCTGCCCCTCCATGAGCTCCCTGACAACAGACCTCTTACCCACATGCCCATGCCCCAGTGAGAGTCAGGCTGAAAAGCAAAGCAAACAATCGTATCCAGAGAGAAGTGCAGGGCTGTTTGAGTGGCAGACGCAGTTTGCCCAGAACCACCCCAGGCTCAGGCCAGGCTGCTGCCTCCTCCCTGAGGGCCATCTGTGGCCTGGAGACAGGCTGGCAGGCAGACATGCTACAGACTGTAACCAGAGAGCAGGGGGGGTCCAGACACACAGCAGGCGGCAGTGCTAGGCTTCAGTCCCAGCTGTCACTGACACTATGAGATACAGGCAGGTGCCCTACCTGCTCTGGGCCTTGGTTTCCTCATATGCAATGAGGGGGTGAAGCCTCAACGCTGAGTCCTAGAATTATGATCTGGCACCCTTTAGCCTGTACCCAACAGTGAAAATGCCTGGCCATCAGAGGTTTTCATTCTAACAAGGTGCTGGGGTGGCAGAGTGATGTCTTCAAAAGCAGGAAGTGTTAATGGGGAGATTTCAAGTACCAATGAGGGTACCACTCAATAAAATGGAGTGAGACGGGATGGAGCTTCCAGCACCATTTCCCCTAAGCCCTCAAAGCAACAGTAAGTGCTTTCTGAGGGAGGGAGGGAGGGAGGGAGGTGAAGCCTCAGAGAGGTTAAGCAGTGAGAGCAGGTAAGGCCAGCTCTCAGGTCTTCCCCTGGGCTTGGCAGGGGCCCTCTGGAGTGTGCAGGCAGGCACAGACCTGTCTAGGAGGTATGACCAGTCATCCCCAGGACCCAGCACAAGTGCCAGCCACCCCAGGACTGGCCTGGAGACCAAACTGCAGAGCTGTTTTCCTCTGTTATTAATTTAGACAGTTACACAATGACAGATAAAGATGTTAATCTTATTAATTAATCAAGAAATAAGGGCAAAAATAAGCATGTCCACTTCCAAGAGGAATAACCTTTCAGCCATCTTTAATTCTCTGCTGCAGGGAAGCCAGGAGGAAGGGGAGGCAAGATGACGATCTTCCCCTGAGGCTTCAGAGGATCCCACCACAACCTTTAGCTTGAAAAATAACTACTTCACAGCAAACTGCTTTCTTTGCCAGACTCAAATGGTGCTGTGAGTCAAGGAGAGGGCAGGGCCTGCCCCGCTGAAGGTGGGCAAGACGGCCTCCCCACATCACACGGCTCAGAAAAGGCCGCTTGCCAGAAAGGCCTCTTCTCGCAGCTCCTTTGAAAGCCGAGCCCTTCAGGGTCTCAAGATAGAAGCTCAAGTCAGAGATTCACGAGGCTAATGCTTCTCATTCTAAGGCTGGTGCCAGGAGGTCGAATTCAGCTCCTTTCCTGCCCCACAATCCACCAGCCCGTTTCCAGCCACAACCCGCTTATGCCATCTGAGGGGACCAAACCTAAGGCCTGAGAACCCACCCCAGCCTCACACTCGTACAAAGAACACAGCATGTCCTGCTCATGGCTCGGGGCCCCCAGGGGAATGGCTTCAGCACCTAAAGGGTGTTCTTAAGCTATGTACACTCTCCGCCCAGCCTCAGGCACATCATTCAAAGACAGCTGCAGACACCTATTAAATGCCACACACAGGTACCCCCATTCACACACAGTGTGTAAACACCCCTATATACACATGGCCACCACTCCTTTTCATTTAATCTTTAGGGAAAAGTAAAGCAAAACAAAAAATACTGTGGCACAGAGAGGCCACTGAGGATCCTGTGGTCCTCTGTACATAAAGCTAATAATACACTCAGGCTGGAGGAGTTTCTAAAATTAACAGAGCGGACACAGCAGCTGCGAATGCTGACTCGGGCAGGCCTGCCACTCTGACGGGTTTCTACACTCTCCCAGCTCTAGTTCTCTCAATTACAGACCAAATCTGAGACAGTAATTAACATAAAAATGTTTGCATTTAGTGGTCTTCATAAAACCAAATTACATGAAGCAAAAACACCCATTTCCTTGCATTCTGACTAATTGTTTCAATCATGAGTTTCCAGATGCTAAGGAATATTTCTGGTGCCTGGTCTGGGCTGGGGTTGGAATACTGAAGTACTCCTCCCCACAGACCACTATGCTGGAGCCCCTCAAAGCTACTCAAAAGGCAGCATAATATGGTGGGAAAAAAGAAGTGCAGGTTCTCAGAGACATCCAACTTGGGTCTGATTTCTGGTTCCATCATTTACTTCATCTCTCAATGAATCAGTTTCTTCATCTGCTGAATGAGAACAATCGTGGTACCTTACTAGCAGAACCATTATAAGTAATATTTGTAAAATACTCTGACCTATACCTAGCTATATTATTAAATGACTAAATAAGTAATTCAAAAGTCAACAAATTCTCAGAAAAGAAGTGAGGGAGGTGGAAGATTTAATCTTCCAGGTAAAAGCCAAAGCAAAGCATCTACTTGGGGTGGGGGTAGAACAGAACTCCTAATGGTCCCGGGAGTCAGCAGTGGAAGTCAGTGATTACAACATTCCCTGAACAATCAGACAACAGAACCTATGCACCTCAGCAGCAGATGCCCTGATCTCAGGGAGCTCATGATCTAGTCAAAGGACAAGGCAAGTTGGGCAACGATGTAAGAAACCATCCAAGGGAGCAGCCCAGGCATCTGAAAAGGTGAGCTCCTGGTGGCCCGGAAGCGTGAGGCCAGAAAGTGCATCTGCAGAAAGTGAGAAGCTGGGCTTTGGAAGCTGCCCTTGGCCTCAAAGACTACACTTCCCTACTCTTTGCCAGGAGCTAGCACAAATCTCTGAAAGCAGAACCTAGGCAAAGCAAATGGTATTCAGCACCATGGACAGCGCCCGGCGCCTGCCAGCCCCGCTGTGCCAGGGGAAGTCGCCAACAGCCTCCCTACTGACTTCATCAGCTCCCTGGCCCTCTTCTTCCCCAATCCTAGGACCACGGGCATCTCAAGTGATGCATTAATGTCTCTGGGGATTTTCAGTGGGGACTCTTTGGTGACTGGAAAACCTTTATTCCAACTGTGTGCTTTCCATGCTTTACTTCACTGAGCCCTCAGACCAGCACTATGGTGGCTGCTATTATCTGTATTTTACAGATGATGACACTGAGGTTCAGAGAGAAATAAGCATCTCTCAAGACAACATAGTTAGTGAGGAGCAGACCCATGATTCAGAGAAGCCTGTGGGACTCCAGAGTCTCATGTCTTGGGATTTCAGGCACCTCGGTGGGATTCAGGAATGTGCATGAGCCTTTCTCACATCTTTGCATTCCACGGGGGAGGCAGCCTACCAAAGCAGGTGCAGCCCCATCCCAGAGCCAAAAGAGAGGGTTGCAAAGAAGTTTCAAGAAGATACATTCTCCTGATGCCAGAGCTTTCTGAGGTGCTTCCCACGGTGGGGGAAATAGCACACTTTCCAAGTGTTAAAAGAACCCGTCATCAGCAATCAGCCAGGCACAGCTGTACCCATCCCACAGAAAGGAAAACTAAGGTCCACAAAGAGGGAACAGTAATATTTTCAAAGCCTCACACCAAATGCCCATGCTCCCCTAACACCACACTGCCCCTAAAACCATTTACGGATAAATCCCACAGTCCTGGGTATGCATCCATGGTGGTGGGTGTCAGGCTCTGGCAGGGAAGCAATGGACAGACACACTCGGATGTGCTGGGGTAGGCACATGTCTGAATTAAAGCCCTTTGTCTCTCCAAAGCCAGATGACCTCTTCCAGAGCAGTGTTCTCTAAGCTGGTGGGGTCCCAGGCCCACTCTTTCTCAGTTCTGGATCTTCCTTTCTACTTGGGCCAACAGGTCCATCCAGGCAGCAAGATGCAGCCCACAGGCTGGTTTTGGGGAAACAGGCCCCATGCGCAGAAGGAATGAGGGACAGCAAAACCCCCTACAGCCCTTTTACACCGACACCTGGAACACTTCATGGTTTGATCTCAGAGGAAGGGCATGGCCTCTGCACAGTGTAGGGAACAGAAGAGGCTCCTGACTCTCAATTCAGAGACTGGAGGACCAGGGCCCTCTCCTTCCCCAGAGGCTGCCCTGGATGGGGGCAGAAGTGGAGGTCCTGGAACAGCCGGGATGACCTCCTCCAGCCTCCGCTTGTCCACACATGCCCATGCTTGCCTTCAAGTGCATATGCTCACAAACACGTGCCATGCACATACACACATACCCATGTCCACACAACTGCACACACACACATACATGCGGGGGGCAGAAGTAGGTTTACTGTTGTGAGGCTGCAAAATACAGAGTTTATTCTTGGATTATTATTTATTAATTATTGTATTACTTTTCATGCAAACAACTGAAGGCATATGAACAAACACACCCAGGAATACATTTTTGTTCTTGCTCTCATCTACATATGAGAGCATATTTTCTTGCATACCCACTTGCACACATGTAACACGAATGATATCCACTGGGGATTCTGTCAGCTGAAAGAAAGAGAATGTCTTTTTTTGTCCATTAAGTGCTACCTCTTCTGGACCTCTCCAAACTCTCACCAGTCAGGCCTCTTCCCAGCCTGGGCTCTGGCTTCGGATCTCCTAGATTCCTGCAGGCTCTGGGGCCTCATCCCAGACACACCTGCGTCCCTGCAGTGCTGACTGCAGGCCAGGGTCCCCTGTTTCCTCCCAGGTGAGTGGAACACCCAGGGTCCTATCTTTTACCCCCTTCCTCTATGCAGATGGTTCCTACGTGCACATCACTCCTTGCACCAGCCTGCCATCCCCACCTGGCACCTGGAGGACCCCAGTCGAAGGCTGAACTCTGCCCCTTCCTCCCCAAAGCTGAATGGCAGAACATTTTAATGACCTGGGCTCAGGCTCTCAAATCCATCCTCAGCTGCTCTCTTTCCACCCAGCCACCACCGAAGGCCCCATCCCTACCCCTGAGCTGTGACCCAGCCTCGTCTGGTGTCTTCTGTGACGGCTCCTGAACTCTGCCCTGCATCAGCTCCTCACTGCTCCTCACCCAAACCCTTTCCCTGCTGCCTACCTGGCTCCAGCCTCCACTCTCCTCCAGCTTACAGGCTCTCTGGGTTAGCTTTCCAAACAACAGGATGATCATGCCACCCCTGCTTGAACCCTTCTGGTGGACCCCCAACAACTACAAGGAAAGTTCGAGCTCCTCAGCCTCGCATCCACTGACCCCCTTCCCTCTTCTCCCCCCTGCTTCATTCACAGTAGCCAAATGGACACTGGGCCCCCAGACCCACCTCCATCCTAGTTCTTCCTGAGAACCACTCCAGCCCCGAGCTCTCATCTTTCCAGATCATGTCCCTCACCCAGGGCCCTGCTCAGCTCCCTCCTCCTCCACAAAGTCTACCTGACTGTGCTGTGTGTCACCACATCCTGCCCCTTTCCTCAGACACCACCTAACTCTCCTTCCAGCCTCCCACTCCCCCACCTCCCGCCAAAACTATAGAACCTGAGGCTCCGGGAGTCTCCATGTCGGACAATGATATGGGAGCTGGGAGATCTTTCCTCCACTTCAGATCTGTGCCTTCGTATTCCAGGCCCCCCCACCCCCTGCACAGGGAACCACCTGAGGCCATCACGGAGACAATGAGAATGAAGGAGAGTGTCAACATGCTTTTCCCCAACCCCACCAGACATAACGGGCCACCCCATCCACCTCTCTTGCCCACCCTCTAGCACCCACTTCACAGGGTCACTGGAGCAGGGCCACCATCAGCCCTTTTCACGTTCACATGGGTGCTGTGCAGGAACCCCCACAACTTTAGTGTTTCAGCTCCCGTGCCTCCATCTCCTCGCCACCATCTCCACACTGAGCTGGGCCTCCGCCTCTGCCAACCCATTCCTCCAGGAAAACCTGGCAAGCTTTGCTTCCTATTCTCCTATGGCAATTATTCTGAATTACATCCTCTCTCCTCGAAGCTCGGAGACCACTCGCCCCCCTCACTCTCACTACCTTCTACGTCACAGAGAACAGAGAAGCCACAGGGTGTCTTTTTCCTCCTCTCGCCACCAGACTCCCACCTGGCTCGCCTCTCCCTCTTCCCCACCTTCAGTCAGGGCATCAGTGACATATCCACCTGCCATCTTGACACCATTTTCTCCCCAGGGACCTTAATTTATAGGTTGCCCCCTCTTTCACCTATACCTTCAGTCTCCCTCTCTACTGATCCTTTCCCCTCAGCTTTTTCTTTTAGCTCTCTACACTCAAAAATAAAATCAAATCACTGCCCTACTGCCATATCTCTTCTCCCCTCAGAAACAAGCTCCCTGAAAGAAGTGTCACTGCCCCCACTCTCTCCCTTCCTTTCCATCCCGTCCTCCTCTCAGCAGCAACTCAGTGCACGCCCCGCTGCACAATCCAGGGGGCACTTCCTCCATCTCGCACTGGGTGCCATTCTGCCAAGACGCCTCTTCCCACTGGCTTTTCTCTGTTCTCCCTGCCTCCCCGTCCCCTCCTCTTGGCTGGCCTCCCCTTCCCCCATGTGACCTTTACACGTTTTTGCTCCTTTGGGCTCTCGCCTCTTCTCCCTCTTGCACTCTCCCTGGGTGACCTCACCAACTCCCACGGCTTCATTATTCTGCTGGCTTTCAAACCAGACCTCTCTCTCTCAAGCTCCAGCCGATGTGTCCACTTGCTGACTACCCACCTCCACCATGGAGCCTCACTCTCAACATCTCCAGATAGAACCTGACAGCTTCCCCCACACACTCTTCTGCTCCCAGCACGTGGTACCGCCAGCCATCCAACCTGACAGTTATCCTCAACCCAGCATCTTCCTCATCTACCAGCACTCGGTCATGTGGGATCCAGTGAATCTCCTCAACCTGCCACCTGCAGCTTCCTAACTGGGCTCCTGGCCCTCCCAGGACCCCACGCACCTTAGGGTCTGGGGTGGGGTCCACATCTTCTCTCCAACCCACTCTCCACACTTGCTAAACCCAAAGACCTTCCGCACTAAAATCCAGGTTCCTCACTGTCATCCCCACAGCCCCTCCTGATCTGGACACAGCCTCCTTCTCCTGCCTTGATTCTCACCACCCCTCCCCTTGAGTGCTCTGCTGCACACATGCTCAGCAACTTTTGGTGCCCCCAACACACCATGCTCTCTTTGGCCTCTGGGCTTCCCTACACACTGTTGACCACCTCAACTCTCCTCCCTCTCCACCCCGCACCCCCCTGGTTCAGCAGACGCATCACTTCTGGGAAGGCATCTCTGTATCCCAGGGGACCTGGTTAGGTGTCCCTGGTGTGTGCTGCCCTAGCACAGTATTTACAACCCTGTGATGAAACTGTGTTTCATGGTCTGTCTTGTGGTCACTTGACTTCCTGAAGTTGGCACAGTGTCTTTTACATGGCCAGTCCTAATAAATATATTAACAGGTAGAAATACGAGAACAGGCGAATGAATGACGAATGTCTTGCAGGCACAGGTTGAGTGGCAGGGGCCCTAGCAGTAGCTACATGAAATGGGCAGCCCTGACTCCTTCCCACAAGGCTTTCACGGGCCTCTGGTGGTCAGGGGGAACTTATCCTGTCTACACTCCCAAGACTCAGAGGCTCCCAGGAAAACCTATCAGCAAATGGCCCCCACCTAGTGCTGGAGATGCCGTGAGAAGTCCCCGAGTGGGAGGAAAGGTGCCGGAAGGGGGAGGAGGAGACGAACAGGAGATGGGCCGGGAGAAGCACAGGACTCAGGGGTTCTGACAGGGTGGGAGGAGAGGAGCTGGTGAGGCGGGACTGCAGCCAAAGATTTCAGCCAAGGCCGTGACTGTGTGTCCAGCTTGGGCACCACAGGCCAGGGCAGCAGAACACAGCATGCCCCTTATTACAGCATGCCTCTTGGTAGGGGTCCTCAGGGCTCTCCCTTCTCCCAAATAGGCCTAGCACAGAGGTTGGGTGGGGAGAGGGCTGAAGGGCAAGGAAGGAGGCAGTCTGGCCTTTCTCTTGCTGTCCCCACCTTGCAGACCTAGCATGATCCTCCCTTCCCCAGCCCTGCTGTGTGTGTGCTCCCCAAAAGCAAAAGTAATTTCCCTTCGTTGTCTCAGGTGTGAACACATTGCTGGGCCCAGGGGTGGGGCCCACTAAAATTGTTCAGTGGATGGGTGGATTAAAGACTGTTGTGAGGGGAGAAAAAAAGAGACTCCCAGAATCAAAAATAAAGAAGACGCTAACATGTTAACACTGATTATTGCTCAGTGGTGGGGTTGTGGGTGATTTCAGTTTTCTCTATCGTACCTTTCTATAATCTCCACATGCTGTATTTCGTCAAAAATGGGAAAATATTACCTTTATAATTAGAAAATAAATCCACCTTTAACCAAAGACCAGAGTCCCACGCTGTGAAGAGCCCCTAATGTGTGTCGGGGAGAACACCGCGTCCTGAGGAAAGCCCTGAGTGGCCGTGCAGACATGGGGAAGGCAGGGTCAGGACGGGAAGGTCAGGAGCAGCACAACTTTTGGAGGTCAGTGATGGAGAAGAGAGGGACGCCACTTGAAGGGCAGGTGTGACAGGCAAAGGAGACCACATGACTGCCCATAACACATGTGAGGACCCACACATATGGGGCACTTTCCTCACCTTCCCTCCCACAAAACATGAAAACTGTTTAAAAGGCACCAGATGGTGTGGCTAAGTGGACTGAGCACAGGCCTGAGAACCAAAGTATCTCCGGTTTGATTCTCAGTCAGGGCACATGCCTGGGTTGCAGGCCAGGTCCCCAGTAGGGGGCACACGAGAGGCAACTACACATTGATGTTTCTCTCCCTCTCTTTCTCCCTCCCTTCCCCTCGTTCTAAAAATAAATAAATACAATCTTTTTTTTTTAATTGTTTAAAAGCATGGACCACCCCCCACCCCCCTACGTGTCCAGCCTCCTGTTTCTCATTCTCTGAGACACAGCTGCTGCCCACCTCCCTCCCTACCCTACACCCCGCAAGGGACCTGCTGACTCTATAGGGGTGAAGGGGTGGCTACTCAGGAGTCCTCCCTGCCTGGGCCCCTGGGGCTGGCATGTTGGCCTCCCCCCACCCTGACTAGAAATCTGCCTCCCACAACTTTTGGGGGCCAGACTGAGCCCTCAGCTCTGGCCTCTGAGAGGAATACGCCCCCACCATCCAGCTCTAGTCCCACTTCTCCCACTGCTTCTCCCTGACCTCCAGGGTCTCCCCCTACAATAGATGAATTACTCTTCCCCCCACCCCCTGCTGGGCACTAGGGCTCTATTTTTAACCCACCTCAAAACCTCTGACTCAGAGTCACAGGGCTCCCAGAGAGCTGCCGCCTCGGCTGGGGCTGCCTCCAGAGCAGGTGCAGGGCCAAGGCCGTCTAGAGCCTGGCTTGTGGGTGGGCTGTTTGACTTTTTAATGTATCTTTATTTTCTAATTTTTTTACGATGATCAATTACTTAAGGGACAAACTTTGTGTTTGGAGACCCAAACAAAAATGCCCCTTCACACCTGCCTGCCTCTTCCACTCCCCCCTTCCTCCCCAGCTGAGGCTGCAGCCCCTCATCCTTCCGTGAGAGCTAGTCTCAGCCACTCCCCAAGGACAAGGTGAACTCCCCTAGGGCTGCCACGGACAGCACCTTTCCTTCCCCTTCTGTGAGCCTTCAGTGGCACAGCACACTAACCACGCGGGGCCCAGACTGAGCTGCGGACTCATGGGCACTAGGTGTGGGGTGGTCGGTAACAGGCCCCCAGGCGATGCTGAGGTGGCTGGTCTGGGGCTGCGCCGAGCGGCCGGGCCACAGCAGATGGTGTCGTGGTGAAGCGTCCCACTGTTTGAGTACCCGGCCGTGTGGCCTTGGAAAAATCACTCCACCTCTCTAAGCCTGTTTTCTCATACAAAATAAGAACATTAATCCCACCGCATAGGATTCTGGGAGAATTCAAAGAGATAATGTTTAAAATACGCTACACAGTGTAAATACTCTGTGCATGCTGGCTGTGATCGTTATTGTTCTTGTGACCTGGCCTGTGTGTGGACTGGCTTCACCTCAAGGAGTCCTCGGTCTGAAAGATGGACTGACCCACTCCACAGGGGGGCTGAAGACCTAGGCCAGAGGGGGCCATACGCCAGAGGGGAGTGGAGGGAGGCATTGTCTGGCTCTGGAGCTCCGGAGGCTGGGGACAGCCTGAGGAAAAATTAGCTGGGCTGGACAATGTGGACAGAGAGGAGCAGAGGGGAAGCACGCCTGCTGGGTAGTACCCAGAGAGGAGTGTGCCCACTGGTCAGGAGGTCAGCGTGTGGTGACAGGAAGAAGTCCACGCTACAAAGCAGAGGAGGGGCCCAAAGGTCTTGGGTTCTCGTCCCAACCCCATCTCTAATTTGCTGTGTGCTCCCGAATAAGTCCCTGTCTCTCACAATCCCTTTCTCAGCCTCTCCATGGGAACAACGAGAGGCTGAAGCCAGATGATCTCTAAGGACATGCCGCCTCCATGAACATCTGCAGTGCGGAGGCTGAAGAGGCCAGCCAAGGGCAGCAGGCCACATGAAAGCTCGCTGAGAGAGGGAATTCTGACACCCCAGCCCCAACCTAACTCTGGCCTGAAGGGAAGACAGGGGCATCTTGAATGCCAGACTGAGTAGTCAGGACTCTCCTGAGGACATGGGGGGCCAAGAAGGTTACAGAGGGAGAGGCCCTTGGGAAACAGACTACTGTCTCTGCACCTTCTCACTGGCACAGCTGAACGCAGGCCTGGGCACAGGAACACTACGATAGCAGCTCACTGCTTCTCTGGCGAGCCGACACGTCCTCCGGAGACCCCGAGTCTGTGCACGACAGACATACCAATCTGTAGAGCAGGGGTCATCCCCTTACGGATTGGTACGTCTGCTCTACAGGACGCTGAGCTGCCGAGACGCTGTGCTCCCTCAGGGTAGCAGCCTCACCTCTCTGAGCTTCACCCAGCTGACAAGACCATCTGGGGAAAACGGGGGGAGGGGACCGGCAGTTGGAGAACTTTCTTGTCCAGCTTACAGGAAACAAGGCAGGCTCAAACACGGTTCTCCCCACTCAGGAGAATGGACCAAAAATAGAACAGTGCTATGGAGAAGCACGTGAGAGCGACCTCAGGGGAAACCAGGTAGAACTCACCTGCTCCTGTAGGCAGCAGCGCCCGTGTGAAGGAGGAGATGAGATGGATTCGGGGCAGAACTTCCGAGGCCAAGTAGCACTGGTGGGGATGGGGTAATGGTGACATTGTTGTGGGGGGCACTTCCCCACTGAAGGCAGCTAAGTGTTGACTCCGGGAGCATGTACACGGTCCCCTTCTTGCTGGGATGGAGGTCTCCTGGGGGTGCCTGGGCTCTGAGAACTGGAGCCCCCAGGACTCTGTGCATTTTTCCCTCCAGGTAACAGTCTGACAAGGATGCTGAGTAAGGGGCCATGTTTTCTGGGGCCCTGCCAACCCCCGAGTTTCATGATTCTGATGCTAACAACCTGCAAGGAAGCAAGTTGCTTCCTTGAGACGGGCCCATTTTGAATGGGTTTGGGTGACAGTGTCACCCCAGACTCTGGGGAACACTGCAGAGCTACAGCAAATGCGGTGCCATCAGGGAGTTGCAGACTGTTCTCACTGGTCGGATTCATAGGCGACAGAGGCAGAATCACCTGGGTGCACCCCAAAGCTACCCTCCCTGGGCTGCACTCAGGCAGGCCCTGGCGTCTGTGATAGCACAGAGCTCCCTGGTGACTTTGTGGCTGTGCACTTCAGCTTTGGGTGTTGCTAAACTGAAACCCAACCCCCTCTCTGGTCCCACTTTCAGATGAGAAAGTCAAAGCCCTGGGAGGTGAGGCGGCAGTTCAGTCACAGAGCCGGACAGGCTGAATCTTCTCACCTGGCCTCTCATTCACACCAGCCCCCTCACGTTCGGCCCCAGAAGCTGCAGAGCAACACAGAGGGGGAACGGCTGCCCAGAGCTGGCAGGGCAGGGTGAACAGCTTGCCGAGTTCCCAACCCCTGCCAATTCCAAAGTTGATGGTTCTGCCGACTTGCCGCTCAGGACTTCTCAACCATAGTCTGTCCAGCGTGACCTGAACCCTTCGAGGCCAGGTCTGCGTTTCCAGAAGGAGATGCTGCCCCTGAGGAGATGTGGCTAGGAGGAGAAGGTGGTTGGAGCCCTCTGCCCCGGGAACAAAGAAAGCAAAGCCTGATCTCCACTCCCACAGGGGCCATGATCTAATGGGGGAGCGAGGGGGATCTCCACAGAGTACACCGATGCCACATAACATGCCAGGGAGGTCCCACCCCATTCCCCAGGACAAGGGCTGCCAGAGCCTCAGCAGCAAGAGGCCCGTAGGTGAGGAATCCCCACCTACTGCAGGAGCAGGTCTGGCTGGGCCCAGCTGAGTCTCTGGAAAAGAGTGAGATTTTCTTGTGAGCAGCTGTCCCTTCCCTGCTGGCTCAATTTGCACTAATAGGGTCAGGATTAGGGGTTCAATACCTATTTGGCCAATTAGCTTTGCTCTCTTCTCAGCCACAGACTGAGCCCTGATCCTGAGCACAGAGAGCAAAGGGCTTTGAGGAGGTCACGCAGCAAAACAGGATGAGGGTCTGGAGAGCAAACTCGGTGTGGGAGGGCTGGGCAATCACAGCTGGAAAAGCTCATAACAAGAGGACCCAGGGCTCCAGAGTGGCAAGACCAGCCCCAGCTGCGCAGTCCTTCCCGCTGGACCAAGTTTCTTCTAAAAGATGCCAATGGCATGCACTGACAAGACCTGTGGATCTGAGGGTCTTTGCTGCCCCTGGGAAGGGAACAGTACCCATATTCTGACAAACTGTAGGTGAGAGAAGCTGGTGGATAGCTTTGGTGGCGAGAGGTTGGGGACTCGTGTTAATTATTGACAGGGGCTGTTCCAGCCTGCAACAAGAACCGCAGGGTAATTACTTCTGGGCTCCAGGCCACATGTTCAGTGATATTATTGCAGCAGCAACACCTGCCTTCCGGGCACCAGTACAGCAGAAGGAGGGGGTCTTGAGGTTGTGCAGCCGGGCCAGGGCCCGAGGAGGTCCCCATGCCAGCACACACACTCAGCATCAGAGCACCCACTGCCTTGGGTAGTGGGGTCAAGTCCTCACAGGTGAAGAGCAGTGGTTAAGGAGTACAGGTCCAAAGAGGCAGATTCTCAGTAGCCTGCCCTCAGTGTCTGCCAAGACCCACCCCAGCCAGGTGGTCCCCAGCTCAAGCTTCCCAACACCTACTGCCAAGCAATTGTGCAGAATGGTTCTCTCTCCCCTTCAGATCCAGCTCTGATTTGCTTCCTCCAGGAAGTCTTCCCTGACCATCAATCCATACTAATCTATGGTTTCTCTGCCCTCCCCTAAATCAGACCTGGTGACTCTCAGAGGATCTCAATCCTATCTCCTCTAGCCAGGTGGATAGTGATGCCCATCCTCTGTAATAGGTGAAGACAGGCTTGGAATGGAACATCTAGTCTCTGAAGGCACACCCCCCTTGGCTTGCTGCTCCCCAAGTCCAGAAGACAATGTATTAGCCAGCCCTGTGTTATGTATTTATTTCTGAAAGCCTCATTCTCATAGACATAACACATCCACCCACATGGGTAAATGCCTAGACAGACACAAAATCAGCAGTAGCCAATTATCAGGCCCCCACAGCTGCTGTGAGCAGACATGGAGGTCCTGCTGCTTGCTCTGCAATTTGTGGGAGCCCAGAGTGGGGGGTGTGGTGGGGTGCAAGGTGTCCCTCTATTGAGCCAGCACACCTCTCTGCTCAGCCCTGAGCACTGCTCTGCGGGAGCCTTGAGCTGGCCATCCAGCTGGCAAGACAGACAGTAGCCCCAACAATGAGAGAGCAGAGCAGGGTGGGAGTGGTCACATGTGAGATTCTGTGGCTCTGGTGACCGGCAGTGGTGGCACTGCTCTTTATTTATAATTGATATTTTACCTCACAGAGGCAGCTGGCTAGGTGCTAAGAGGTATAAGGGCAGGGGGTGTCAAACGCATTCTCACTGGGGGCCACATCAGCCTCGTGGTTGCCTTCAAAGGGCCGAACGTAATTTCAACTCCTTAACTGTGAAGGAGTAGTTACACTTACACAGTCTTAACATTACATTCGGCCCTTTGAAGGCAACTACGAGGCTGATGTGCCCCCCACCACCATGAGAATGAGTTTGACACCCCTGGCGTAGAAGCTCAGGGAGCTTAAAGGCAGGGAGAGCTTACTAAAGGCGAGGGCACGGGGAGCGGAGGGCGACATGTCCACACTGCCTCAAGCCCTGGGACCTCAGGAGGCGCTGCACTGGGTCAGAGGCTGTGGTCAAGGATTCCAGTTCCAGACCCCAGACCAGGGCCTTATCTTAGTCCCAGGCTGAACCCTGATTCTGAACATAGACTGAGCCCTCATCCTGGCCACCACTGGGGCCCAGATGGTGGCCTTACATTGAGCCCCAAACCTGCTCAGTCACTGAGCCCCAACCCTGGAGAGAAACTGAGCGTAGACCCTGCTCACATGCTGAGCCCGAAACCAGGCTGACTCCACTTACTCACCTTTCTGAAGGGTGTAATAAACAGACCATGTGACCACCTATTTCTCTGATGGAGAGAACACAGACACCACTGTCTACTTGACCCTTTCCCCTTTGAACCCCAATCACTCCTATCAAGCAATAGGTGCATCAATGGCATTGGATGTGGTTCCAAAATCCCAAAGGTCTCCAGTCAGAGCCTTCCGGGGGAGGAGCAGGTGGGCAAGCATCCTAACCCAGCACCCCTGGGAACCACAGCCCCAGAGTGGGGGCTTCAGACAGGCATGTCTCGGCCTCTAGATGCTGCACCTTCAGATAAGGAAAGACTCCCTTCTCACTGGACAAGCTTAAATTAAGAAGGAACCCTGAAAATACCTATCACGCCAAACTTCAAGCAAAGAGCTGGGGAGACAAGAAAAAAGCTCCAGTGACAAGAACATTAAGTAAAAGCCTCCCCTGGCTGAGGACCCTCTGGCTGGGGTCCCAGGAGAGACTGCAGGGCTTTCCGACCTTGGCAGCCAGATGCTGTGCAACCCGCTTGGGTTCCTCTGACACAGACTTATCCGTGACCTCAGGCCAGTCCCTCGGCCTCTCCAGTTCTTGGCTCCCCATTCATAAAATAAAGGCTTTAGGTCAGGAGCTTGTTAAGATCTGTCCGGAGCTGGTATTCTGAGTCCTGTTACATTTCCTTCCACATAGACAACGTGTGGTCAAACATTACCTGCAAAATTTTTATTCTTGAGAGGTTTTCTTGATCTACTTTAGTGACTTAACTTTTTAAACTTATAAAGAAAAAAATGAAGGAAGAGTAAGGAGGCATAACTATGAGTTTAGAGTCCTAGAGGCCAGGTTCAAATTCCAGTTCTGGTACTTCATAGCTACATGATTTGGGGCAATTTTTTTTCTTTTTTCCAATCAAAGCTTACGTTTCCTTATCTATAAACTGGGGACAATAGCACTTATTTTTCTGGGTGCTATGAAGAGTATATGAAATACAAGATATAAAAGTATTGGCACGGTCTGCCACATGGTAGACGGACGGTTCATAAATTGCTGATCTGTGAATCTACCTGACTTCAGTCTCCACTGGTTTGAGTCTAGGTTTGTAAACTCGGAAGCCTGCAGGGGCCAGGCAGCCAAAAGTGCGTGAGTGACACTGCTGGGTGTGGGAAAGGTGGGGACTGTGGGCAACTGGACAGCAGAAGCCAGCTGAAAGAGGGCAGCCTCTGGTGTACTCCAGCTCCTGACTGCGGGGCAGGAAGGTGGGGCTAGGGCTGCCAGAGTCTAATTTTCCAAGAGAAGCCTGAAAACCAAATTTTTATATTACATCTTTCCATTTTAAAACATTGTCTCAGATTTGTTATGACACACTATGCTGGTGAAACAAACCACATCTGGGCAGTGTAGTTGGTCCATGGGATGATTACTGCTTAGCAACCTCTGGTCTCATCTTGAGCACCTGCAGTGATGGGGAGCTCACCACCTCTCTGTGCTGCCTCCCTCCCCCATTCAGGACAGGTGCTGATGATAGAGAGTGTCTCAACGTGGCCTCCTCTGCTTTGGGATCACAGGTTTCCAAGGCCGTGGCAATGCTTTCTCGTAAAGCCTGGCTGGCAGAGAACGTCCTCTCCAAAGCCAAGGCAATGTCCTGGCCTGCTCTGGCTGGGGACTGTGGATTCTCCATCATCTCCTGGGCCCAAGCAAGATGGCCTGGCCAGCCTTGGCGACCCTCCTATTAATTAGCAACTGGCAGTAGCAGCTTTGGGAGAACCCTTGAGTCAAGTGGTGTGTGTGCTAGAGCTGGCTGCCTCCTCAGGTCTAAGACAAAGCCCCAGGGACTGGGGCTGGACCTTCTGCTCTGGGTCAATTCCCCTCATGGTGGCCAGAGTGTGGCAAGCACAAGGGCCATTCAGGCTGTTAAGACACGTGTCAGCCTAATCATCTGTATGTGGACTAGAGAGACCTCATTCCAGGGCAGGCAGAGAGAAGTAAGAGGTAAGCCCAGCCCACATGGGGGGCTGCTAGGCATGGTCTGGGCAGAGGAGGATGGCATTAAGATTCAGACAATCTTCCCACCCCTCAAACCAGACCTTAAGGTGAGAAGACAGCTGCTTTTAGAGGATGCCTCTGTCCTCCCAGCCAGCCGGCCGGAGCCACCTCACACTGCCTCTCTTCCCTCAGCACCTCTGGACTCTCACTGACGACATCTGTTCTGGGAAATCTCACTGCAGCTCAGCAGTGACTGTACCCCTTACCACTCTACTCCAGCCAGGCCACCCTCTGGCCCTTGGGACAGGAAAGACGCTGCCAAGGCAATGAGACTGGATGGGTTAATGAGGGCCCTCTGGCCAGCTGGCCTCCCCTTGCTCACTCCACTCCAACAGCCAGCCCAGGGCCAACAGAGCCCACACGGGCATGCGGGAAGGGAAGAGTCTGTCAATCTGACATCACAAGTTTGTAGTCTACCTCTGTGGCTGAGGGCTGCTCACCCAGCTCACAGGATTCACACTGCTGGTCTGTCTGGGTACTAGAGGCCAAGGGGAGAAGACGGTGTCCTTGGGGAACTGGGTCAGGAAGCCCAGGCTAAGCACAGTACAAATGCAGGGTCTGAACCTCACTCAGTACTCCAAGCAGGTTCTGGGCTGGGCGCCAGCAGCATCAAATCACCTAGGCGCTTATAAGAAATGCAGAATCTCAGATCCCACCCCAGACTTAATGAGTCAGAACCTATATTTTAACCAGATACCCAGGTGAGTTGGATGGCAGGACAGTGTGAGAAGCACTGAATTAGAATAAACACAGAGCACCATCCAATGCCATGGGGGTGCTCAGGGAGGAAGAGAGGGATGACAGTGGATGCAGTGACCTGGGAGGGCATCCCGGAAGACCCAGGGTCCCTAAAGCATGGGAGAGGAGGGCAGGTGGACAGATGGACAGCCCAACACTGTGGGAGGCAGGCCACCTGCAGTGGCTCACAGCAGCTAAGGGAGCAAATGGGGCAGGGCCAGACAGGGGAGAGGTCCCAGCCTAATCATGGAGAAACTAGACCAGGACCTGAAGCCTTGCAACAGGGAGAACCTGGAGTCCAGGCCTCCCAACTGGCAACATAAGGGCCGTGGCCCCACTGGGTTTCTGTGCATTATCAGTATCCTAAGAGACCTCAGCCTGAGCACACCCTCCACCAGGCCCAGTCTTATCAGGTTGAGCATGTCCTTGTCACTGGAGAATCCTCCTGCTCACTGTGCCAGCTGACAGCACCACCCAGGGCAGCTCACCTTGGAATTCCACTCTGTACCAAGGCACCCTCCCCCCTCCACCAGCACTACCGCCTGCAGCCCATTTCAGCTTGGCTCTCCACAATGACAGCAGAAGATGCATTTCTGGGCCATTGTCCCCAGGACTGCCCACCCTAGGAGGGGCCTCAGAACCCCCCAGCCCTACAGCCAAAGCCGCTGCCTTCCCCACTCCCCACCACCTGCCTGAACAGTCCTTCCCATGGCTGAAAAGGAGAGAGATGGATGTGGGACTGGGGAAACAGAGCAGAAATGCATCCCTAAGCAGAGCACCTTTCCTCCTGCAGGCATCTAACTCTGCTCCTGTTTCCACTTCCATCTTGCTGGCAACGGGAGGCCCAGGCCTCAGCTCACAGAATGCTCCAGGAAAGCCCGCTCTAGGAGGCTAGCACCCGCCTACCAGGCCATGATTCTCTTCTGGGATGGCCTAGAGTGGGGTTCACAATCTAGATGGTCTTCCTCTGAGGAAATCCACAGATCCCAGAAACTGAGTGTCATACTGTGGGTCTGGATGTACATGTATCCTTCTGGATAGAGACTCTATGATGTCCAGCAGGTTCTCAGTTAGGTCTCCAATACAGCTTCAGAACCAGTGGTTTAGGTCAAGGACAGGGACCATCTGGTCTACTCAGGACTAAGGAAAGGAAGCAGTGTGAGCAGGGGTGGTGTGGTTCGGCACAGCATCACTGGTCTGACCGCACGCTGGAGTTTCTCGCTTGCACAGATGGCCAGTTTACAATTTGTGTGTGACATGGTGATGGGCAACAGGATCGCCATTTTTCTAGGTGTGAAAACTGAGGCTCAGAGAAGGCTCACGACCCAAGCAGGGCCCACAGTAGCTGAGGAGCTGATGTGAGGTGGGCAATGGCAGTGCCAGAAGCCCAGGAAGTCTGCTTTAGACTGCCCCAGGGACCTACCAGGCTATTGGTCCAGTTTCCATGAATTTGGAGCCCAGCTGTCTCTGCCTCAAGGAAAGGACCCATTATGAACCTCCCTTCCCTTCCTCACACCTTCAGGAGGCTCAGGCTAGGAGAGGGAATGGGCAGAGGGATGAGAAGAGCCAAGCTTGCCTGCCTCCATTCTCAAGGCCAAGCTAGAGTTTGAAGCACAGGAGTAGCCCCAGAACTGACATCCCACATAGGGACCTCCCTGCCAGCCCCATGTCCGGCACACATTCCCCAGACATCTGCTCAGACACCTTATACAGACACACCCAGACCGACCTCCCCCCCATTCTATTGCTACCTTCCTACCAAAGCCTGACACTTGAAAGCCTGACCAGCTTTTGGGAATAAAACCAGGTACATCTTCATGTGGGGTCCCCAATCCTTTTCTCTACTCTTGGAAAAACAAGATCATGCAGATACTATGTTTTATTTGTTCTAGGTTCCCCCTGCCAAACTCAGCTTCCAGGACATGGCTCATGTGAAAGAAAGGACCTACCCAGAACCCCAGAACCCAACCAACCTGGGGTGGGAGCCTAGGGACAACGCCCTGGGGGGCTGTGTGTCTCTTCCTTTACCAAACCTTAAGTACGAGCTTCAAAAGGCAGCTGGGGAGTGGAAGGGGAGGTCTAGACAGAAGCCAAGCCAGAAGTCAAGCTTGAAGTCAAGCCAGATGAGCCTGGAGGCGCCACGGGAGAAGCCAGGGCATGGTGTGTGCTGGGGGGCGGGGAGGGGGGGAGGTGAAGAGAAGCCCAGGCAACCAGGAAAAGCCTACCATTGGACATGGTCAATATGTGGGCCCCTCAGAGCACAGCCCACTCCAGCCATTAGAAAAGGCAGTAACCTTCCTCCCCCAGCAACAGAAGTCAGAAGCAGACCGTGACAGCAAGCTCTGAACTCTAAACCACAAACTCAATCTATCATGGTTTGCTAGTGATTCTTTATTAAACCAATTCTGCTGGATCAATGCTTCCTGCCCATCAAAATGATGAATACGTCCTCAACTGGCTCGAGTAATGCTTGCAGCAGCTCTTGTGAAGCTGGGCTGGGCAGTGGGATTGGCTCCATACAGAAGCCCAAGGCTAGCGGCTGCAACTTGAGGGACTGAGGCTTGGGGTGCTGGGTCAGGGGAAGTGGGTGAGGCTGAGATGAATGATGGGGTTTCTACATTTAAAAGACTTAGCCAGGTCTTTGTCTCTGGGGCCTTCTGAAAATGAGTCCAGCTGTTCTGGCCGAGAGACAAGAGAAGAATGGCCACTGCCCCTCCAGAAGCTCACACAGGTGGCCTTTCTTGGATTTCTTTCCTCACACCAGACCCAACACCAGAGAGCTACCGGGCTGCACAGAGGATGTGTGCCTCCAGCTACTGTCCCTGTTGCTTGTTGCACAAACCCAAATTCCAAGTCCGGTCTCACCTTTTTCCCATTGCCCATTTATCAATCCCGCTGCATCCGCCACTCCCTATCCCCATCAACCCCCACCCTCTGCCATGTCCCAGGTGGTCTGCAGTCAGTGGAAGATTCTGCAGCAGGGGTACTACAGACAGACACGCCAAGATGGCAGAGGAAGACCGGAAGGCGGGGAGGTTCCCATTGATGCAATCTACCCAGTCCTGGTTCTTCACGACCCAGGGTAAGGGGAGACTGGGAAGGCACAGTCCAGTGCCCATAAGGTGCTCAATCAATGCCTACTGTTGATGGGGGCCAGGTGTGCCCGGGGTCAGTCCCTTGCAGTCCCCTGACCCAAGGTGGTGATGAAAAACCTGATTACAGGCTTCCAGGCAACAGAGATGGTGGGAAGCTGAGCAAGGGAAGGGAGGGCCCCTCAACAATCTCAGATGGCTGGTGCTGGCACAGCCCATCTGCCACCACCACCAGGGAGTTTGGAGGGAAGAGGAGAAACCCAGGACACCCAGTCCTCCCTAGCTCAGGCTGGGATCCTCAGGTCCCACAACTGACCAGAGGGGAGGTCACACTTTAGGAACCTGGTACTGCAAACCAACCACAGTTTCTGACAGAGTTTCTGATTTGCTCACACAATGTGAAGACTATGGCTGTGTGAAGGAGGGAGGGATGGAAGAAAGGAAGGAAGGGAGGAAGGAAAAGGGAGGGCCCTTGGGTCACCATCTATTTTAAGGCATCAAGTGTTGCCTGACTGGTCATTCCCAGCACGAGAAATCTCTCTCATTGGATGGAAATGGCTTTGCTCTCATTACAAATCTAGCTTCCCTGGAGTTTGCAAAGAGGGCTGTGGGATGACAAAATGCTCATTTATATTGGCAGACAAGCAATATAGGCGGGTAAGAGAGCTCAGCAGGGGGCAGGGCCCACAGACAGAGAAAGAATTAAACCCAGGTCTAAAGGGTGACCAATTTGTTTCCAGACCCCAGGAGAGCACTGGGGGACCCAAGACCTTGACTGGGGTAGGCGCATCCCTGATCCCAACTTCAGAGGCAACCACCAATCTCTCTTTCTGCACAGATACCCCCACAGGCCCGGAGTGGTATCTGCTGTGCAGTAGCATCTGACTCAGGTGATGGGGGAGGGGAGGTCCCTCTCCTGGACGGGCAGTCACACGTTTTGTTTAGGGACCCATGGCTCACCCATGAGAGACCTGGCAGCTGCTGAGGAAGGTATACTGGATGAACCTGGGGTCATAGGGCAGCTGATCATCAGTCACTGTGAGCAAGGTCATCCTGTCCTGCCAGTCTGGAGACCAGCTACCCAGGGTATCTACTCCTGGTCTACCATTTGGCATGAGGGGCTGGGCCCAGAAGGTGGGTGCAGATGGCTTTCATCCTGGGCATGAGGACCCAGTGACCTCAGTCCTCCGGGGGCCCTGCTCTCCCTCCAGAGCTGCAGCTTCCCAGGGCACCAGAAGGCAGACATTAACAGCTGGGATCAGCACCCAGGGAGCTGGCCCAGCTGCCAAGAGGTCTGTCTCCCTTCATAGCCCTGCTCTACAGGCCAAATGGCATGGAACTGCTCTAGGACAGCCACTCTGACTCTGTAGCCCAGAAGGGGGAGGTGGGATGTGTGGTGTGGCTGAAGGTAGCATGGCTAGGGAAGGCTCAGAATACCTTTTCAGCCTGCCCCTAAAGCCCCCCAGGCTTCAAGAAGCCGAGGTCTGCAGCCGGAAGCACGGAAGAAAGTTCTCTGCATGGGGTAGAAGGAGGTCTGGGGATGTCTCAGGGCCGAAAAAGCCCCACTTCTCTCGGAGCTCTGAGCGCTAGGAAGGAAATAAGTTAACTCTGACTGCAACCGCTAAGGCACCCACAGGTCCCCACCGGTCCCCTTACCTGAAGTCGCTGTAGGGGTGGATAATCCAAAACCCGGCCGACTTAACCCTCTCCTGCTCCCGCTCCACGGCTTTCTGGCTGCCAAACATCCGCAGGGAGAATTTGTTGACCCCGGGCTGGAGCATGGCCCCGAACTGGCGCTGCATGAAGCCGGCCTGGCCCAGGCGCACCTCGGCCTCGGGGAGGATCTGGTCGCCCGCGGCCGCGCCTCCCTCCACTTTGATAGCGGTGTCCACCGAGGGCTGCTCGCAGGAGGCAGAGGCCGACTGCGGCGACTGCTGGAGCAGCGGCGGAGAAGCTGCAGGCTGCGCCGAGGGGCAGGGGCGCTCGGGCTGGCCGGCCAGGCCTGGGGGCGTCCTGTCCTCGCCCGGGGACGCGTCGCCCTCAGCAATGAGCCGCCGCTCCTCCGCGGAGTCATGCAGGTGCCCGTGACTGCTGCCACCACCCGCCCCGCTGCCGCCCCGGCTGCCCAGCGAGGCCAGACTCCCGCGGAAGCGCCTGCAGTCGCCGTTCGTGCTGGACTTGCCCGCCCCACGGGCTGGCCCCTCGCCGTCCGCGGCTCCGAGGGCCGCACCCCGGGACTCCGTGCTGCCCGCGGCCGCTGAGGGCGAGGGCGATGGCAGCGGCCGCAGCCGGATGCTCCTGCGGCTGGGGTCCTGGCGGCCCCCAGCCCCCTCCTCCTCGGCATCCTCTTCCTCGTCCATGATCCACGCCTTGGCCCCCACCTGCTGCGGAAGGCTGTAGAGCCGCTTGCGCATGGACGGCGGCAGCTTGTCCATGGCGCCAGGAGCGGGCGCCGGGCTGGAGGCACCGGCGCGGGTGCGGCGCCGCGGATCGGCTCCAGGTCCGCCCGCCGGTCGGTCCGCCCCCCGGACGCGTCCTTCGCCGCTGGCGCCGGGCTGCCTCAGGCGCCCATACTAGGGCAGCCTGCGTGCCGCGGGGATGCTCCCGGTTCTGCTCCGGGTCCCTGGGCTCGCCGAGCGGCGCTTCCTCCCAGACCGGGCCGGGCGCGGGGACCCCGCACTCCCTCCCTTCCTTCCTCCTGTGTTCAGGGGCGCGGCGCGCGGCCGGGCTCCAGGCGCCCCGCCCCCGCAGGAAACAATGGGCGCGGGGAGAAGCGCTGCTTTGGCCCCGGCGTCTGGAAAACCGCACAGGAGCGCAGAGCACACGGACCGCGTGCCTCCCGGGCGGGCGTGCGTCCCGCGGGCAGGCGGGCTCTCCGTCGGTCCCGGCGTCCGGGCTGTCTGGCTAGCCACTCGCAAGCTTGCCTCGCCTCCTTTGGCCGAGCCCGGACGGCTTGTCCTAGGGTTCCCGCCGCAACCGAGCGGAGCCCAGCAGTCCGCCGGGCTTACATCAGCGGCCGCCTCCCCCAGAGCGCCCTCCGGCAACGCTGGGCTCCCGCGCCCCGGAATATTCATGAAGCCACCGCAGCTCGCGGGTTGCCATAGGAGCGGCTCCCGCAGCCTGTCCTGCCTACCTGGGCTTCTTAAAGGGGCAGCGGCGCGGGTCGGGGTCTGAGAGGTGGGCGGGGGGCGGGCCCGGCGCGGGGCGCAAGGTGCACGCTCACACTACCTTAGGGGCTGAGGTGAGAGGCGTCCTTAATCCTAAAACTTCAACTATCTTCCCTCAGCCAAGGGCTGGGAGCGCACCTCAAGTCAAGGGTTCCGGGTTGATTGCCAAATACCCCCGCCCCAGGATTGGGGGGCGGGGTTTCCCGGTCTCTCCTCCGAGCCCGGGGTTCGCCTTTCCCGGGCGGCTTTGCTTCTCAGCTGGATCTCAGACCCTCCTCTGGGAAGGCCGGCGGGGCCTTCCCGCGACGCGCCTGGAGATGGGGGTTTCCAGGAAGTGCGCTGCGCCAGGCCTGCTCCTGGGTTTTTCCTGTGAGAGGCGGGGTGAGATCCCCCCCACGCCGGTCTTTCCCCTGCAGAGCCTCGCATCTGCCGGGCAAGGAGGGCGTGGGGGAAACTCCGGAACCCACGCACATGAGCGCGGGTGAGACCCAGCCCTTCGAGGTAAGATTTCGAGGAAATGTGCTTGCACAGCCACGGCCGCGGAGTCAGGTACCCGCAGGCACCTCTCCCGGGTAATTCCGCTGGGGGCTTCTGAGATCAGCGCTTGCTAGCACTGGAGCTAGCCCTGGACCTCCTTATCCCCGGGTGCTCATCCAGATTGTGATTTCGTATGTGGACCAAGGCAAGGGGTGTCCCTGCTCCTCTCAGGCCCCTACCCACAAGCAGCAGCACACAGCACCCAGTCCCTTTGAGTCTGCTCTCCTTCCCAAAATCCGTGCCAGCTGGTGGTCCTCTCTATGTCCATGTACAGTCCCGGGGCTTATGGGTGAATCCCAGCAGCTCAGCCAGAGATATAATACAGCTGTCCTCTCCAGCACCCTAACAGCCTGACACCTCCCATCCCCACAGGCCAGGCTGCCAGACCCCTTTTCTCTGGACTGGGGACCACTACCATGACCCAGGGGTTACTCAGATGTCTCAGGACAACATACCAGATTAGCTCAGAAATGGAGATGGAGCAATTAGAGGGAAGGGTTGGCCAGGGAGGTTGGAGTTTGGGTTAAATGGAGTTTGAGTGGATCCTTAGCAAAGTTTGACAGGAGCATGCAGTAAGGCTCCTGGCTCCACCATCTCTATGAGCAATGACATGAAGTTTTTCTTCAAAGGGCTTTTTATTCTCATTCTTAGCCCACTTGTGAACACCTCCCCTGTCCAAGATGGAGGGGGGGTGGGTAGCCTGGCAGGGGCTTTTCTGCTCTACCCCGTGGACCACAGGAGCTCCTGCAGAGAGAGGGAATGACTAAGATAAGGATTTCACCGCAAACTGGCATTTCGACTTTTGAGCAGCTCTGAGCTGACAGTTCTCTGCACAGATGCTGGGAGACTTAATCCCTGTACGTCCTTGGGTCTCCTTGAGAACGGCTGTGAGCGCTGCCTGTCCTGTGGTGCCAGCCACAGGGGGAGGACTTCCATGTAACTCACTTCTGTGGGCTTGTGTCCAGCGGGGAGCCAGCCTGCCCTACCCCAGCTGCAGGAAGCCAGCCCAAACAGGCTTCCCAGTGACCCATGGGAGGGGCATCCCCTTCTTGAGGACGCCTTCCCCGGCCACCCAAATCTTGATCATGTCCTCACTTTTGGCTCCCACGTCCCTGAGCTCCCATCAACCTGAGCACTTATTACACAGTGCATTGTGTGTCCCTTCCGGACAGCTCCCCGAGGACAGGGCGGTTCCCGCTCAGCGACCCCAGCACTAACACAAGGGTGGGCATAGAGCAGGTCAATACATGCCAACTCCACGCGTGAGGAAGGACCCTGGAAGTTATCTAATGCCATCAGGGGATTCTTGAAGAAGATGGAGGATATGACCCAAGGTTCTGCTTCCTGGGAGTCTGTTGCCGCAGGCTGACCAGGGGTGATGGTCCCTTGACTCTTCCCCCTCCAGCACCTCACCTGCCCTCAGTTTGGCCAGCACCACCCATTCAGGACCATCTGAGATCACATCTGGGAGTAGAAATGACGGTTAGATAAAAGAGGCATACAGTAACCCCGATGAAACCTGGACTCTCCTGGTCTTCTCTATGTGAACATCTGACTGGAGGACAGCGGTGGCATGCCAGCAGTCTGGGGAGCAGAGAAGGAGGAGACCCAGGTCTTGCCCTAAGGGCTCTATGTTTTGGGCAATCTAGACTTACCTAGACTCAGGAAAGAGGAGAAAACTCAGGACAGGAAAAAAGTGTGCGCATTAGTAATCGTGCCTCAGCCCGTGAGAGATTTGAAAAGGGGGACTTGCTGAGCTCGGGGTAGCTAAGAAGGACTTCCAAGAAGAGGTTATATTTGGCAAGAGACATTTGTTAACCTACATTTTTACAGTTTCTCATGGCTCAACCTAACATTCTTGCTCCCATTTGCAAGCAAGAGAACCAAAGCACAGAGGGGTTAAGTGACTTGCCATGTCCCACAGCAAGAAAGTGATGGAGTTGGAACTTCAACCCAGGGCTCCCCGGGCCAGGTTCTCCTTTGCTGCCCAGCTGACTCACCCAGATGGGTGGGGGTAGGCACAGGTGAGGGAGGGAGACGCAGTTCAGAGTCCAGCATGGCTAAAGCAGAACGAAGGTAGAGAGTGGAGCCTCCCTATTCTGTGTTCTTCCCATTGCCCATGCAAGGTCTCGTGTCCTCTCCTTTCCAGTGCTGATGAAAATGCCTGAGGTCTATTTGGGTTCATCTAGTAACACAATTGACAGGACCTGGGGACCCCAGCAAGGAGAAGGCCCTGCTTCTGGACTGTGATAGGGAGAAGACCTGCAGCTCTCAGCTTTGGTGGGGAACTGGAGACAGTTCCCCAGGTGTCTCCAGGAGACAGATGTACTTCCTGCAGGGCTCCAAAGGGTCTGTGTGTTCCTGGAGTGCAAGCCCAGAAAAGAGTTGGGCCTAAGAGGGGAGGAGCTGGGATGGATGAGCTTTCTTCCCTGGAAATGAGGTTCAGAAAACCTGCTGGAAGTGAAGTGGGGATGTGCCTGATCATTATATATCAATCTCAGACCTTATACAGTGGGGACCTGGGTGGGTAGAGGGGAGAGGGTGGGAAACTCTGGAAGGACTTTTGCTTGTGGGCCAAGGGCATTGTTCTTGTTTAAAGGGGCAGCTCTGGGGTAGGACAGTGGCTCCCACACCTTGTAATGCCAGTTCTGCTTGAAATTTAACCAGAGAAGAAGAAGAAAGAGAAGGAGAAGAAGAAAGAGACACACAGAGAGAGAGAGAGAGAGAGAGAAATGCAGGGTATTTTAGGTAAGGTTGACTGTCCTTTCTTAGAAGGCTGTCTTTATTCCAATGTTATATCCTTGCTGCATTTTCTGTATTAAAATGCCATTTGATGAAATCATAGTGCTAAGAGATGGCATTTTTTAGGTTCTTGGCTAAATAAAAAGTTGGCATAGGGTTCTGTGTTTGTTCCCAAAAGTCATTTTTGAAATGTTATTGGTCTGTGAATGTCAGAGGCCTGGGAGCCCCTGCTGTAAACAGGAGAGCGTGAGACAGGTAAACAAAAGCTCTGGCATTAAATATTTCTCTGACACGTGCTGCCTGTGTGCGCCTCAGTCTTCCTCGGCTGTAAGCTGGCTTCGGTGACATGTACCCCATAAGTTATTGTGAAAACCAAGTGAGACTATGAATGCATCACGCCGGGCATCTCATTTGCTGTAAGTGCTCAGCAAACACTGGTGATGGAGGATTGAATGAAACCTGCACTGGCCAGTGGACAGGGAGACATTTCAAATCTGACTTAGGTCATATATTTATCTTCAAAATTGCTGTTGGGATGACAGGGATGTCTTGCTATACAGGATTGCTTTCTGTGAATTCTCCATCCCTGCTAAACCCTGGCCGAGTCTCCGGAAGGCAAACTTTCTTCTCACTGGGGTAGGCACTTGCTAGGTGGGATCAGAGGGAACTGACTCCAAGGTCACACCATTTATCCCGTGTTTAGACCCCACCACACACAGGTGCAACCTTGCCTTTCTCTTTAGTGTAGATACGGGCCTCCCGGGGCACCTTCTGCTCTGCTCAGAGGCAGGTTTGCTCTGTGGAGTCCTGACCTGGAGACTAGAGCCTGAGAAGGAACACTGGAAGCTGCTACAATGTCTCAGGTTTTTGTCCCCAGGCTTCCTGGTGGAGAAACTGGAGGAGGAAGGAAGGGGGCCACAGGGAATGGGCCTTATGGATGTATGGCAGGACAAATCACCGGGCCAGGCTTGACCAAGCCCTTGGCTGCCCTTCCCTGAGCACAGCCACGCATGAACAGAGGCTGAGAAGGCAGAGAGATGCCCTCTTTGGGCATTTCCCAGTCTGACTGAAACAGCGAAGGACCATCCCAGACACTTGTGATCAAGGGTCAGAGTAAGTGGTTCAGAAGCTCAGAGTGGTGGTGTTCCTGAGTATGATCAAGGTGCACTTCCTGGAGGAAATGGAAAGTGAGGTGGGCTTTCTAGGCGGTCGTTAGTGTGTCTGAGTGCGTGTGTGCTTCTTCCGGGGGCACCAGTGAGTGGAGCAGCCTGGCAGGAGTGGGGTCCGCTGTACTTGCTCAGTGGGGCAAACACAATACAGCTGGAGGGTAGGGATAGGGTCAGGGTCCGCTTTAGGAGCCCACTAAGCTTTTGCCCTAAGCTGGCCCTAGGGAAAAATCTGCTGTCTCCATGGAAGGAGGGCACCCCGCCTGTGAGTGCTCAGAGCCCAGCAGAGCCCAGGGCCCTTTCATCCCAGGCCAGCCCTGGCTCTGTTGCCCTTGATCTCTCCACGCTCCCCATCCTGCACTCCTGGCTGTTCCCTCGGGACTCTGCCAGGGCAATGACTGGGACAGCGTGCCCCTCTCCTCCCAGGGAGGCCAGAGGAAGAGGTGCTGACAGCTGAGCCAGGCCTGGACTGTGTCTGCGTCCAGTTGGGGCTCCAGGACGTCTGGCCACCTGGACTTGGAGCCAGGCTAGAGAGTGAGGCACTTGGGGTGGGAGGGAGGCCCCGAGGTGCTGGCTGAGCAAAGCTGCCAAAAAGTAAGTACCAGAGACTCCTCTGTTCCAAGTCTGTAATATATCATATATCGGGGCTGAAGTGAGTTCAGACAAGGGCCCCAGGGGTGGTTTCTACAGCCCTTGCTGGAGGCGTTAGTGAGGGAAAGGAAGATACCGGATGTCCAGGGAGAGGGGGAAGAGGCCTGGCAAATGGGGCAGGCTGGGGGGTGGGGGGAGCAGGGCTGGTGAGATGGGGCTTTCCTGGGAAGCACTGAGATGGCCCAGAGGCCTGGCCCATGCTGTCCTCCCTGCTGGGCCCTTATGCTCTTCCCCCTTCTCTACATTATCTTCTTCCCTCAATTTTACATCATGTCTTTTATTTACTTAGTCATTCACCCTTTTATTTGGTTAGCCAACTTGTGTAGTATGTGGTAAATGATGGTGTGAGATCCGGCCCCTAGCCCCAACGGGTGTGGTTCAGCGGGTTGAGCATCGTCCTGCAAATGGAAAGGTCGCCTGTTTGACTCAGGGCACACACCTGGGTTGGGAGTGTGGGAGAGGCAACTGATCTGTTTCTCTCCCTTTCTCCCTCCCTCCCCCTCTCTCTAAAAACAAATAAATAAAATCTTTAAAAAAAAAGGATTCAGCCCCTAATCTCCAGGCACCTCAGTCTGTGGCGAGAATAAGACAGACACAGAGGCTCACTTAAGGAAGCAGGGACAAGTGTCATGTGATGTGCACAAGTGGCTGGAGAGCAAAGGGGGGAGGAGGGAGCAGGTAGAAGAGGGAAGCAGGGGAGATGGTCATATTGGAAGTGGCCTTTTAAGAAGGCATGTGCAGTTTGGGAAAAGGGAGGCAGAGAAGCTCTGCAGGCCAGGCAAAGGGCACAGTGTGAGGGAAAGGCGGGAGGGAGCCCGCCGTGGGGTGGGGGAGCTGGCTAGGAGACTGCACTCCTGGTGGGTTTCTTCTGGACTCAATGAGGAGTTGACTGGAACTGATTTAAGACAAGTCAGGACTTTGGGGACAACCACCAGGATGTGCCCTGGGACCCCGGCCCTGTGCTCAGCAATGCAGTGAGTGAGCCAGGAAGGAAGACACAGTCCCTGCTCCTAGAAGCTCGCAGTGGGGTTGAGGAGATTAAGGTAATGGCATGAAACCATTCAGTCACCCTGCCAGAGGCAGGGACCTGGACTGGACCCTGGGAGCACACGGAGTGAGCTACAGCCAGACCCACTGGCTGGTTTCTTCTGTGAAGCCCCATGACCCAGTCTCCTTCCCACAAGCCCTAAACATCAGGATAAGCAGCTGTGATATGAGTCTTCTGTTTGCTGCCTTCCAGAGCGACAGTCCACTGGGTAATGAGAGCTGTGCCCCACAGGCCACCCTGCAGAGTGTAAAGCACAGGCAGAGTCAGGGGCAGGCTGTAACAGGGACTGTGTCTGGAGCTGTGAAAAAGGCTGTCATGGGGGGATGATAGAGGCTGTGACAGAGACTAATAGAACTGAGACATATGTGGTGATAGGGGCTGCGACAGGGCTAGGAAGGGGCTCTGCAGGGGTTGTCACAGAGACTGTGACAGGGACTTGGGCAGAGAAACGTGACTAAATCTGGAACCACAGTCAGAGTCAGGACAACAGCTCCTGAGCCCAGGCCCGCACCCCCACAGCGCACCAAGCAGTTGGCGGTGACAGCAGCAACACGCAAACACAGGGGGCCCAGCCAGGCGCAGGCATCTGCACCGCCAGCAGGCTGCCGCTGCCGCACAGAGTGTGAGCGTGGCAAGAGAGGCTGTCGCACCTCCCCACCACCCCTACCGGCTCTGGCATGCACTCCTGGCTGTTCATGGGCATGTTCCTGGGACAGTTCAGATGGCAAAGTGAGACAAGCGGACTGGCTGAGGCCCTGTGAGACTCCATGGCATTGCCAAGGGTCCCTGACTCTGCACAGGCTCCCCAAGCACAGCCAGCAATAAGCAATGGGCCTTCCATATGTAGAAACCACTATTTTTCTCATGTGAGGGTGCCAGTGTGATGAATAAAAAAAAACCCACCAGTTTGTTTCAAAGTATAACTGAACTTGTAGTCACAAGAAGCAGCATTCACAGAGAGCTAGCTCTGTACCGTCACCATGCCAAGTGCTTAGAATGGATTAGCTCATGTAATCCTTGCTGAACCCTGTCAGGCTATTGGCGTGGTACCACCCCCATTTTACAGATGACTAAATTGAGGCCGAAGAGGTTGACTAACTCGCCCGAGCTCCTACAGTTTGCAGGCAGCACGTCTGACGCAGTCTCTGATCTTAACCCGCCGTTGGCAGCTTACTCAATCACAGCTGCTATCATGTCAGCTATATTTTGAAGTCTCGAAGTCAGAAATTTTTTCAGTAAAAAAAGGGTCCTTATACTGGAATGGCTGGGACCTACTGGGAAGCATTGCTTCAGCCCATGGGAACGTTGGGACTCATGTGCTCTCTGTCCCTATCCCAGGCACCAGGCTGGGCGCTGGGCACTGGGGTAAGCGGGACGGTTTTCTGCCCTCAGAGAGCACAGAGTAGCTGTAATGAGTTCAAGGGCTGTGCTTGTCATTGCACCGTTGGTCTGGCTCTCACCGGCCAACGTGGGTTGCAAACAGTTCCAGCCAAGCAGGTCCTATTCTCCTCTCTCTCTGTGCTGACTCTCCGAGCCTATTCTGATGGCCTCACCTCCTCGTCTTACCACACTTCTTGGGTCATATGCAGAAGGGAAATTCTCTTCCAGGCCCCTGGAGAAGACAGCCTCTGCACAAAAGGCCCCCTCTGCTGTTCTTGAGGGATGGCTCCACATTCTCCCAGACGCCCCCGTGGTTAGAAGTGAGGTGGCTGCTCCCTGTGGCTTCTTTCAGACCATTGCTCCTCTACCACCCATGAAACTCCTCCCCGCATGCTCCTCTGTGGCTCCCAAGGTGTCATCTCATGGCTGTTGCCCTGATTGTTCCCTCCTGGATTTCTCTCCATCTAAGTCCTAGAAAGGGCTCCATGTGAACCTTGGCCCTCACTGGTTTCCAGAGACCTTCTTCTTAACCTCAGCCACCACTACCATGGCCACCACCCAGAACTGCTCCATCTGTACAAGCTGATATTCCAGCTCAGTCTGATCCCTGCCGCCACCCACCCCTCCCCCGCCCACGCACACTCCTTCCTTTTATGCCTGCTCTTCCAGGGGAGAGCACGCCCTGTCTACCTGCACCCTGCCGTAATCCCTTCCTTCCCTGCCTCAGACTCCAAACTCTGCCACCTCAACCTCCATCTCTAGTGTCCTCTACTCCTTTGTCTTGGACTCACGGTCCTTTTTGTTTGTCAACCTGGAAATGCCAGCCTTTGATCAACCCAACCACTGTCCCTCTCTGAGGTTCACGGGCTGCAGCCACCCTGCCAAGGTAGCGGGAGAAAGTCACACAGCTGCACAGACTGGTGCTTTCTCAAGTTCATCATCTCTAACGTGCCTAGGTGCTGCCTGGCAATGCCATTGTGCTTTACCACTTGCTTTACCTTCATCCCTTCCATCAGTTACCACTTCTCCTGTATTTTCAAACTCTCTATAGTATCTTTCCCGTGAGCATTTAAACCTGATCAAATCTCTTTTATCCCAAAAAGTTCCTCCTTAAACCCACTGTCCCATTCTCTCCTTCCCATTACATCTAATCTTCTTGAAAAGGTGGGTTTCACTTGCCTTCCGTTCTCAACTCCCACCCATTCCTTCGCCCACAGTGATCAGGCCTCACTACCCATCGTGTCTTCAGCAAGACCAAATCCACCTTTCATTCCTTGTTGGGCCTCTGCTAACTGACCTCTTCCCTCTGCTAAAACATCCTCTTCTCTTTACTTCAGGGACACACACATTTCTGATTTTCTTCCTACAACTCTGGCCAGTCCCATTTCCTTTGTTTGAGGGGAGGGCCTCCGCACCTGCTGGCATTATTCCTGACTCAGTGTGCGCCTTTTTTCTCTCATGTGAGCTTTCCCCTGGCCCCTCTCACCCAGACCCTTGGCTTCTGTTCCCATCCATTTCTCCACCCGGACCTGTCCCCTGGGCTCCAGACCTGTTTATTCAGTGGCCTCTTACTCCACAAAAGCTCATACTCCACACGCTCTTCTCCCAAACCCCCTATTGCTCCCACTCAGGGCATGACACCACTGTCCTCTCAGCAGCTGAAACCAGAAATATGAACTTCACTCCTGACTCTTCCCTCCACCCACTGCCCATCACCAATCATTTCAGAAGTCTTGCTGTTTCTCCTTCAAAAATCTCTCTCAAACATCCACTCCAGACCATGTCCAGCGACACAACTCCAGGTTACACATGTTTCTTGCCTAGGCTATGGCACAGCCTCCTAACTGGCTAGAATCCATTATCGACGATGCTGCCAGAGTGGTTTTCCAAAATGTAAATCTGGCCGCATGTGCTTAAGACTTTTTAATGACTTCCACGGGTCTTAGGATAATGCCCAAACTCCCTAACCTGTCAGAGAAGCTGCTTTATGGGCTGGCCACCACTACTTCCCCAGTCTTCCCTCTCACCAGTGGCCCTCCTGCTCCGGCACTCTATGCTTATGCACTTTGATAGGCTTTCTACTTGGGGCTCTCTTCCCATGTTGACTCTAGGATATTAGCCTGAACCTATGCCCAATGTTCCTCTCTTTCCAGCCTTGACTGAGCCCAGCATACTGGTAAAGGACAGCAGTTGTGATAAATGGAAGAGGGACAAGGTGATGAATGTGAAGGTACTGCTGCTATCAGCACTCGGGAGGGAGGCAGACAAGGTTAGCTATGGGACCATAGCGGAGGAGCGCCAGCCAGTCGGTGGCCCAAGCCCTGCCTTTGCTGGTGACTGTCTCAGCTATCAACTGTGGGGCTGCTTTGTCCCTTTCAGAGGCTTAGCTAGGTGGCACCAACCCGCCACCCACTCTTCATGTGTGTCCTGGACTGGCAGCCTGACCCCCATTATACAACACTTGGTTTGTCAGGCTGAGGCTCTGAGACTTCTGATATGGATACTATCCCTCTCCAATATCGGCATTTATTTGCACCTATAAATATGCATGGAGGCTATTTGCCTAAACTGGGAAGGTGGTTGGAGGCTAGGAAGAAAGAAGGGAGCAGCGTGGAAGATGCTGAAAAGGCATCAGCCCCTGGGGCCAAATGAGTCATTGTCTCCAAAAATGAATCCTAATCCCTTTAGGGTGTTACCTCACGTGACAAAAAAGACTTTGCAGGTGTGATTAAGGATCTTGAAGATGGAGAGATGATTTTGGATTACCCGGGTAGGCCCCGTAAGAGGGATGCAGAGGGAGATCTGACACAGGACAAGAAAGCAGACTGTGTGACCACTGAAGCATGACTCCGGGCAGCTGGCTTTGAAGAGCCACGAGCCAAGGAACCCCAAGAATGCAGCACTACAGGTGGAAAGGGCAGGACATGGTTTCTCCCCTAGAGCCTCGAAAAGGATCACAGCCTGCCAGCACCTTCATTTCAGCCAGTGAGACTGATTTCCGACTCCTGGCCTCCAGAACTGTATGAGAATAAATATGTATTGTTTTAAGCCAACAGGTTTGTAACAGCAGGTAATTTGTTACAGCAGTCATCGGAGACTAATCCGGTCCCTCCGGATTAGTCCCCTCCGTCCCCTCCATCTTCCTCTGGAGTGAGTTAATCCCCTTTGTGTCGGCACTGAGACCAGACACTGCGCAGTGGAGGAGGCCCTCCTCCTCACCTCTGCTGCTTCAGGACGTGGTGGCTTTGGGGACGTCGGAGCGGTAGTCACACCTGGGCCACTGTGCAGTGGCTTTGCTGTCAGCAGGCACTGAAGCAGAACAGGAGAGGAAGAATCCCAGAGAAGCCAGATGGGGACTGTGGCCGATGGGGTGATGCTTCAGTGTGTGGGGGCTGCTTTTGTGTATCACAGGAGAAAAGGGGCAGAGGTCTTAGAGGTGCAAGAAGAGAAACAGCAGGATCTTTGGGGGATGGATGTTAATGGAACTTTATTTATAGTCCCAGACTTGAAGGGTCTGATAACATTCATGCTAGGTTGCCCTTCTAGCTGACTACTCCCTCCCTGCCTTACACTAGGTGGCTGATTAAGCAAATAATGATTTCCAAACTCCTTTCACCCCCCTTCCTAATTTCCATTCAGTTTTTATTTTTTTTCTTGTAGCCTTCAAGGAGCACTTTCTATATTGGAGAGAGTATTCCTTTTTCTATTATTTATTGCTACAAATACTCATTTTCCACTCCCTGTTTGTTACTAAGCTTTTGTTGTGGGGTATTTGCCATGCAGAAATTTTGATTTTTATGCAGCGAAGCATATCAACCTTTCTTTTATGATCCCCTGCCCTAGATACCATACTTTCAGATCTCTTCCCTGCCTGAAGAAATATTCACTTACATTTTCATGTCTATAAATATATTTGCATATATAGCTATAGTACATCTTTCCCCTATTAATCAGCCTCTTTTCTCATGCACTGCATTTATATATGTATACAGATATATCTGGATTCTATATTTGTTTCATGATTTACTTTCCTATTCCTTTTCCTAATCTACTTCTCTCCCAAAATTTACTGCAAATATACTATTATCTATAAAGAAAAGATGAAGGAATCTCTCTCCTCTACTGTAGCTCATCTCTTTCAGAATTATCCTAGTTATTTCTCCCCAGATTAACTATACAATTTTTTATTATGTTAAAAATCATGTTGGTGATTTGATTAGGACTGTGCTGAATTTATAAATTAATTTAGGGGAGATGGATACCTTTTTATCATGGGGTCTTCCCCTCCAAGAGGAAAGTCTGTCCAAATTTAAATTTTCTTTTGCATCTGAGGAGAATCCTGCCATAGTCTCAGCCTGGGTGCAGCCTCCTTTCTCTCTCTCTCTGTCTCTCTCTCTGTCTCTCTCTCTGTCTCTCTCTCTTTTCATTTCTGTCAAGTTTGAGGAGGATATTTTGTAAACCTGCAGTTAAGCCACCATGATTCACAGAAATCTTTAGATGTTCACTGAACTGAGGGCAAAGGCAGAGTGATGAGCTGAAGCCATGGGTGTCGGTGAAATCTTGAAGGAGAGGAAAGGCTAAATGAGAGGAACAGAACCTTGCGAAGTCCAACATTTACGGGGAAAGTGAGTGTGGTGGATGTGGATGAGAGAGCACATGGAAGGGAGAGGTGAGCCAGCAGTGAGGTGTCAAGTGAGCCAGAGGGGCAGGTAGGTTCAGGAAGGACAGTCAGTGGAGGCCAGAGTTGCTGGGGTTTGTGGAGGATGACTGTGATGGAGTCGTGGGCTGTGAGGGTTGTGATGGGTTAGTGGTAAGGTGACCATATCATGCAATGTTTAAGCTGGGGCCCCACTTGTAGAAGACTCTGGGACAAGAGAGACAAACCACAGTTATTCCTGGCAAACTGGAACCCATGGTGACCCCGATTAGTGGTGACCTTTGGGAAAGTGGTCTCAGTGGATGATGACCAAGGTGCCCATGTTGTGTGGGTTGAGGAGTCAAGGCTGTGAGAACAGATTGTTCTTTTTAGAGGTTTGGCCAGAAGGTAAGAAGAGACTTGGGTCGGAGCTGGAGGGAAATTAAGATTGGAGAAGTGTTTATTGGCTTGTTTGTTTTCTAGGCTTGAGAAATTTGCCTGTCAGGGGAGGAAAAGTACCAATAACGGAGAGATTCAAGATGCAAGATATAGAGATTATTAATAAAGAAAGGAGATGTAAGAGAGGAAGGAAGCAGTATCAATGGCTCAGGGGAAACACAAGGGTAGCCTGGAAGAGAAGGAATGACAGTTCTTGATATGAAAGGCAAATAAAAGAACACATGACAGCTCATGGAAAGCTGATGGGGCTCGTTTAACTTCTTGAGAGTGGTTACTGAGAAGAGGGTGGGCAAGTCCGTACAGGTGAAAAGCCTCCAAAAGGAAAGGATTGGAAACACTTGACCCCTCCTTTTGGATCAGCCTGGTTATATCCCCTCTGATGGATTGAGATAGTTCTGAATGAGGTGCACTGGTGGTGGGTACCTAGATAGATTGTCCAAGTTCAGTGCCAGGCCCTAAGCTGACAGGCTTTTGGCTGATGTGCACCTGAGGCCGAAAGTCTCTCCCATCCTATGCATTTTGGCACATTGGGGTCTTCTTCCATTGGAGAACTACCTTAGAAATCTGGACCAGTGAGGACATCACCATGTTGGTGGAAAAGATGCTAAGACTGTGCAGGACCAGATTCTACGGGGACACATTGGGGTGGCAACAGAAGCCACGACTAATCAGAGGCCCCGGTGCTCTTGCCACCTGGCTTCGGGTAAACTAGTCTTTTTGAGGAAGTCCTTGATGTTCTTGGACGATTCAGGGTAGAGGAAGAACCCAGGAGATAAATGCTATATTTGTTGTTATTTTGGATGGACCTGAATGGTTAATATGGGTATTTACCTTATTTATATCCCAACTTGATAAAGCTAGTTTATTTCATAGAATAGTATGCAGCCATTCAAAATAATATTGGAAAATAAAATAAACAAATTTGATGACATGAAAAATATCCAGGACATATTAACTGGAGAACTAGTATAAACACAACAATCTGATTTTTGAAAAGAGTATGTAATATATCTATATATGGCCAGATATAAGACTGTAAGAATATATATCAGTTAGCAGTGGTTGTTTTGGGGTGGTGGAATGTGAAAATAAAGGTGATTTTTCTTTTTACTTATCTTTATTTTCTAAATTTTCAATGATGTGCTTGTATTGCTTTTTTTTTTAGTAAGCTAACTTTTTTAAAGTCTTGCTAAGTAGCCAGGGGACCCAAGCTGAGCCTGAAGAAGGAGTGTATCCAGGGACCACTGCACGAGCTGAGGGTACTCCCTCCACCTGCACCCCGCAGCGTCCCTTTCTGAAGGGAAAATCGCCTGTCCAGATTGAGCAATGCACCTAGCCTAGTGCTGCTCTGAGGTGACCCATGGGACACACTGAGGGAGAGCTGCCCTAGTGTGGGGTTCCACAAGACAGCCCAGCATTCTTGAGCTGGCCCTTTCGGTCCTGGTGACATAAATGGAAATTTACCACTTCTCTTGACCCTGCAGACAACAATCTGGAGCCCAGACGGACCCAAGACCAAAGGGAGAGAAAACGGTTAGGAAGACTGGAAGAGCCAAGGGCTTCTTGGAAGGAAGGGACTCCTGTTGGCGGGGGCTGTGATTCTGGTTCTACGAATACCATGTTTACCACACTGCATGAAGCTGTGGTTGGACCAACAGGCAGCGGGCAGAAGAGAGAGGACACTGCTACTAGCATCAGATGTTTTCCACAGCTATGTGGGGGAAGGCACATCGCCAGACCAGAACCCAGCTCTCAGAGGCACGGCCCTTTCAATTTTAGCCAGAGTCTTTGATGAGTCCTCTACAGCATGCAATATTAAATTAGATGTTGATCACACACACCCTGGCCTGGGTTGTTGGTCCATCCTCCACTTACCAGTTAGTCTGACTCAGAAAAAGCCCTTGGGGCAGGTGCTGAGCTCAGAGATCTTATTCCAGGTCAGCCCCATTGGAGTGGAGCCCAATAACGCTTTCTCCCTCCATTGGGTGGTGTGTCAGGCTGTAGCTGGTAGATATGAGTAGGTCTCCATTGGACCACGTGGAAAGGTCTGGGGGCTACTTAGCCCTCTGTTCTTTCCAGACCCTGAGCTTTTGATCCCTGAATCAGGTGTCACCACCTGCCCCAATGGAAGCCTGTTGGGCAGCCAGACTTCTTTGCTCAGGAGGGCCATCTCTCCCAGGAAAGGCACGTTTGCTGAACAGCAGCAGGGGTGAAGTGGGGCAGATGCTGTGGGCCAGGCCTCCCCTGGTCCACCTCCATGTCCATGTGTGTGAAGATTCCTTGCCATCTCTGGTACCCAGTAGCTCTCTCTGAGCTTCCCATGGAGACAGCAAAGGAAGCACACGATTCATCTCTGACTCATGCATGATAGGCATTCCGTAGATATTTTTTGAATGAGCAAATGAGTGCAAGAATGAATTAATCAATTACCTGGTTTGTGGGCACAGTGACCTTACATGGGTGGATGAGGAGATAGACTCTTTTCGACTAGGGACGTGTAGATAAAAATACCTATGATGCTGGGCCATGAGAAAAAAGAAGGACTAAGATGCCAAAGTTTGTGGCTGTGATTCAGAAATGTTAAGTACAGTGTATTAATCATTTTTATGTATTAATCATGATACTTTAAAAAGTTTGTCCTTGGCACTGGAATTACAGATTGTCAAGTCCAACCAAGTCCAAGTTTCAAATAAGAAAACTGAGGTCCAGGAAGAGAAGGGAATGTCCAAATTCCACTAGGCTGGAGGAATTAAAGCAGGGTCAGGTGTCTCGGCTCCCAGCCCTGCTTGCTAGAGTGGTTGGGGGCCTGCTCTGGGGTGGGGGAAGGGGCAGTTTCTCTTATAAATAAATATTAGTTGGGCACCTACTAGATGCTGCATATCTACTACGTGCCAAGCAAGTTGCTAGGTGCTCCTGATATAACGGCAAACAGCACAGTGCCTTGACAAGACAGGAGACAGGCAATTGTGATAAGGAAAGAGTACCCAGCTTTGGGAACCCAGAATTTGGGTGAAGGGTCTGTTGGTGGAGCTTGCAATGGGGAGCAGACACTCCACACACTCTACGTAGAGCCTTTCCAGGGCCATCCCCCAGCACTCTCATGCCCTTCTGTCTCTTGCCTGTCTGCGAGCAATCAGCTCCAGGGGCCCAGGCACCCAGATAGGAGTCACACCTCAGAGGCTAAGGGGACAGATAAGCAGGAGAGGCTGCTCTGAGAGAGGGGGGCCTCAGGAGGCAGTGGCAAGCTCCAGGGAGAGGCCCTGAGAAGGAAAGGACTTGCTATCCTGTTTGAGGAGAGGTAGGGAGATGGTGTGGACCCCATGCAGAGGCTTGAGCTCCAGGACCCTCCCAGCAGACACTTGCACCCCCAAACAATGAGTCTAGGTTCTGCTGAAATTCAATTTCTGGAGAAGTTTGGAGGCAGAGACAGAGATGGAGAGAAATATCCGTGTTTGTCCTCTCCTCCTCCTCCTCTTCCTAGTACCAGCAGGAGGGTTAACCTAGACAGGGATCTCTGTCTTAGGAGGCCCTGAGGACAGGGAAGGCGTATTCACACCAGGCCATGGAGGAAAGCTTAATAAAGAATATCGACATAGGAAGACCAACAAGAGACAGTGCAGCTCTACCCTCCTCCTCCCACTGAGAAACAGTAAGAATCAGCTTCCAGCTCTGGGCCTAAAGGAGCAAATGGAAGGAGCAGTTACTGGGACCTAAAGCGAGGAGCTCTCCAGAGAGGGCCCCCAAGGCCTGGCGGAGATAGTGTCACAGAACCTCTTTCTCCCTGCCCCTGGTCTTCAGTGATGCCTCCAGTGGCCAAATCCAACCAGAGACCCGAGGGCAAGGAAACTCACTGATATAGTCCCTGAAAGTCAGCTTCTGGCCACAGAGAAAGGTAGAGAAGCGTGGACAGTGGTTCTGGAGGGCTGAACTGAAGATAGCTAGCTCATCTGACTATGTGAGGGACACTGGGCTGAAGTAATGACCATGACAACCCTAGGAGGCAGGCCTTATTGTTACCCCCATTTTAGAGAGAAGGAGTCTGAAACTCAGAGAAGTTAAGGAAATTACCCTAATTCTCAACTAGTGAATGGTAGAGATGGATTTGAACTAAGGCAGCCTGACTCCATGCTGTGGTTATCTATATCTTGGTTCCGATTCTGTCTCTCCAGTAGAACTCTCTGCAATGCTAGGAGCATTCTACACCTGCACTGCCTAAGGCAGTAGCCATTAGCCACACATGGCTATCAAGCACATGAAATGTGACAAGTGTGACTGACTGAGGAACTGAGTTTTAAGTTTCCTTTAACTTTAATTCATTTTAATTTGAGTGGCTGTACTGGCTAGGTGTCTCAGTTGGTTGGAGCATTGTCCTATACACCAAAGGTTGCAAGTTCGATCTCTGGTCAGGATATGTATAAGTGACAACCGATCAGTGTTTCTCTCTCTCTCTTTCTCCCTTCCTTTCTCTCTAAAATCAATAAACATATCTTTGGGTAAGGACTAAAAAAAATTAATTTGAATGGCCCCATATGGCTCCCCTATTGGACCACACAGGTATAGACCTCACTCTGTTTAGCCATTGGATCTGAGAAGGAAGAAAGGCTGCCTGTCTCACGCTGCAGCTCTGAAACTTTGAAGAGGGTGGACTGAATGACAAGATCATGGGGATACAGGTTGGGGTAGACACGGGCTGAGAAAAGATGTGGAGGCATTCAGTTGTCCTCCTCATCTCAGGCTGAAGAAGCTCATTAGACAGCCTTTCTTCCCTCATCCGAGCAGAAATAACTAGGGAGGCAGGAGAACAAGGTGCTGGGGGGAGGGGTCCTAAGGGAAAGGAGCAAAAGATGCTCAGTTACCATCTCCAGATAGATATACTAGTTAAAATAATTGACCATGTTGGGACTGCTTGGCCTGGGACAGGCCTATGGGCACTTTTTACACTTCTTGATCAGGAGTTCTGCTCAAGAGCTCCTGGGGTTCTGTGTACTGTTCCAGGATTAGGCAGAGGAGGCAAGGCTCCGAAGCTCCTGAAATTGTGTACAAAACATTGCATACTTGCACAAATGTTTTTGTTTCTAGGAGAAGCTCTACAGGTTCCATCACAAAAGACCCTTATCCAGGTGTCTGAAGGAAGAAGTGCCTCCAGCTCACCTGCCCCCTCCCCTAAGGCCCCCCTTCTTCCTTTGGGTTTCTTCTGCTCTGGTGGTTCTGCAGGCAGTCTGTCCCCGGAGCCAGAGGGGCCATGTGCCTCTTTGCTCACCCCGACACAACACCACGCCTCTGTCGACTGCCCTATTTAGGAGCGCTGAGCTGACCACAGATAGCATACCTGCACCAGCCCCTCCAGAAGTGGCCAGGCTCTCAGGTGTGGTGAGGGCAAAAGCCCTCTGAGCCTATAGGCTTTCCGGAAGGAGCATGAGTCCTGGGGCTAAAGCAGGCTTGCACTGCATCCTGGATCTGTGCCTCCTCGACAAGGTATGAACCTCCAGGAGACTCTGTTTCCTCATCTACAAAATGGGGGGAATGATGCTTCATAATAGGGATGACACGGGCGGTTCACTGAGGTAATGGTTGTAAACTGCCAGGCCCTCGATATGTGTCAGCTGTTATCTGGCACAATTGGATCCAGAAATTATCTTTCCAGTGTCCCTGGCAGGAGGTTGGCCAACTCTGCCTGGGGATCTGCTGCCTCCTGAGGCAGCCCAGCCCCTATTTGGGCAGCTTTGGCTATGAGAAAGCCCTTATGTCAACTAGGAAATGTTTGAGTTGAAGTGGCAGAAATTCAACTCAAATGACTCACCATAAAAGGGAATTTATTGGCTGAAGAAATTGGGAAGGGTAGGAGTGGACATGACCTCAAGGACTCTAGAGATCCAAACAACATTGTCAAGACTTTCCTTCTCTCCCTCCACGACTCTTGGCTCCGTTGCTCCATGTGGTGTAGCCAATAACTCTCAGCATGTCCTGTCACCAGACTGCAGCAGGGAGAGAGATTTTTTTCCTCCCAGAGACCACACATAAATTCTCGGGGAAGGATGAAGACTGGCCAGCCTTGGGTCACAGACCCACCCAAAGTCAATTATTATGGGCACAGCCATGGGCAGTTGTGATTGGCTAGGCTTTGTCAACATGACCTGCGGAAGGGAGCCTGTACTTTGAATGGTAGCAACACAGAGTATGGGAGGGTAGGATCCCCAAAGCAGTGAATGCTGTTTCTAGAGGCCTATGGAAAACCAGTGATGTTCACTACTCTTCTTCCCAATATTGAGCCTGATTCTGTCCCTCTGACAGCCTTCAGTCCAGCATCAGGCCTAACTCTGTCCTCCTGGCCTGCACAGGACAAACTGTTCATCAGCTGAGCCAGCTCCCCCGGACATGGGAAGAGTCATGATCTCCCCAACATTCTTTTCTCCAAGCAGAGTAGTTCTAGCTCCTCCACCTGACTGTATGATGGGTTCCCACCCCAACTCCTCCTCCACTCCTGCGCAGAAGACAGCAACCTGCTGGGAGCTGGAATGGGGTCAGACTGGAGATGTATTCATTGGAATGCCAGTGAAAACTACGGAGGGTTTTAGTCTCCCCTGGTGCCGGTCAGTGAACCTGTGCTTCCTTTAGCTACACAAGGGGAGCTGACCAGGGAGAAAGAGCAGAAAGGAGGAGAATGTGGGTGGGAGGAGGAGGAGGCAAAGAGGAGGAAGGAGAGAAAATGGACAGTGGGAGGGAGAAGTGAGACAGGACACAGAAGGAACGGTGACGAGGGGGTGACGAGGACAATGGGGAGAAAACTTCTGCTCTCTAGAAGCTTCTTTCAGGCTGGGAAGCACAATGAAATATTTTAAAAGGCACCCAGCTTGTGTGGCTCAGACTATATATGCAGAAGGAGCTCAAGGCTAGAGGCTATCCACCTGGCTGGCCAAGGCAGTCTTCCTGGAAGAGGAGGCCTTTGAAAGAAGAAGAGGATTATGAAGTCTGGCTCTGGTAGTTTGTTGCAATACCACTTGTGATTGGCCATCTGGATACCAGGGGGAAAGCTGGAAAAGGAAGGAGCCTCTGCTCTCCTTCCGTATTCTCCCTTTCCCAGTTGAGCTGCTCTGCAGAGGTCACCCCTAGGCTAATGAGGAACTTTCCGTGAAGTTTAAAACCAATTAAGCAACAACTGGCTTCTGATTAGTTGTTTCTCTTCATGTGAATTTTAATGAACAGCCTCCTCTCCCCTCCCTACCCTCAAGCACCCTGAGGGTTAATGAGCTTTTGGTCTGCCTGGAAGAGCCCTAGAGGGGGCTGGAAAGGCTGAAGAGGAAAAGGAGAAGGTGGTTAGGGTCAGTCCCTAGCAGCTTTCCACAACATACAAAGTGTGGCCAGTCAGCTGCATTGCTCCTAACTTTTCAGAGTGCCACTGTGACCTCAGGCAGGGGCTGCTCTCAGAGAGGAGGAGGCAAGGGTGAAGGCTAAGAGAAGCCAGAACGGAGAGGTGGTGAAACATAGCCTGGGACTGTAACAGGGTGCAGCCAAGAGGGGGCCCCAAATAGGAATTTGGAATGGGTCCCAGAACTCAGGGTGTCCAGGAAATATTAGAAAGATATATAAGATGTCCTCACCCCTTCCTCCTTCAGGTATGGGTTGGGGGAAGGGATAAATGGAACAGGGCCATTGAGAGCTGTTTTGCATAGCAACAGCTTTGCAGCTAGCCTCTGGCATGGTCATTTAACATATCTATAAACTTTAACTGGTTACTTAGATATGTTAAATAGCTGTGGCCATGCTCTGAGCAAAGGGGATGGAAGTAACTGCCCCCCAAGATGTAACTGGGAGGCAACTCTCCCTGGTTACAGTGCCTGAGTAAGAGCTTGGAGATGAGTGGCTCCAAGACATGGGGCCACGCCTGCCCAGACTCATGATGGAAGCCCAGTAAAGCTGGAAGGAAATGAGAGTGCTGGCAAGTATAGCTGATTATGGGAGGAGTTGGAAATGGGACTGCAGAGGAAGATTGGCTCGGGGATTTAAACCGAGGCTCGGCAGCCATTGAAGGGAGAACCACGCGGTTTTGGCAGAGTGGAGACTCCTGCAGCCATTGTGCGGAGAGGACCACGCGGCTTTGCCAGGGTGGGGATCCCCACAGCATTAGAAGGGGGAACCACTACCCGGCTTTAGCAGAGGTCCCGGCGACACAGCTGATGGTGCTGGGAACTGAGGGAGGCCTACCAGCTGACACAGATTACTGAGAAGAACCGGGGGCTGCCTGAGCTACAGACTTCTATTTCTTTTCCTGAGATATGGTACCCCAGACTGGGCAAAGGGGGAAGGAAGGACTGTGTGTGTTTGTGGGTGTTTTAAGGGACTTTGAGATTTTGATGAAGACATTAGGTCACTAGTTTAAGTCTGTACAGCATTAAAGAAACATTTCCTTTCCTTTTCACAAATCTCTGGCATTGAGAGATGTCTTTCCTATAAGGCGGTGGACATAACAAACCTGGGGGGTTCCTCTCGGTAACAGTACATTGCCCTTGGCCCCCCTTGTGTTCTGTAACAGGACCACTAACAGCCCACTCTATCGAACAGGCTGAGCATAACATGTAAAAAGTTAGCTCATGACAAAAGCTAGACATTCTGGGTGAGAGATGTATGACTAAGTGGGGAGCACCAAGTTATAGGGAGACACAGAGGTGGGGACAGGGTTACAGGAGAAGGCAGAATGGTAGGCAGAACTCAGTTTTATGGAAATGGGTGGAATGATTCTAAACAAGTGAGCCCTCCACTCTGGCTTTCCAGGAATGCAGAGGTGCTGGCTATTCCTTGGCCTTCCTCTGGGACTCTCCTGACCCTCCCGTGGGGTAACACAAGGGAAAGTCCACTGTAAGCCGAAGGGAGACATGTGGAAGGGTAGTGAGTGTGCAGGAAGTGGCAGGGCACCACCTTCTTTATTGCCCCGAACTCTCTGCAGAAGAACTCCAGCACAACAGCTGTTGGACCCTGTTCAGTTACACACCATCCCCATTTCACAGGCAGCAAACCGAGGCCAAAATTCTCAGCCATGTCTCTAGTACAGACAGGTGGGCATGCTGCAGTCTCAGGGTTCGGCTCTTTTTATTTAAAAATGGGCACCCTCTAGGATCCTCCCTGGGACCTGGAAGCCCATGGGAGTAGCTGACCCAAATCAGCCCCTCAGGAGCTTTGCAGAGCCTGCTGTTCAGCCAGATATTGTTGACCACTTGTAGCTGCGAAGGAAAGGCATGATGCTGGCTGGACAAAGGAAAGGGGGAAACATCCCCTGGGATACACTGACAAAAGAAATAAATATGGCTTTTCCTGTGGGTTCCTGATCACCATCTCCTTCCTCTCCTCCCTTCCCAGAGAGCCTTCTTCTCCTCTTCCTCTCCTCTCTTGTCCCTGTCTTGTCCATCCTTTCTTTCCTTCCCATCTGTGTTGGCTCTGAGGGGTGTCTGGCTGAGGGTTCCAGAGGGCCCTGACCAGGCCCTGGCTGCCCAGTGATTCCCTGAATGTCAGCCCTGCTGCCCAGGCCAGAGGAAGGGCATCATTCCTGGCTCAGACATCTGAGTGATGACAGTTTTAGAGCAGCCACTTCTAAACCTAACCTTTTTGGCTTCTGTTTTGAGTGCTTGGAGCCAGCCTGGCCCAGAAGTTTGGCTTCCAACCAGCACTCTGCAGCCCAGAGCTGGGGCCAGCTGTTCAAGGCCCTCAAGTTCTCCTGCACCTGGCTCCATGTCCCCATCAAGCACCTGGGCCCCTCTGGTTGGCTTCCCTGCCCCAGCTTTCTGGAACATGCTGACTGTGTCTTCCTCATGCAGTGGTGATGGATGAGGAGATAGACTGGTCAGGTCTCTTGGTGGCAAGGGGCAGAACCTAGTTCAAATGAACTTGGGCACCAAGAGACACTTTATTGGTAGATATGGTGGTACCAAGTTGTCCTTTTTGAGAAGCCAGCCAGAGTCAGATATGGTATATTGGCAAATATACTCCAAACAAAAGAAGAGTTGAACAGTCGACCTAGGAAGTGTGGGGATAGTACTGGGACTCAGGAATATTTCAACCTAACTCTTGAATACTGCCAAGAATCTGTCATCCTCCTTATATCTCCATCCCCGTCTCTGCTTCTCTCAGACTGTAGATCACCTTCCTACATCCCCCAAACTTCACCCTCCCAACTGCAGCTCCTGGTGAGAAATAGGCTCTTATATCATGACCAATTCAAAAAACCCCAGAAGTCTGGTTGGCTCACTTCGGGCGGAGGTCTGCCCAAGGGCAGGGTAGCAACACAGCTGCACCCCATGGGAACCCTATGGGTAGAAAGGGGGAAGGAGCAGTTTACTGGAAGAAGGAAATCTCTCCTCAGAAATTGAGAAGAGGGATGGAGAGACAAATCAGTAGGCATCTACTTTATCTGCTATCTCACCATGAATGAGGACTGTAGAATTTTTTGCAGATCCTATGATAGAAGCCTCAGCCATTCTGGTTTGCTAGGACCACAGACAACTGGGTGTACTTTCCTTCCTTGTCCACAGCTCTTGGCCTGTCATCCTCACTCATGGACTGCTGTAGCCTGACACCCCTTGGATGCTGGCCCTGGTGACCCACACTTACTGTCTTCCTGGCATCCTTTCATCTTGGCCAACTTTACTTAGCAGTTAGAATAGAGCCCAAAGATAAGAGCCCAGCACTTGGAGTTAGACATACCTGAGTCTGAATTAAGTGCCACCACTAACTACCTGTTGGGTCTTAGACAATGTCACTGAGGTCCCATTTTTACCTGTAAAAAATGGAGAAGATTATAGTGTCTAACCAACAGGGTTATGGTACAGGTTAAAAGAAATGATGAACCAAGTTCTTGGTACACAGTAGCACTCAGTAAGTGACAGCCTGAAAAAAGCTATACCAAGTATGGAGTCTTCACAGCTCCTTTCAAACACTGAGATCACTCACTATCTGAGCAGGAGCTATTTGTGACAGGTAGGGACAGGGTGGTGGGATTTTCTTCCTGTCCCAGGCCCCAGGTGCAGACTGAAGGAGAGAACCTCAGTCCCAGTGCCCAGCTATGCCCGCACCCTTCTCTTAAGGCCGACTCTGGGGAATCCTCTGTTTCCTGGAACAATAAAAACCCTCAGGTTTGGCCTCAAAGAAAATGATTCCTCAGAGCTTGTCCTGAGAATAGAGCAGATCAGCACTGGGAGACCCGGCATGGGACTCAGACCACATTTGTCCTGAGGATGCTCCAGCTTCTAAATATTTTAGCCACAGGGAAAACCTAGAACACAGGGTTCCACTGGCCCACGGTCTGCATCTGTGCTCAAATGAGCCTGTGTGGCAGCACGGGCTGTCCTTTCTGAGGTGCTGGCTGTGACCAGCTTTGCCCCGTTTTGGGCCAGCATTCCTGAGCTCCTGGCTAACAAGTGTAGTAGTGATGGTGTTACAGAACACAACAAGGGGGGCCTGGGATGATATACTATTATTGAAAGAAGGCCCTGGGTCCGTTATGTCCGCCGCCAGAGGAAAGACGTCTCTCAATGCCAGAGATTCATGAAAAGGAAAGGAAACGTTTATTTAATGCTATACAAACTTAAAGTAGTGACCTAATATCTTCACCAAAATCCCAAAGTCCCTTAAAACACCCACAAACACACAGTCCTTCCTTCCTTCCCCCTTTGCCCAGTCCAGAGTACCGTATCTCAGGAAAGAAAATAGAAGTCCATGGCTCAGGCAGTCCTCTGGTTCTTCCCAGTTAGTACTCCCTCTCGACTGGGAGACCTCCCTGGGTTCCCGGCACCCTCGGCTGAGTCACCGGGATCTCTGCTAAAACCAGGTGGTGGTTCCCCCTTCTAAAGCTGTGGGGGTCCCCACTCTGCCAGGCCGCGTGGTTCTCTCCTCAGGGCTGCGGGAGTCTCCACTCTGCTAAAGATGCATGGTTCTCTCCCTCAGGGCTGCCGCGTGGTTCTCCCTCTCTCAGGGCTGCAGGAGTCTCCACTCCGTCAAGTCCGCGTGCTTCTCCTTCCTAAAGGAGCATGGTTCTCTCCCAATGGCTGCACATGGCTCTTCTTCTCCGGGCTGCGCATGGCTCTCCCTTCTAAAGCATCATGGTTCTCCTCCAGGGCTGTCGCATGGTTCTCCTTCTCTCAGGGCTGTGCATGGCTCTCCTCCAGGGCTGCCGCATGGTTCTCCTCTCCAGGGCTGCACATGGCTCTCTTCACTAAAGCAGCATGGTTCTCCTCAATGGCCACCAAGTCTGGGTTTTAAATCCCGGTGGCCAATCTTCCTCTGCAGCCTCATTTCCAACTCCTCCCACACTCGGCTTCACATGCCAGAACTTGTATCCTTCCAGCTTTACTGGGCTGCCATCATGAGTCTGGGCAGGTGTGGCCCCATGTCCTGGAGCCAATCCTCTCTGAGCTCCCACGCAGGCGCTGTAACGCAGGGGACCTGCCCCGCCAGTTACATCTAGGTGGGGAAGTTACTTCTGGGTGGGGAAGTTACTTCTGTTCCCCTGGCTTAGAGCTGATCACAGCTACTTAACATATCTATGCAACCAGCCAAAGGCTATAGATATGTTAAATGACCAACCCAGAGGTTAGCTTCAAGGCTGTTGCTATGCAAAACAGCTCTCAATGGCCCTGCTCCATTTGTCCCTTCCCCCAACCCACACCCTGGGTGGGGGGGATGGAGACATCTTAAAATCTCCTGGACACCTTAAGTTCTGGACTGCATTTCAAATGCCTATTTGGGGCCCCCCCTCTTGGCTGCACCCTGTAACAATGGGAATGGGGTGCAACAAGGAGGAGCAAAGACGTGGGTACACACTTGTAAGCACTCTCAGACATACATGTACCCACACATGTGTAGGCCCTTGTGCCAGATGTGGGCAAATGCATGGCCAGGACCAGATGCCCTACCTGAAGCCTCCCAGCTGCCAAATAATAGTAAGTGAGCCAGCATTTGCAGAGTACTTACCACATGCTGGCATCAGGCTAACCACTCCATGTTCATTATTTCATTGAATCTTTTCCATGATCGACCTTGCTCCGCAGAGGTGGGCATTAGTGTCCCTGTTATTGCGATAAGGGAATGAAAGCTCCCGGGTTAACTTGCCCAAGGTCATACAGAATGGGACAGAGCTAGCTAGCATTGAATCCCACATCTGTCTTATTTCAAAGCCCTGCTACCATGCTGCCCACCAGGTGTGGGTCACCAGGGCCAGCATCCAAGGGGTGTCAGGCTACAGCAGTCCATGAGTGAGGATGACAGGCCAAGAGCTGTGGACAAGGAAGGAAAGTACACCCAGTTGTCTGTGGTCCTAGCAAACCAGAATGGCTGAGGCTTCTATCATAGGATCTGCAAAAAATTCTATAGTCCTCATTCATGGTGAGATAGCAGATAAAGTAGATGCCTACTGATTTGTCTCTCCATCCCTCTTCTCAATTTCTGAGGAGAGATTTCCTTCTTCCAGTAAACTGCTCCTTCCCCCTTTCTACCCATAGGGTTCCCATGGGAGTGCAGCTGTGTTGCTACCCGGCCCTCGGGCAGACCTCCGCACGAGGTGAGCCAACCAGACTTCTGGGGTTTTTTGAACTGGTCATGATATAAGAGCCTATTTCTCACCAGGAGCTGCAGTTGGGAGGGTGAAGTTTGGGGGATGTAGGAAGGTGATCTACAGTCTGAGAGAAGCAGAGGCGGGGATGGAGATGTAAGGAGGATGACAGATTCTTGGCAACGTTCAAGACACAGACACAAGCTAACAGATGCAGTTTTTAAAGGAGAGTTCAAAGTTAAGGAAAGATTCTTCAGGAAAACAACTTGGCTCTTACAGGTTTGGAGAGGACCAGCCTCAAAATTACCTGGTGAAGTCACTGAAAGTGCACGTTCTTGTGTCCCAGTCCTTCCCTTCATACATTCCCTGTCCTCTAGGTGTTGATTCAATGGGGTTGGAAGCCTAGGAGTACGCATTGTAACAAGCTGCCTAACTCCCATGAAGATAGCTTCCTTCCAGTTATAAAATAATAATACTATTTATTGTAAGGTCTTTGAATTCATATGTGGTTCAGGACTCTGTGTTTTTATATATTCTCCAGCTATGTTCACTAAGGTTTGAAAACACTTGCTCACAGGTTTGGACACATGGCCTTCCTGAGGTCAGTCCCAAGGATCTGCACAGAAAACCTCGGAGAATTCACAGTCTGGAGTTTAGGGAGAAGGTGCACCCCTTGCAGCTTGCACTAGGCTCCTCAGGTTCCCGTAGGTACTGGGGACCCAGCCTCACATGGAGGAAGGAGACCCCACAGGTTAAGAGCAGTGAGCAGGGGGACTGCATCAACAGCTTTTGCAAGCTCCCATGCCCACTTTGCTGCTCACCCAGGACCCTCTCCCTGGGAAGCCCGGGGCCGCGCCTGGCTGCCTGCCCACCGAGCTCCACCCACACTGTCCTGCCTAACTTACAAAGTTCTTCTTCCAAGAATGTCCTCCCCTGGGTAATTGGACCCTCAGTGCATTGACATTTAAAGAAATGTTCTTGACCTTTTCAGCAGTTCCATAAAATCACAAAATAGAACTCTAAATATTACTGTAGATTCCGACTTGCCCAGACCCTGGCAGAGGCTAATTTTCCAGGCTAATTAAAGAATGAGAAAAATAGCAAAATTGTTACCAAAAAAGGTGCTCTTCTCAAATATCCCTCTTGGACATCATTCCATAAGGGCTCAGTCACCACCACCACTGTCACCACCAACGCACCCTCCCCTCCATCGCCACTCAGGACCCACTCACAGCTCACTACTGTCATCTGAATCACTTCATCCCATAACATGTGCAGGATTTAAGCTCTTGCATATTCACAGTGTGAATGGTTTGTTTGTGTTTCGCGTATTTGATTCAGGACCTCCCTTCCCCCACTGCTCTGGCACCAGTCGAAGCAACAGTGAAGGCCCAACTACTGGCTCTGGTGGGGAGGGGCACGAGAGCACGTCCTCTCTCGAGAGGAGAGAATGAATGTGTTAAAGACATTTTGAGGAAATCACGAAAATTTGAAAATAGTTTATATATTAGATCTCTTATATTTACAGAGCTTGGATCAAGGTGTAGTTTCAATTATTTTTCCCATAGGTTTCAAAAAAAGTTTGTCGTCTAAAACAAGAGTCTGCCAAGTCCACTTTGGAGGTCAAATCCAGCCCTTGGTTGGTTTTTGTATGACCCTTGAGCTAAAAATGCTTTTTACATTTGAAAATAAGAGCTTTGTTGAGCTTTAATTCACGCATCATAAAGCTCGACTTTACAGAGTGTACAATTCAGTGGTTTTCAGTACTTTCACAGAACAGTACAACCATCACCACTGTTTAATTCCCCCCAAAGAAATCTGTAACCATTAGAAGTTGCTCCTCATTCCCCCGTCCCTGGCACCCATTAATCTACAATAGTTTGTTTCTCTGAATTTGCCTATTCTGAACATGTCACATAAATGGAGTCAGAGTATGTGGTCTGTCCTGTCTGGATTCTTTAACTTAGCATAATGTTTTCAAGCCTCACCCATGTTGTATCATATACCATATAGGGGGACCCCAAGAACCCAGAATTATCTTCTGGAGGGCTGACCCCTAGTAGTATAGGCTTCTCCCACTGGGTGAGCATTCTAGGAACCCACTTGTATCAGAGTACCAGCTGGCATTGTTGTGAGAGGCTGAGTTCAGCTTCAGTGAATTTTTTTGAACACTCAACATGTTTGCCCATTTCATGATGGCGGATTTACTAGCGTACGTGGCCAAACCTCAAGTTGAGTATCCAGCAGTTTTTGACCCCAAACAGCATGACTCCCATGCCCCACCCTCCCTATTCGCCTGATCTCACCCCAGAGACTTTTCCACCCCCTGGATGAAAAAAGGCCTCAAATGTGAATGCTTTTGCTGATGTGAAGAGGTGAAACAAACAAACAAACAAAAACAATGGAAGCACTAAAAAGCATCAAAATTGATGAGTTCAAAAACTGTTTTGAGCAGTGGAAAAACCGTCTTTATAAGTACTTTGAGAGTTCTGGCCAAGATGGAGGCGTAGGTAGAAACCCTTCGTTTCCTTGCACAACCAAAAGGACAACAACCAATCTAGAATCAATAAATAACCAAAAGTGCCAGAAAATCAAACTGATTAGAACTGTGACAACCAAGGACATAAAGAAAAAAACAACCAGAACAACCAGGCTGGTAAGATGGACCACGAAGGCCGACTCAGGAAAATGGTTGCGAGGGGGCCGAGGGGCGGGGCTGACTCTGCCAAGCTCAGCGGGCTGCGGGGGAGGGGCTGACTTAAGGGGACTCAAAGGTGGCTGTGGGCTAAGGCTGGGGTTGCCACTGTGGGAGTTTCTCCCAGTCTGACCTGAGAGTTCATTGAAAAATGCACCAGAGAGCAGCAGGACAGCCACAGTGTTTCCTCTCTGGCCCCTTCCCCACAGGCAACGCTGCAGAGCAGCAAAGAGGGTTACCCTGCCCTGGGGAATACCTAAGGCCCCCCCCCCCTTACAATTTATCAGCTGCTCCCAGACAAAGAAATATGGCCCAAATGAAGGAATACAGCAAAACCTCAGAACTAAGCAATGTGGAGATTGCCAACCTATCTGATGGAGAATTTAAAGCCCTGGTAATCAAAGTACTCACAGAACTGATTGAGCTTGGTCAAAAAATGAAAGAACAAATGAAAGATACCCAAAATGAAATAAAGCAAAATATTCAGGGAACCAACAGTGACGGGAAGGAAACCAGAATTCAAAGCAACAATTTGGAACAAAAGGAAGAAATAAACATCCAACTGGATCAGAATGAAGAAACAAGAATCCAAAAAAATGAAGAGAGGCTGAAGATTCTCTGGGACAACCTGAAACATGCCAATATCCAAATTATAGGGGTGTCAGAAGGAGAACAACAGCAAGAAACTGAAAACTTATTTGAACGAATATAAAGGAGAATTTCCCCAATCTGGTGAAGGAAATAGACTTCCAGGAAGTCCAGGAAGCCCAGAGAGTCCCAAAGAAGTTGGACCCAAGGAGGAACACACCAAGGCACATCATCATTAAGTTACCCAAGATTAAAGACAAAGAGAAAATCCTAAAAGCAGCAAGAGGAAAGGAGACAGTTCCCTACAAAGGAGTTCCCAGAAGACTGTCAGCTGATTTCTCAAAAGAAATCTTGCAGGCAAGAAGGGGCTGGAAAGAACTATTTGAAATCATGAAAGGCAAGGACCTACATCCCAGATTGCTCTATCCCACAAAGCTGTCATTTAGAATGGAAGGGCAGATAAAGTGCTTCCCAGATAAGGTCAAATTAAAGGAGTTCATTGTCACCAAGCCATTATTATATGAAACATTAAAGGGACTTATCTAAGAAAAAGAAGATCAAAACTATGAACAGTAAAGTGAAAACAAACTCACAGCTATTAACAAATGAACCTAAAAGAAAAACAATGAAAACAAAAACTAAGCAAACAGCCAGAGCAGGAACAGAATCTGAGAAATGGACATCACACAGAGGGAGTTCAGTGGGGAGGGGGAAGGGAGGAATGGTGGGGAAAGGTACAGGGAAGAAGAAGCATAATTAGTAGGCATAAAATAGATGGGGAGAGATAAAAATGGTATAGGAAACAGAGGACTCAAAGAACCTATTTGTAGAACCGATGGACATGAACTAAGGGGAGGAATGCTGGAGGGTTGTGGGGTCAGGGTAGAGGGGGAAATTGGGAAAACTAATAGCATAATCAATAAAAAATACTTTTAAAAAAGTACTTTGAAGGTGACTGAAATTTAAAATGTAAGAATAAATACACAATTTTTTAATAAGTAGATTCTGGTTTTTGTGGGTCCCCCTTGTATGTAGCATATACTTGAATAATATTCCATTGTATCAATATATGCATGGTGTTTTCTGCTATCACTTCTGATACCAAATGTGTGGGTTTGTTTGTTTTTGTCTGATACAAAATACATGTAATTTGTATTTCCACACCGACAGTCAATTCTCAGACACCAACTAGGGGTGTTACAACTCAATTCAATTGTGACACTAACCATTTGGAGTTAGTTAGCAAAGACCCACCGGTTAAGGGCTCAGCACCACAACACTGCGCCCCTTTGTATGTCAGCCACAGAGGGGGTACCAGGCTGCTAACACTTATGCCTGCAAGACTACAAATGCAGGAGCTTCCACACCTCCTTTAGGTTGGACAGTTTGGTAGAATAATTCATAGAACTCAGGAAAAGGATTTACTTAGAGTTACTGGTTTATAATAAAGGACACAAATGAACAGCCAAATGAGAAAGATGCATAGGGCAAGGTGTGGGGTGAGGCCCAGAGCCTCCATGCCATCTCTGGGTGCATCATTTTCCCAGCACAGTCACACCTCAGAGGTATTACAGACTTGTTCAAGACTGCTGCAAGAAAGTGAGCATTGTAATAAAGTGAATTGTAATCTTTTTGCTGGTGGAGAGACCAGTCTTGCCTTCAATTTGTAAAAAAACACAGCATCTCTGAAGTGCAGTAAGGTGAAGCTCAGTAAAATGAGGTGTGTCTGGCCCTGGCTGGTGTAGCTCAGTGGATTGAGTGCAGGCTGCAAAACAAAGCATCGCAGATTTGATTCCCAGTGAGGGCACATGCCTGGGTTGCAGGCCACGGCCCCCAGCAACCACACACTGATGTTTCTCTCTCTCTCTCTTTCTCCCTTCCTTCCCTCTCTAAAAATAAATAAATAAAATAAAATCTTTTTAAAAAATCTTTTAAAAAAAAGAAGTTGAATGTATATCTCTTCAGGTGTTTAAAAAAACAAAAATGAGGTGTATCTGTGCTCACCAACCCAGCTCTCCAACTCTGCTTGTTCAAGAGTGCTTATAACCCAGGCTCCAGCTCCCCTCTCCTCCCTGAAACTTTCCACCCTCTCACTACACCTGTTAGTCTTAATGGTGACCAGCTCCCAGCCTGAAGCTATCTAGGGGTCCCATCCCAGTCACCTCATTAACATAAACTCAGGTATTGTCTAAAGGGGCTCTTAACAAACCACAAAAGACATTTTTACCACTTAGGACATTCCAAGAGTTTTAGGAGCTCTGTACCAGGAACTAGGAACAAAGACTAAACGTATTTTTTATTATGCCACAATATGCCACATTCTGTTTATCCATTCATCATCTGATGGACATTTGAGTGATTAATCTTTTTTGGCTATTATGAATAATACTACTGTGAATATTTGTGTACAAGTTTGCATGTGAACATATATTTTCAATTCTCTTAGGTATCCACCCGGGAGTAGAAATGCTGGGTCATGTTTCACATTTTGAGGAACTGACAAATTATTTTCCAAAGAAGTTGTACCTTTTATATTCCCACCAGCAATGTGATAGTTTCTCCACATTTTTGTCAACACTAACTATTGTCTGTCTTCTTACTTTAGCTATCCTAGGAGCTTTGAATGGTTGACTTTTACATTTGTACATTTTTAAAGCATTGTAAAAAAAGACAAACAAAAACAAAAAAATATGGGACAGAGACTCTAATGCTATATATATATGTGTATATATATATATATATATATATATATATCTCATAAAATCCCAAATATTGAAAATCTGGATCTTTATCAAAAAAGTTTGCCATTCTTATTCAAGAACATTCTAAATTATACATTGAATTAAAAGGCAAAATACAGATAGTGATTAGTGAATATCAAGAATTTAAATCCAGCCCTGACCAGTGTGGCTCAGTTGATTGGGCATTGTCCTGCAAAGTGAAAGCTCGCTGGTTCAGTTCCTGGTCGGAGCACATGCCTGGGTTGCAGGTTCAGTCTCTGGTCAGGGCAAGGCACATGCGAGAGGCCACCAACTGATGTTTCTCTCTTGCATATGTTTCTCTCCCTCTTATTCTCCCTCCCTCCCCTTCTCTCTAAAAATAAATACATAAACTCTTTTTTAAAAAAGAATTTAAGTCCAAATTATTTAACTAAGGCTGAAATTATTATTTTCTAAAAATTTAGTTACATTCTAAGTAATTTTATTTAAAGTATTTACAATTTTAGCATTCAATGTCTTTCTGGTTGCCTAAGTTAAGAATCAGCATCAGCCCTAGCTGGTGTGGCTCAATTGGTTGGAGCAACATTTTGTAAACCAAAAGGTCACAGGTTTGATTTCCGGTCAGGACACATGCCTGGGTAGTGGGTTTGGTCCCTGGTCAGAGTGTGTCCAAGGGGCAACTGACCGATGATATTCTCTCACATTGATGTTTTTCTCCCTCTCTACTTCCCTTCCCCTCTAAAAATCAATGAACATGTCCTCTGGTGGGGATTGAAAAAAAAAAGAATGAACATCGTGCTTCAGGGATACTACAACTAGATCTAGCATACTACAAATTTACAAGTAACATGAATTGTTCAATTTTGTAAAATATTCTTCAGTCACCATATACAGCTATTGCAAATACTGTGCTAATTCCTAAGTGCATCCAGAACCATGAATTGGAATATGAAGAGAAGCAAGAGATGTTGTCTCAGCACTACTGGGACAGACGCTTCGTTATGCAAGAATTTACTGCATTCATGCTCTCTAAGTGGAAGGATTTGATAAACTTATTAATTTGTCTGTCTTTACTGTAAGTGTTTTGGCTGCTAGAATCCTGCAGTCTCTGGGCAGTGGCCCCATCTCCAACCTTGGGAGCAGCACAGCTCAAATGCTTCTTGAATATTTGAATGCAGACACTTGCACCAGAGGCCTTAGAAGAGAAGGGTGGAGAATCAATTCCCCGGGGAATTGTCTTAGTCCTGAGAGTGATGCTAGAGCTGTGGGTTACCTACCAGGCCTCAGTGCAGTATCCAGAGTGATGGAGGTGCCCCTGCATTGTATAATACATTTATTTTCTGTGTGCTTGAAATATATGGGAATCTCTAAAGAACAGGGCCTTGCTCAGGTCTGAAAGTAATACTGTATTATTTTATTAGATGATGTTGGGAGGTTACTATTAATTTCAGGTGTGATAAAGATATTATAGTAATTTGTAAAAGTTATTTGCTAACACTAAAGTATTTATAGATGAAATGATGTCTACGATTTACTTCCTAATGCTCTTGTAAAAATATGGAGATAGATAAAAAAGGTTGTCAAAGTATTAATATAAATAATTGTTGAAACTGAGTGATGATATGAGGGTTAATTTTACCATTTTTCTACTTTTTATAGGTTTGAAATTAAAAATAATAAAATGTAATGAGAAAGGACAGAAAGGTTTGGGGCATAGTGATACAGGGTACAGCTAAGAGGGGGCCCCAAAGGGGGATTTGGAATGGGATCCAGAACTCAGGGCGTCTAGGAAATATTAGAAAGACGTATAAGATGTCCTTCCCCCTTCCCCCACAGGTGTGAGTTGAGGGAAGGGACACATGGAGCAGGAACATGCAGGGCTGTTTTGTACAGCCAGGGCTTTGCAGCTAATCCAAGGCATGGTCATTTACCATACCTATAGCCTTTGGCTGATCGCTTAGATATGTTAAATAGCTGTGGCCATGCTCTGAGCCAGGGGGATGGAAAGGGACTCCACCCCAAGATGTAACTGGGGGGCAGGTGTGGGAGCTTGAAGAAGATTGGCTCCATGACATGGGGCTACCCCTGCCCAGGCTCATGATGGCAGCCCCGAAAACTTGGAATAATATGGGAATGCTGGCAGGTGTAACTGATTGTAGGAGGTATCGGAAATGGGGGTACAGAGGAAGATTGGTGCAGGGATTTAAACCCAGACACAGCAGCCATTAGAGAGACAGCCACGAGGTTTTGCCAGAGTGGGGACCCCCGCAGCTTTAGTAGGGGGAACCACCATGGGGCTTTAGCAGAGAATCGCCACTTGGCCTTAGCAGAGTGGCGACGCCCCCTCCCCACAGCTTTGAGGGAAGAAAACCACGAGGCTTTACCAGAGTGGGGACCCCTGCAGCTCTGGTAGAAGAGGACCATGTGGCTTTGGGGTACTCCCTTTGGCCGTGTGCCCTGGGAAGCAGGAGAGACTTTGCCTGGAAGGAGGGTGAAAGAACTCTTGCCAGCAGGCCATGAGAAGGTGCCATATGGCTTTGGATTAATTGGAGGTCCTGCCTGGACAGCGACACAGCTGATGGTACTGGGAGCCTGAAACACAGACGTTTGCTTCTTTTCCTGAGGTACAGTACCCCGAATTAGGGAGGGGGGAAGGAAGCACTGTGGGTGTCTGTGGGTATCCTAAAGGACTTTGATATTTTAATGAAGACATTAAGTCGCTACTTTAAGTCTATATAGCATTAAATAAACATTTCCTTTCCTTTTCTCAAATCTCTGGCATTGAGAGATGTCTTTCCTATAAGGTGACGGACAATCGAGCCCAGTAGGGGGTCCTTTAGGTAATAGTATATCGCCCTTGGCCCCTTTGTTCTGTAACAATAGGAGAGTGAGCAGAGATGTTCTCTGCTTCCTGGCAGGTTGGCCACAGGTTTCTCCCAGGAGTGAAGGAGAAAGGCAGCACAGACACCCCTGAAGGGAGCTGGGGCCCAAATACAAGAACTTCTGGTACCAACCAGCTCCATAAAAATGGATTATAGTACTTGGACCTGAAGTAAAGAACTCATTAAAACTTCCCAGGATTCCTGTTGTACATGGAACCAGCTGATAGTATGTACTGTTTCAACCCCCTCTTCCACAAAAAGGGTCTCTCTAGGGTCAAGTTTCGCCCGGAAGACTGGGGTGAGGTGAAGGCCAAACAGGCCTGGGGTAACAGACGAATTCCTGAGAACAACATCTTAGCAGGACAACAGCAGGAAGTACACTCAGCCTGATAAAGGTATTAATCAAAAACCTAAAGCAAATGAGTCAGAACCATTCCCTTTAAAGTCCAGAATAAGACAAAGATGCCCACTGATATTACTTCTTTTTAATAAGGTAATAGAGGCCTTAGCCAGCACAAAAGAAAAATAAAAGATGTTGGAGAAAAAAAGAAAAACATTTCTTTAATAAAGCATAAGTACAGAGCTGTCAAAAATGTATTGAAAATAAAGAAGCAAAACCATCATTATTTACAAAATACATTTGCATAGCGAAAGTCAACACAATCTACAGAAATTATTAGAGCTAAGAGCAGGGAAGGTGAAAATAGTCAAATAGCAATTTCATTTATATAAAGCTGCATTAAATACTTATAAAATATAATTTAAAAGTACAAATAAGATAGGGAAACAAAACATTCAGGGCCTGTAATGGAGAAAATTATAAAACACTACTGAAGATTTTAAAACAGATCTGAATACATGTAGATAACTAGATAGATGGATCCTGCTCATATTTGGGAATAAACAAAATTGGACAGGTGGTGGTTATCCCCAATTTACTATCTACAATCAATGCAGTTTCAGGCAAAAGCTCAGTAGGGCTTTCTGTGGAACTGATCATTTTCATCTTTATATTTATGTGAAATAGTAAAGGATCAAAAACAGCCAAGATATTCAGATATTACAATTTAGTATGAAGCTGTGGTAGCTAGAGAATGTGTTGTTGAAATTGAAACCGGAAAAGCCGGCATTCATGCTGCCTGTCACCTACCAGACCCAATGAGCAGAGACAGGGATTGAATCTTTATGGGAGCTTTATTCAGATGGCCAGGGATCTGAGAAGACATTGATTGGGTTTGTGCCCTAACAGTCCATCTTACATTTCCTTTCAAGCCAGCCATTTTTATAAGGGGGCAAAAGTGCAGGTAAGGGGTCTGGAATTCAAGAGGGAAAAGTGTGGGAGGGGATTTGGGACTCAGGAAAGAGGTTAATCAGATAAAAGCTGCAGTCTGGCAATTTCCCTAACATCCTTTCACCTGCTGACCCATCATTTTCTTTTCCTGTGTCCTGGGCAATTTTCTTTATCTGTGTCCCGGGCTGCAGACTGTCTCTGCCTGGAACACAGTGGCTCAGACACCACCTTGGCTGCTGGTGGTCTCTCCTGGAGCACAAAGGCCAATTGCTTGTGGTCTCCTGGAGTCAGGGTGGGCCGTACCTGCAGTTCCTGCAAAAATAGTTTTCATATGCATTAACTACTAGGCTTATTAACTATTACCTGAAACTAAACTTCTCCAACTTTTGAGTCCCCCATCATTCCCCATTGTTAGTTTTAAACTATCTTATTTCTGTGAGATCAGTTTCATATGTAAGTTCTCATTTGGTTGTTGAGCATGTAACTTACCATTAGACCATGTGGTAGGGGCTTAGGAATACATTTAATTGCAGATCCACATAAGGGGGCACATTGTATGCAACAACAAGCTATGATAAAGCACAAAACAGTTTTTAGCACAGCTAAAAAAGTTTCACTCTCTCCAGCTGGGGCTACATTAGTGACTTTTAAGGAGAACATGTCCCTGTTCTTTAGAGTTACCACAGGTCCTTAGTTATAAATATCCAAGTAGGTCATTTCTTATTGATATGCTTAAACAAAATATAATTTCAAAGGCTTTCTAGGGGAGTACAAACAACTATAAGACATATAGTGAAGATTTGTTCAACATAAGTTCCTCCTGCAAGAGAAAATTCAGAGATGTTTAGAACATTTTTGCTAAATATATCTAAATATTTTTATCTCATTTGAAAGGAATAAGTTCTCTTTAACGTAGGTTTAAACAAAAAATAATGAAAATAATATCAGTCATTGTTTTCAAAAGGTGACTTTCAGGTCTTCTTGAGGTTTGGAGGTCCATTGTTCCTCTGGTGATTTCTTTAGTTTGAATCCAAGGTTTTATTTCTGCCAACTTCACCATGGTGGGGGCGGTGAGGAGTACGTCCCAATGTCCAGTCCACTTTTCTTCTAGTTGGCTTTCTGGGGATGCTATTGTCCAAGTCTTGAGTAGCATCTTTTTTTTTTTTTTAATTTTATTTTATTTTTAGAGAGGGAAGGAAGGGAGATAGAGAGAGGGAGAAACATCAATGTGCGGTTGCTGAAGGTCATGGCCTGCAACCGAATCATGTACCCTGACTGGGAATCGAACCTGCAACACTTTGGTTCTCAGCCCACTCTCAATCCACTGAGCTACGCCAGCCAGGGCTTGAGTAGCATCTTATCTGCAGGTTCAAAGGAATGTAGCAAACCTGTCTGGGGAGAGGTCTCTAATACAAGGTGACTGATTACTGCCGAAGTCTGATTTAAATGTTGTACATATTTCTTTATCTTCACTTCTTGATTGCTATATGTATCTCCCACTCCAATCATAGCCTGAAATGGTTGCATAGGGACACAAATGAATCCCACTTCGAGGAGCCACCCTTATCCTGAGCCAGGCAACAGGCAAAGCTTGATCCCAATGGAGATGAGTTTCCTGACACAGCTTGGCTATCTTTTTCTTCAAGGTGTGAGTCCTCTTCTCTAGCTTCCTAGAGGCCTGAGGTCTCCATGCTGTGTGGCATCTCTACTTGATTCCTAAGAATTCACTAACCTTCTGTGTAATTTCTGAAATGAAAGCAGATCCGTTATCACTCTGGATGCTGCTGAGTAGACCAAAGAGAGGAATTATTTCCTTCAGTAAGGCTTTCACAACTTCAAGGATTTCTCCATTCTAGTAGGATAGGCTTCTGCCTATCCTGAAAAGGTGTCAACAAAGACTGGCAAACATTTCCACCCTTGGACCCTTGGCATCTGGGTAAAGTCTATTTTCCAGTCCTCAAGTGGGCTCTGTCCTTGGTATTGTTTCCCTTCTTTCTTTGGATGGGGATCTGCCCTGGGGTGGTTCTTCTGGCACACAACACATCTAGCAATCACTTTTTATATGGCTTTAGAAATCCTAGGACTTGTGAGCTGTGGTTAATGAGTCCCTTCCATGGTGAGTGGCCTCATGTAAATGCTTCATGACTGGCTCTACCAAATGTTCAGGGGGCAGTATAACTCCTTTCTTATTCTTTTTATATCCACTATCAGCACCTTCTTTAACCAAAATCCTAGCTCTCAGCTTTCTCTAAGTCTGCAGTCAAATACTCAGGGTCAAATTGTGACAAGTCTAGAACATGTACCAAAGGCATTATAAACGTTCCTTTAGCAGCTCCTGTTTCACTGCTCGATCAGCCAGACTGTTTCCTCTAGCCACTGCAGTGTCTTCTTTCCGATGTCCCGGGCAGTGCACAGCTACCATTTGTAAAGGTACCTGAACAGCCTCTAATAATTTTAAAATTTTAAAATTTCTGCTGCATGCTTATTCTCCTTTTTATTGGAGGTGAACAGTTCTTTTTCCTTCCAGATGGAACCATGTGGCTGAAAAATTAGGAAAGCTTACCTTGAGTCAGTAGACACATTCACTCTCCTTTCCTGCGACAATTCCAGCACCCTCGTTAATGCAATCAGTGTGGCTTTCTGAGCAGAGGTTCCTGGCGGCAAGGCCTTGACCTCCCCTACTCCTTCAAGACTCACAACTGCATACCCAGCCTTTCTGTTTCCTTTGTCCATATAGCTGCTTCCATCTGCATTGACAGTCCAGTCTGCCTCTTCAGGAGGACAACCCTGTAAATCAATTCTGCTAGAACACACTTCATCAGTTATCTCAGCACAGTCATGCATTAGCACCGCCAAGTCAGACTCTGGGAGAAGAGATGCAGGGTTTAACTTACAGTTTTGAGGGAGACATTGGGATTGTCGAGAAGAATGGTTTGGTACCTGACCCTTCTTTCAGCAATGAGCCACAAATTTCCCTTTTGCTCCAGCAGGCTCAACACTGGCTGGGGTGCATAAACGGTGACAGACTGTCCCAGGGAAAATTTTCAGCTTCCTGTAAGAGCTCACAGGTGGCTGTCTCAGCTCTCAAGCAGGCTGGCCTCCACTGGACAGTGTGATCTAGTTTTCCTTGACAAGTAAGCGATGGGTTGTAGAATGTCACTAAGCATTTGGGTGAGGATCCCTAGGGCAATGCCCTGCCTTTCATGAATGTATAACTGAGAGGCCTTTCTTAGATTTGGAAGCCCCGGGCTGGTGCAGAAGCCAGGTGCAGCTTCAGGGACTCAAGAGCCTGGTGCACTACTCCATCCATTCTAAAGGGATATACTCTGGTCCTTTCAGAGTTTTTCTGGTTTAACAGATCTGATGTAGAAAATGGAGTATGTTCCCAATAATATCCAGTGGGCTGGCCCTCTGGCCCTACTCTCCCTGGAAGTTTTCACAAAGGGTATTTCAAAAAGGGTAAAGCCCTTGTAGGGGCTTTTCCTCTACCGAGTTTGGTTCCCTGGTAGGTTTCAGACGGTGAGACCATTTCAGGCTCACTTCCCTCAGCCAAGGAAGGAGGAAGATCCCCCAGGGCTGGAGGGGCCGTGGGAACCCTGATCACGCTCACAGCAGCCATGACAACCAGATCTTCCTGGTCCCTGTCCTCTGAGCTTCTGCTGTGTGAAAGATAGCAGATTCCTTTTTCTCTGGGCATCGTTCTATTTCCTTATAATCCTGCATCCTGATTATGTAAACTCATGCAAGTTTCTAGGTAAGGCATTTTTTGCCACTTCCCCAATCTCTGACAAAACAACTCTAATTACAGTACAATACAGTAATTTAAAGACCCATTCATCTGCCAGCACTCTCCTGAGTGTAGATTACACAATACATAAGCCAAACAGTATTACACTAAAAACCACATTCTTTTTACTTGTACATTTATAAGTATAGGTTGACCAATTAGCTAAAACTTGCCCCAAAGGGCTGTTTTCCAGAATGAAGGCTTCTCCCGACATTCTACCAGACAGAGCTCGGTAAACTAGCCAGTACCTTAATTAAACCAGAAGATACCTTTTTACCAGACAGAGCCTTGTAAACCAGAAGCCACCTTAATCATTGATTACCTAAACTGTGACCCAGGATTGTACCTGAACCAGAAAGCACATTCAATAAAAAGGGAAGTTACAGGAGTCAGAGGAGGAGAGTCCCCAAGTGAAATCACTTGGCTGCTGCTAGGGAGTCTCCAAATCCACACTCGAGGGACCCCCCAGTCCCTGCCAAATACCCAGACTTACTGGAGAGTCCCAAAGTCTCTCTTGGCAGAGTAGCCAAAATATGAAACCAGAAAAGCCAGCATTCATGCTGCCTGTTACCTACCAGACCCAATGAGCAGAGACAGGGATTGAATCTTTATGGGAGCTTTATTCAGATGGCCGGGGATCTGAGAAGATGGTGGGTTTGTGCCCTAACAGACCATCTGACATTTCCTTTCAAGCCAGCCTTTTTTATAAGGGGGCAAAAGTGCAGGTAAGGGGTCTGGAATTCAAGAGGGAAAAGTGTGGGAGGGGATTTGGGACTCAGGATTTGGGACTTAATCAGATAAAAGCTGCAGTCCAGCAATTTCCCTAACATCCTTTCATCTGCTGACCCATCATTTTCTTTTCCTGTGTCCTGGGCAATTTTCTTTATCTGTGTCCCGGGCTGCAGACTGTCTCTGCCTGGAACACAGTGGCTCAGACACCACCTTGGCTGCTGGTGGTCTCTCCTGGAGCACAAAGGCCAATTGCTTGTGGTCTCCTGGAGTCAGGGTGGGCCGTACTGCAGTTCCTGAAACAGTAGCTTTTCACATGCATTAACTACTAGGCTTACTATTACCTAAAACTAAAATTTTCCCACTCTTGAGTTCTCCCATCAGAATAAACACTGACACACTGAAAACCCTACATAATAGTAGACCCACCAACATGTCTATGTCTATATGAATGGATAGTAGATATATGGAAGATGGAGAATTTTGAATCCAAAGTAAATGGTGCTAAAAACATTGGTTAACCAACATGTAAAAAAATTAGAACTGTAGCTTGTACATATACACAAATAAATTCCAGATGGATTAAACATGTAATTATAAAAAGCAAAACTATAAAACCTTTAGAGGAAAATATGAAAGAATATCTATCTGACCTTGGAAGGCTGGAATAGCTTGGGAGTGGTGGTCAGTAGATGATCACTATGACAGGTGAATCTGTACCCACCAAGAACAGCAGCATAGGAGAATATGTAAGGAGATCCGTGTTAACCACATGGGGCTAAGGACCAGGCCCCAGGTAACCCTTGGGATACAAGTGTGACCTAATTTTGGGAAAAAGGAGCCAACGCAGTGGGGTAGATGTGGCAAGTGCTTCTTTACACATTAAAGGGATGACGTGGTCAGAGACTTCCCCCAGCTCATCTGCAACTGCTTCTATTTCACTAAGAGAATGAGAAACATATGAACATGTGGTCTGCCTTACTCTTTCCCCAGGAGCTGTCTGCTTGCCTGTCAGAATTCATTCTTGCAAAACCATTAGTGATCAGAAAGTGCTGGGGCTGGTCTCCATTCCTTGCCACCAACCTCCAACTAAACTGCAAGAAAAGCATGGATAACAGCTTTTCTTCTGTCCCCATTACCCACCCCCCTTCATGTCCTTGCTACAGAAGATTGGCTTTTCAACTTTTTTCTACATTCTTTTAGTTAGAGAGGTGGAAAAGCTAAACACTATATTTCTCAAACTTGTTTGCAGCTGAGCTCCTGGATTCAAAGTAACTTTCACCAATAAATGCTCTCAGATTGTATTTGAAAGTATGAAGTTAGGGAGAGGCCCTCTTACAGGGTTGAGAGTATTTAAAAGCAATGGTGACCACTGGACCTGGAGTTCCAGTGTCCAGTGTCCAGCTTTTTGGGATAAAAGTCCAACTGTGGTGTCTTTAGAGGCGGCGGCAGCAGCAGGTTCCTCATAGCTTCCGGGGTGTGTTCATTTATTCAATAGTCTGGTGGTAGAACCCTGACTTCCAAGCCATGGATCTCTTTCCAAAGCATACTAAATTCCTTTTGTTATTTTTTTTCTATATAAAATCCTTAGAATGATTTCTGTTTATTGCACTGGACTACTTGATACATCTGCTAGATCCCCTCACACTTCAGGTCAGTTCAACTCAGCCTGTACTGACCTCTACTGTGTGCCCAGTCCATTTTCTTGGGCCGTGTCTTCAGAAAGTTCCTAGTCTGTCTAGAACAGACGCAGACTCACACCTAGGGGTTTATAATAATAGCTGCTAGTTGTTGATAAACCACAAAATATAAGGTACGATTGGGCTTTATATACATTGCCTTTATTCCTCTGACATAGTGTATTAGGAATGTTTTCAGGCATGAGCATAAAAAAATCCTACTGCTTAGACAAGGACTTATTTTTTCCCACTTAGGTAAGTGCTCAGGTTAGAAAATTCAGGACTATATGCTGGTCAAGGCCATTATGAACAACTAAGTTTCTTCTGTCTACCTGTCTGTGGGGTACCTCAAGACATGGCTCCTCCATGACCCCAGAGTGCAGGTGGCCACCTGGCCAGCAGCCATAAGGACTGGGGAAAACAGTGCATATCTGGTGTCCCAGCCTTCTCAAGGCCTTCGTGTTTATCACAACCCTGTAGCATTTTCACATGCTACCTTGGCTCTCTCCCCTCCGATGCTCCCTCCCTAACCCAATAAATAGCACCAAGATCAAGGCGGGGTGCAGTTTTTGGCCCTACCCACTGCCTTCAGTGTACTTCCCTGTTAAATGAGTAATAAATGGCATGTCCACATCTACTGGCCCTCCAGGTAGTTTCTTCAGAACATCATGAACAAAAGAGTACACTGTCTCACCACCATTAGTGTGTTTTTCATCCCAGAATAGATGCTGTGCCTTCAGACATTTCAGCCCAGTTCCAGGCAGAAAGAAGCGGGGCTGAAGGAGGCAAAAGAAAATGGTAAAAAGCAACAGCCTCCTGCTTGTCAGACTCTGCCTTTTATTCTGGAAGGACAGCCTCCCAGGAGTTTTCTTGTTTAGATCTTGTTACTAGAGCTAATGTCATATCATGGCCATTTTTATCTGAAAAAAAGAATGGAATGTAAGTATTTCACTTGCCAGCATCTGTAGTAGAGTAAAGCAAAAAATAAGATGTTTGAAATGGATACTGAGTCAGTTGATCTACAGTATCTGCCAGGTTAGATAATCCCAATTTTATAGATGAGGAATCTAAGGCTGAGAGAAGTCACACAATATGCCTGCGTTAACTAAGGAAATGTGGACCGCAGACGATGTCAGTCTGTCTTTGCAGAGAATCCACTTGTGCATTGCACTGAGAGAGGTGAAGGGAAAACTTTCCTCAGTGGCCACCCCAGCCCCCTTGGCATCAATGCCTCCTGTAGGCACCCCCAGATCTTGGACAGGAAGAGTGGATTTACAGACTTTTTTGAAGCCACTAATTGTAAGGACTAAGAAACTGACTTTTCTGATGCTGGAGCATTACCATGGTGGATGTACAGGCCACTGCGACAAGGATGAGAGGACACATCCTTGCTGTGGAGTTTCCACAGCAAGTACTACCTACCACCTGGCAGCAGTTGTGTGTCACCAGCAGGGAGTGTCAGGGCCACCAGAAAATTGTACTCATTTTTTTAGTTGGTGTAGAAGTGGACTACAGCATTTGTTTAAAAGAGAAATAGTGAAGAGGTAAATGGTTATTATTATTGATTTTAGAGAGAGAGGGAGGGAGAAAAATATCAATTTGTTGTTCTACTTATTTATGCATTCATTGGTTGATTCTTGTATGTGTCCTGACCAGGGATCAGAACTGCAACCTTGGCATGTCAGGACAACACTCTAACCAACTGAGTTACCCAGCCAGGGTAGTTCTGGAGGAAGAGTCTTTGTCCCTGTTGGATTGGGTTAGGTTTGAGGAGAGAGTGAAGTTATGGACAGGGAGATCTGGGGTGAGTGGTGGCACCAGAGATAAACACTAACATAATTCTGAGGTCTGTAGCTGATATGGATGGGCTACTATATGATCTCAGTGAAGATAACTATAATTTTTTGAGAGATTTAAGGAAGTCCTAAGTAAATAATGAAATATACCATGTTCATGGATTAGAAACCAATATCATAAATATATAAATTCCCCCTCAAATGATCAGTAGATTTGGTGCCATCTTGATTAAAATCACAAGATTCTTTTATGGAATGTGATGAGCTGATTCTAAATTTATATGAAAATGTCAAATGTAAGGATTATCCAAGACATTCTTAGGACAGAACAAGATAAGAGAACTTCTTCTAGCAGATATCAAGATTTACTATGAAGTTATAGCAATTAAGATTGTGTAGTATAGGTGTAAACAAAGAAAACTGAACCAGTGGAATAGAATATTCAGGAACAGGTTGTGCATACACAGCCACTTGATATATGACAAAAATAACACTGCAGAGCACTGAGGAAAAGATAACCTTTCCAATAAGAGGTGATCACACAATCAGGTATCCATGTGGAAAAAAAATCTCACCCTTATCCACATAGCATCCTCACAAATAAACTTTGGATGGATTGGAAAATTCTGCATAGATTGGAGATTTTTCCTAAAAAATTAAAGATATAATAATAAAGCCTTTAAAAGATAACCTGGGAGAATACTTTCATGACCTTAGAGTAAGGGAAAAAATGTTAAGACACACAAAAGGTACTAACCATAAAAGAGAATGTTGTTCTATATTAAAGACCTTTGTTCATCAAAAACACAATCAATAAAATGAAAAAGCAAGCCATAAAAATCAGGGGTGGATATTTTCCATACATAGAAAATAAAGAACACCTACAAATCAATATGAAAAAGACAACGAAGTTTAAAAAATGGTGAAGTACTCAAAAGGGCACATCACAATAAGGGAAGTCGAAGTGGTAACTAAAGGAAAGGGACTCAGTCTTATCAGTATTCAAGGAACACAAACTAAAGCCACAGTGAGATTTTTATTATACATCCATCAGATGGGTAAAAATATTTTTGAAAGGTGTCAGTACTAAGCACTGGCTAGATGTAGTGCAAGGAGCTCTCTTATGTTGTTGATGGGAGTGCAAATTGATGCAAAACTTTTGGAAAACTGGCATTTTCTAATAAGTTAAAGATTTGGGTACCCTAGTGTTGCGCGTGGGTCACCGGCCAGCAGTGACCACGGAACGCCGTGGATGGCTCGCCGAAAAACACGCGAGAAACAAACACACATGCACAGAGACAGACCAGTTTCTGTGGGGAAGTAGGGACGAAATGGCCACCCCCCTAGTGGGGAGGGCCCTGATTTACCGTCCATACCTGCTTTTATTGGGCTCATTTTGCATAATAATTCAGGTAAAGTACAGTACTTATCAGTGGGAAGTAAGGAACTATAGAAAACAAGGAACTCTGCTGGTCTATTGAGTCGGGGTCAAAGAGCTGTAAGACTTTGAGGAATAAACTTCCTCCTTGGACCCTTCTCATTCAACTGAGAGCATTCTAAACAAAGAAGGTTTCACAGTAATTTACATGTTCTTTCTTAGGCCTGATCACCCAGGGAATCTGCCCCTTTTCAGCACAGAGCTGCACCACCCTGTCATTGTTTCAGGCTTAGCTGGGGACTAAGGCAATAAGGAGATTTTCTCCCAGACGATGAGAACTCAGGCTATGTCAAAGCCGAGGAGCGAGGGTCCGTCACCCTCTTTTGCTGCAGCCCCCCAAATCCTTCTTTTGGGGGGCCTCCCAAAGTGATCGTGCCTGGCTTAGGTCGTTGCCCCCGTGGGGAATCTTACCAGTCTTTGGCTAACCGACCAAGCTTTTTGGGGTTCAGCAGCAGAAGCAGCATTCCTGCCAGGGAGACAAGCTTTTGTCTCCTTGCTGGCTTATGGTTCCAAGGGCGTTCCCTTAGCCTTAGCCTAGGCGGGGGTTTCAGCTTCTGATACCAGTCAGGGCGGTTCCCAACACCCTAGGACTCAGAAATTCCTGTACAAGAAAGCACATGGGCAAGAATGTTTCCAGCAGCATTGCCTAAAAAAGCCTTGAACTAGAAATAACCTAAATGTCTATCAACAGTAGAATGGATAAACTGTAGAATGTTTATACAATGGAATATTTTTTAGCATCAAAATAACCCAGCTACAATCTACAACATAGATGACACTCACAAACACAACTTTGGTCAAAAGAAGCCAGATACAAAGGAATAAACACTGTGTGATTCTATCCACATGACATTTTAAAACTAGCAAAACTAAATTCCTTCATCTAGGTTTGCATTCCTAGGTAGGATGATTACAGTTATTACCCAGTCATGTACACCTCTTGGGGAGAAAGGGATTGTGACTGGGAAGGGACATGGAGAGATGCTTCCCTGGTGCTGGGAATAGTCTTTTTTGACCTGTGCTGATTACCTGGGTAGTCAGTACATAAGAATAATTAAACTCTACATTCATGGTTTATGTACTTTCCTTGGTATATACTTCAAAATAAAATAATAAGGTAAAAATATATATTTGAGAACTTTAAATGACTCATCCAAGATTGAAGGCCAGTCATTGGTGATCATCAGAACCAGGAATAGAACCTAGACCATGTGCCTCCCAGGTAAAGACTCTGGTCATTCTATTTTACATTTCTCTCAGCCCAATCATGAGTAGTTCAGTTCAGAAAGGGTTAAGCAACACAGCCCAGAGAGGAGTATTTCTTGGTTGCCTGGGTCATCACTAGGGCAGGTGAAACATTCTCATTCTTTCCGCAGGGCTCCAGCCCCATGCTGATGGTTTCGGCAGTGTTAGTAGCTGGAACTGGAGAGTTGACCCTGATGCTCTTTAGGACCTCGATCCTCTTATTTCCTCACTCTGCTCCACATTGCCTGGATGGTCCTTCTGGACCTAAAAGCCCTGGCTGGTGTTACCAGCTGCTGTGAATTGTATGTTTTACTACTTCTCAGTCAAGAAGAGAACTACCTAAAAGATATACACCATAAGCTCTTAGAGGGCAAGACCCATATCGACCTTCTCCACTAGGCAGTATATCTCCAGTTTGCGGCACAGGGCCTGGCAAAGAGAAAGAGCTCGAGCAACATTGATTGGTCATTTGTTGAATGAGGGTTAGGTGGTCATGTATTAAATGACCAGCCTAGGAGGGCTTTTGGGGGAGATGGAGCTGGGAGTGAGTTGGGAAGGGAGAGATCAATGTGGGCTATCTGGTAAAAAAAAAAATCACATTTTAACTGAGCCTTGAACAATAAGCAGGAATTGCTTAAGTGGGGAAAAATGGAGATATTACAGCATGGGCAATGGCAATAATGTGGGAGAAACTCTGACCTTTTTGGGGGGCAATGGTCAGTTTGACCTTAGCAAATCTTTCATGTTGGAGTGCATCAGTCAGACTTCAGTCAGTGTGTCTCCGCCCCTTTCTGACGTGGCATTATGCAGAGCTTTGCTCACTGCTCTCTCTCATCACGTCAGAGGCTCCTGCAGGGCGAGGTCATGGCTCCTCCCTGGGACCCAGCCCAGAGCACTGCACTTACTGGCTTTGCTGAATACCCTTCTGATCACCAGGCTCTGTCAGCAGTGTTCTCTGTGACCATCTGGGTCCCAGATGACGGTTCTTCCAGACATCTTGGTTGCATTTTTTTTTTTTACAAGTCAGGGTACACGATTCCATCCTGGCTCTTCCATAAGTCCCAACCTTTCTCCATTTTGTCCCCCTGCTCCTCCATATTTCTAGCAACCAATGTAATTAATGTACTGTTTAATTTGTTTTCCTGGAGCTGTGGTTATGCTCAGGATATCTCAAAGGTTTTTACATTAATTACTGGGAAAAGGCTTGCAGAGTATAAACTGTGCATGTGGAGTGAGTTTTAATCCGGCCCTTGGAAACTCAGATATTAAAAATCTCTCTGACTGTGCCTGCTTTCATTTGCATTTCCAAATTGTCAGGTTAGAGGGCCTCTCAGTTGATTGAATAATGGGTTAATGGCCTCTACTCTCTTATTAAATCCAGAGAGTGTCTTTGTGAAAGTGCACACTTGGCAGTTTCTATCTGGATCATTCTAATTGCATTTTGAGGGTGCTGTGAGGGCTGTCTTGAAGAAGTGGCTGTCCTGTACGAGGGTAGAAACTCTGTGCAAGAGGGAGAGAAGCCAGTCCAGGAACACTCAGAGGCTATCTGGTTCTGTGCATTGCCATAACATAAGACTCAGGAGAGCGGGGACGTGCTCTGTCTTCTTGACCACTATATATACTGTGCCTAGAATAGTGGCTGCCACTGTTCTCAGTGCTGGCCCTTAATGCTTGATAACTAGTTCTTGAATGAAATTTTCAGCTATTTTGTCATACTGACAACCTGAAGGGGTAGTCTGGATGGTCACTTGGATATAGTTGTAATCCCATACTTCAAAACATGGGATTAGGATAAATTGAATTTAGAGTATGAGAAAGTCTGGACACAGAAACACTAGGCCTGAGAAGCTCCCATCTCTCTCCAAACACATGCTCTCGGAATGAGCCTTCTGTTGTGCTCTCAATAAATTCTTGCTTTCCTAATAGCCATCTCATTTCCATACCAGTTATTCCATATGTCAAAACTTTCATATGGAATCCTCTAATAAAGATTCTAGCTCATTTAAAATATACTGCTTCCTCTAGCCATGCATCTCTATGCTTAACTCTAACCTTTTTTTCCCTCTTAACTCTAATAATAATTCTTGACTGCAGAGAAAGGCTTTGTGTTGTGGTGGGAAAAGTATTCCAGGTACATCCACTACAAACAGAGACATAAAATATAACAAACATTATTATTTTTTTAATTTATGGTCAAGCTTAAAAGAAAGAAAAGGAAATCTTTCATTAGCTATCAGAAGAATTAAAACCAAAACCATAATATAAACACCTACTATTCCACACCCACTAGAATAACTATAATAAAAAACCCCAGAAAATATAAGTGTTGGTGAGGATGTGGAGAAGTTGGAACCCTTATACATTGCTAGTAAGATGTAAAATGATACAGATGCTGCTGAAAAGTTTGGCAGTTCCTCAAAATGCTAAGCATAAAATTAGTATATAACCCAGAAATTGCACCCAGGAGAATTGGAAAATACATGTTCAAACAAAAACTTGTACAAAAATTTGCATAAAAGCATTGTTCATTATCACCAAAAAGTATAAACAAACTAAATGTCCATCAGCTCATGAATGGATGAACAGAAGGTGGTATAGTCATGCAATGGAATATTAATACATGTATTGCAGGCCACTTTCCTTCCATAAAGGTTGATGACCAGGTGTACAGCATAGAACTCTTGTCTTTTAGGAGGACTTGGATATTGCTGTATAGGTCAGTGGTCCATTTTTGGCTTACAGCAACAAATTATGACATTCCATTCATGAACCAGATCTAGTCTTTTCTTGTCTACACTAGCTGATCATACAGAACTCCCCATGAGGTCTTACATCTAAGCTGAGGGAAAAGAATTAGTGCAACAGAGGGAGGAGGCATGGAGATCTGGAATACCTAATAGTATAAATTATTTGAACTCTCCAGTTTTGAGCTCAATTCCACCACAGGATTGGTTGCTTCTATGCCTCTCAAGTTTATAACTTGGATATGACAGGATCTGATTAATGAAGGTCAAATCCAGTTACACAGTCATCTGATGCCCCCTGGTCATACATTCAGTCCCTACCAGGGCTCAATGACATGTTTGGAGCTATCGCTTGAATGATAGCTATCTCTCTGCTACTGATGGCATAGCCTTGCTCTAGAATCTTAAGGGTTGTGCTGCTATCCTCCTAACAGAACTTGCCAGAGACTCCCACCCCACACAGCACCCTTATCTAGCACAGATACCTCTAGCCCCATTGATGCTGCTGGGTTCATGAGCCCAGGGGCTTTTGCTATAGCCTGGATCTGATGAAGACTGTCTTACTCTAGGCCCCACTCAAAACCAAGCAGCCTTCCAACAAATAGGATCAAACAGTACTCCCAACCATGTTATGAACTATCTCTAAAATCCAAAGTGGCCTACCAAGCTCTCTTTGTGATGCTGGGGGTACGAGTGGCAAGAGTTTCTCCTTTACTTTGGAGGGGATGTTCCAGCATTCCTCAGATTATTGGACACCTGAACACTTCATGTGTGTGTTAGTCCCTCTAAACTTTTGTAGGATTTCTCTCCCACCATTTGGCACACAGGTGTCTTACCAGAACTTCCAGAATACTTATCATTCCCACTTACCAGCTCTGGTGAATGTGGTTTCATCAATATAGTGGACCAGCATCAAGTTTTGTGTAATGTCAGACTCATTAAGGCCCCTCTGGACTACACTGTGAAAGGGAATAAGAGAGCTAATCTGGTTCTGGGCCAACGCTGTGAGTGTGTGCTGCTCTCTGTCCTAGGTGAAAGCAAACTGCTGCTGATACACTTTCTTGATGGAGATTAGAAATAACACACTCACCAGCTCAATAGATGCATACCAAGTACCATAGGCTGTGTTAGTGTTTTAGTAAAGATGCCATATCTGGCACAGTAGCCATAGCTGGGCTCACTAGTTGTTTAAGTTTACGGTAACCCACTATCACTTGCCTTGGCCCGTTTGATTCTGAGGTCCTTTTGAGTGGCACTAATTTCTGCTAATCTACCCAGGATGCAGCATTACTTCTAATTCACTGTCTTGGTTGAGGGAAATAGTTAAAGGGCTTCTCTTTGGATGCCCAAACTATACTAACTCTTACCCTACAGGCTAGGGAACCAGCAGCTAAGTATACCCATCTCAACTATGTATTCAGAAAATGGACTTGGACCAGGACTCCATGTAACATCTGGGCTCCATCTATATCATCCCAAGCATGGGGACCATGCTGGCCTTTTTGGGTCCCTATGGTATCAGTGTCAGTTCAGAACTTATATCTAACGGCCTTCAAAGATCTGGATGTTCACTTATACTCAGTGTACAATTACTCTGATAAACGTCTATAAGTCCCTTTGGAGGAAGGATTGGGAGACCATCTGCTGCATACACTTGGTGTGACATTGCAGGGGTCTTCAAAGGGAGCCAGCCCCTTTCAACCAAATGCTCTAAAAACTGGCTCAGGTTTAGAAAACAGGTGAGAAATTATATTTTCCTGTTTCAGTAAACCTTCTGCTTGCCCTCTCTGGATCTATTTTGATCATGGTAGTTACGCAACATCCTCACTGGTTGTCCATTTATCTTGCCCCTAGAAACATTGTTGTCTATTAGCCATTGCCACAATCCCCATGGATCATGGCCCTTGATTTCCATCTAGCCTTGCTGTCCGTTATGTAATTATAATCACATTGCCTCTGAAAGTTAAGTGCTGCCTCCTGGCCTCTCTATTCCAGAATTCTATCATCCCATTGACACTAGGGACCCCCGTTCATCTGCAACCGCTCTTACCATCAACCCTGATCTACAGAAGACAGACACCACTGAGTCCCCTCACCGGCATATTCCTCATTACCTTAATGAGGGAAGTGTCTGCTGGGCCTTCCAGGGAGCATAGTCAGCTGGAGGCCTCTCTGGTATTGCCTAATAAATCCATTCTAGTGTGTCAGCTCTCTGAAGTTTTGACCTCCTCCTTAATACTCTGTTCAGGTATCTTCACCTTATTTCCTACAGACCATTATTGGTTTCAAGCTTCAAGGAGCTGCAGCCTATTAAAACCAGCTCCAGGCATTCTTGCCAGGATGTTAAATTTGAAGTCATGGAAGTACCTACATATCATTAAATCTTCCACATCAGCCTTCTATTCCAACTTCTTTTGTCCAGGTATCTTGAGATCCATTCCCACATATGTTTTTTCACAAAGTTGCCAGGTCCTACAGCAATCTTGAGGAGATAATCCCTTATATCCCATAGTAGTAATAATACCTACTGAAGCCATGCTGAGAGCTGACCCCAGTTACCAGGGTACAGGAGGCAATGGGAGTCTGTGCTCCTAGCAAGTGAAGGAGTACTCTCCTACACTACCAGGTTCTGAGGATTCCAGCTTCTCAAAGGCATCTACCCAAATATCTCTACCCATGTATCAGGGTCCCAATCTCACTTTACCGGGGTGCTGATTTTAGCACAGACTTGTTAGGACTGTGAATTCATCTTCCTTTGCAATCAAATCTTGGTCTAATTTTCAGCACAATCTGTCATCTAGCTGAAGGGTCATGTCAAACACTTCCATGCTGGCCCTGTGACCTTCACAATGTATCTTGATTTGACAGTAGACTGACATGAGCTTGCTGTTTTTTTACTGGCAGTTAACAATAGGCAACCAACTTTGCTTTCAACTGCAGGAAACAGAAAACCCAATCAGAACTATCTTGAAAAATAAGGGAGATTTATTGGCTCACATTACTAAAAAGGTCATAGGTGGGGTGAGGGCTGATTTGGTTCAGAGGTTCAGTGATGCCATCAGAGACCCATGTCCTTTCTTTGATCTGCCTTCCAAGACCCCAGCTTTTACCTCTGGGCTGGTTCTCTTCATGGTGCCGAATGCCTGCAGAAGTTCCAGGTTTTCCATCTCCTCACTATGCTGCCCCCAACAGAGGACTGCTCTCATGGTTGCTTTTTCAGAAGAGGAAATTTCTTTCTCATGTGCATGCCCTAGACAAGTAATGCTTGAGTCTCCTTAGGCATGTAATGTCACTACTTCATCTCCAAGTTCCTATCCTGATTATCCTGGAATAAGCAGAGCCCACTGTAGGCTGTGGTAGGGAGGGGTAGATGCCTGAAAAATGCCTGGGTATAGCTATAATGCTGGCTAGGCAGCTAACAAATAATGTATTTAAATATATTCCAAGTTTTTATAATGAAGTTGTGTTCTTTGGGAAGTTTAGAAACCATAAATGTAAACGTGTAAATAAATGTATTATACACCAATGTATACATGTATAATACATTCATTTATGTATGTAAATATGTTATTAGGAGCTCTTTTATACTCATAGTAATAACATTTTATATGCAGGAAAAAGTAACAAACCCTTTTCACTAGGCTTTCTTATAGTAATACATAGAGCAAGGCCAGGATTCTGAAATCAGCTTTAACTTGATAATACAATTCACAATCATATTTAAAATATTTAATGAGAAGAATGGAACAATCATCAACCAATCTGCCTGGTCACCCAACCAATCAGGGGCTCATTAGCTATTATACTCAATTAGTAACCTCAGCCACAATTGCAGTTATGACTTAGAAGTCACAGTCAACTCATACCCCCAATAATAACTTGGGGTCTACTTCAGCCACCAGTGCTGGGCACCGTGTAGCCATGGAATCCTCACTTACACCCAGTCCATTACTGTGCCAGGACAAAGGGATCCCCACCCCCAGACACAGCTTCAAGGGATGTCAGGACTGTCATCGTCAAACACCAAGGGAATTATGGATGAAAGAGAACAAAAATAAAACTCAGGAGAAGTCTCCCTGGTTTTCCATTGCATTCAGTGAAGAGAGACAGCATCAGAGTCAAGACAAACCAATGTCAAGATGAGCTAGATCGTTTATAGCTGTGTCACTGGGTAAGTTACTTCACTTAGCCATGCTCGGACACTCACATCTATAAAATCAGTAATACAAGAATTGCCTTGAAAATTGGTTATGAACATTTAGAGGCAGTATAAGTTGTGTCCAATTCAGTATTTAGCACACAATAAGAAGTTGATCAATAAATATCTGTTATTACCATCTCAAGAAACTGGTTAAAAAACCTCAGATAACCACGGGCTTACAAATGTCCTTGCAGCAAAATTACCTTCCTGATTTCTGAAGTAAGGAAATCCAGCCACTGGCCCCTCCATAAGTTCATCCCCATTTGGGGGCTTGAACTATGCATTCATCCATGCTGCCCCTGTATCTATAATTACGATGGGCTGAGAGCCACTAGTGCTGGGAACAGCTCTTCCTGATCTGGAATTTCTGACAGCTCAATGTCCACAAGCTGTTCACGAGTTATTTCAAGGGACATTTTACTGTCAATCACTTACACGGTACAGTGAACTGCCCAGGCCTACTCTCTACACCCAGGATCATGAGAAGGGCAGGGGCAAAATTTGATCTTGGGAATTAGCACACTAGTTCATGACTCATAAAAGGAAACCAAAAGCCCTGACTGGTGTGGCGAGGTTGGTTGGCCGTCATTCTGCAAAGTAAAAGGTCACCAGTTTCATTCCCGGTCAGGGCACATGCCTGAATTGTGGGTTTAGTCCTCAGTAGAGGCATGTGTAAGCGGCAACTAATCAATGTTTCTCACTCACATCAATATTTTTCTCCCTCTCTTTCTCCCTTTTCCCCCTCTCTCTAAAAATAAATAAATAAAACCTTTAAAAAGTAGAGAATAAAAGGAAACTGAGAAAAGGATTGTGATACTAAATGAGAAAAAGGAACTATTTTTATACAGAATTCCCTACAGGTGGGGCACCGGGCTGCGTTATAGAATCCTCCAAAGAACTCTAAGAAGCAAATGATGGATCCCCATCTTATAAATAAGAAACTGAGGTTTGAAAACTCTAAATGATTTGCCCCATCGGGCAAGGGGAGGAGCTGAGTTTCAAACCTAGGGCTCTTTGATGACAAGATTCTTCCCTTATTCCTCAGAGGTAGTGTTGTTGGTATTTTGGTCAAGGAATTATTTTAGAGACCTTATTTACTTATTTTTAGAGAGAGGGGAGAGAGGGAGAGAGGGAGAGAAACATCAATGTGTGGTTGACTCTCGCATGCCCCCTAATAGGGACCTAGCCTGCAACCCAGGCATGTGTCCTGACTGGGAATTGAACTGGAGACCCTTTGGTTTGCAGGCCGGCGTTCAATCCACTGAGCCACACCAGCCAGGGCATGGACAAGATATTTTTTATTGCTTGATGTTCAGCAACTCATCCCTGAGTGTAAAAGGTTAATAGAAGGTCCAAATCATGAAACAACTAGAAATGCACATTTTTAAACCTCCCATTGAGGAGGGGTGAGACACTTCAGGCTGAGAGCCACTTAGATAGCTAGATCTATTATAAACCCATTTATAATAGATTGCTCAAACAACGTCCTATTTGAGACCAGGATTCTCACAAGGGTAAGAGGAGGAAGGAGTCTTGCAGACATGGTTGTGATGGTCTTACTGAGAGGGGAAATGCATCTGTGAATCTGAGCTGTGTGTTCATAATGTTCTCTATACATCATCCTGTGTACATTTAAACAAACATGCACTTGAACTAGGTATGCCCTTGACTGTGCACAGAAGTGTGCAGGTCCCAGTCACCTGGGCCCCCTCATCTCTTCCTCCATGTTCAGACAAGTCCCCCTCCTAAGTATACCTCACATGCCTCCCTATTATGGGCTCCACATCATACCTCTTTATCTTTCTTTCTCAGACCATGGCAACAGCCCTGACCCTAGTCCCAGATCCCACCAATTTATTCTGCACACTGCTAACAGCACAATCTTTGTAAAAGGCAAACCAGACCACATCACCTCTAACTCAGAATCCCTCAGTCACTGCCATTGCCTGCAGCAGTTTTAGGAGCAGACCCTGGATCTAACCGAAATCTTCAAACAGAATGCAGTATATAAAGCAGAGAGATGAAAACTGCTTTGTGGACTTACAGAGGCTCCTCAGCCAGGCATGCCAGGCCTTTTTATGATCTGTCCCCTGCCTACTCTCCAGTGACATTTTTTAACTCTACAGAATCCACGGGGCTTGGTGGCTAAGTTCAAGAACTCTAAAACCAACCTGCCTGCATCCCAGTCCTTGCCACTTACTAGCTGTGCAAATTTGAGCACGTTGTTTCGCCACTCTGTGCTTAGGTTTTCTTACTGACAAAATAGAGTTAGTAGTAGTCCCTGAGGGCTCTCTTAAGGATTAGATTAGTTTATATTTGTGAAACATTTAAAACAATCCCTTTCACATAGTAAGTGCTCAGTAAATGTTAACTTTTATGATCTTTCTTATATCTCACCTCAAGCTGCCCTAAATTTCTCTAAGATCCCTAAAATGTTATGCTACCCAACCCTCCATTACTTTTTATGTTAAGGACATGTGAACCAGATCTGGCATCAAAAAGCTATCCAGGACCTAAGGGACACTCTAGACACAAGGCACGCTGACCAGATTCCCTCCCCTCTCTGAGCACTGGCTTCATATCCTCTCTGGACAATCCACCCTGTATTCTCTACATTCTTGAGGCATCCAGTCTGATGGGCTAAATTCAATGTCTCCTCATTGGGTAGAGGCCTTTGTGCTCAGGTACTCCACAGGACACTGTCTACCTTACAGGAGGTCACCTGTGGTCCAATCAGTGGCCACTGTCCTTCAAAGGGTGGCCTTGCTTCCCTTTCCTGAGCCACATGCTGTGGATGAGGCAGAAAAGCTGGAAAGGGGCATCATGATCACATTTCTAGCAAAACATTTGTGATTTCGACCGGAATGGCCTGCTTCCTACTTCTCTGCCCACCAAACTTTTTATTTACCTATCAGGTTTCAATTCAAGGACTACTTCCTTGGTCTCTCTTCCCTAATTCTCCCAGACAGAATTAGGCACTGTCTCTGTGCATGCAGGACCTGGGCACAACCCTCCGCTGCAGGGCCTGTCTTTTTCTTTTCAGTGAGATATGACTGCATTGCGTAGGTTTCAGATTTACAACATGTCCACCTTTTCACAAGAGTTCTTTGTGGATCTGTAGCACCTGGCACACAGTGGGTGCTTAACCAAAAAATGTATTAGATGAACAAAAGAAATCTAGGTATATATGCAAAAGGAGGTAAATTTCAGTCCATATTTATTTTCTTTGCTGAAGTTATGACCCTTTTTTCCAGAAATGAGACAAGTTCAAATCAAAGAGGAGAAATAGAAAATTGGGGAAAAAATAGATATTATTTCTGTGACATTTCCAAACTCTCCCCTACTACCTAGAGGCATAGTTGACTCATGCCTTCTTTCTCTGCTTCCTGCGATTGGAATGTCATTCAAAATCTCCTCTTGCCCACCCCTTATCTACCCAGGGAGCTACTCTTCACCTTTGAACAGTCCCTGACAGTTAGCTTCTCCAGTAACACCTCCTTGACCTCCAGCTCCTTTCAAACCTAGTCATTCCTCTCTCCTCTGTGTTAAATTTGTATGGTGCCTTGTAGCTGCTTTTGTTATGTTTATCCCATAGAATGGAGATTTATTTCATTATATATTTCCCTTGTTGCCTAGAAAGAAGCTTACTGAGGGAAAGGAGAGGGACTTACTCATCTGTATAGCTCCTGCCTGGAATGAGGTAGGTGCTTGATAAATGTTTGTTGAATGAATGAATAAATGAATGAATGAATATAGGTGTGTAGGTATTCCAAAATAGCAAAAAAAAAAAAAAATCCCTAAAATCCTTTACCTTAGCCTTCAAAATATAATTTTCTTGCTGCAGGCTTCCTTTTTTATTGTGTTTCATTCAGACTGAAGCTACTTCCTTTTACATAGTTTTCAGTTTTCTGCAGCACATTTCAACTGACTAATGGGGGTGAGGGGATCCAAAATAGTCTCTAAGGTGCCACTATAGACAACTGAGACTCACCATAAACCTTTTCAAAGTGTTTTTTTGTATCATTGCTTTGCCCAAACAAGGCCTGAATAGTCACATTTGGGTGAAATAAATACCTCCACCATCTCTAGTTTCTTCATGCTTCCTCTTTTCTTTCCTACCTTTCTGCCATTTCTAGGTCTGACAAATGAGAATTACAAAAATACCAGGATGTATCTGCAATGAACATTTTTAAAGCAAAGAAAAACTTCTTTGAGCTTATTTGCTCAAAAACGCTGATTATTCACACTAACCAAACTGTAAAACTATGAGAAGGGAAAAATAAGTAAAAATCATTATAAACTTCCACAAAAATTATTTCTTTTTTATTTATTTACTATTATATTTTATTAATTATGCTATTACAGTTGTCCCAATTTTCCCCCATGTTCCGTCCACCCAGCACCCCTGACTCCCTCAGGCCATCCCCACACCATTGTTCACATCCATGGGTCATGTGTATATGACTACTCCATTTCCTATACTGTGCTTTACATCCCCATGGCTATTCTGTAACTACCTATGTGTATTTCTTAATCCTCTCACTTCTTCACCCATTCCCCCACATCCCCCTCCCATCTGGCAACCATCAAAATTCTCTATGTGTCCATGATTCTGTGCCTGTTCTTCTTGTTTGCTTAGCTTGTTTTCAGATTCTATTGTTGATATATATATATATATCGTTGATAGATATATCTTGTTTGTTTTATTGCCATTTTATTGTTCATAGTTTTGATCTCCTTCCTTTCCTTAATTAAGTCCCTTTAATATTTCATATAATAATGGTTTGGTGATAATGAACTCTTTTATTTTTTTCTTGTGTGGGAAGCGCTTTATCTGCCCTTTGATTCTAAATGATAGCTTTCCCAGGTAGAGCAATCTTTCTGTAGATCCTTGCTTTTCATGACTTTGAATATTTCTTGCCAGTCCCTTCCAGCCTGCAGTTTCTTTTGAGGAGTCAGCTGACAGTCTTATGGGAACTCCCCTGGAGGTAACTAACTGCTTTTTTCTTGCCACTTTTAAGACTCTCACTTTGTCTTTAACGTTTGGCACTTTAAGTATCATGATTCTTGGAGTGGGCCAATTTCCATCCATCTTGTTTGGGACTCTCTGTGCTTCCTAGATGTACATGTCTACTTCCTTCACCAAATTAGGGAAGTTTTCTTACATTATTTTTTCAAATACATTTTCAATTTGCTCTTTCTCTTCTCCTTCTGGTACACTGTATGATGTAAATGTTGGAATGCTTGAAGTTGTCCCAGAGGCTACTTACACTATCCTCATTTTTTTGGATTCTTTTTTCTTCTTATTGTTCTGATTGGTTGTTTTTGCTTTCTTATGTTCCAAATCATTGATTTGATTCTTGGCTTCATCCACTCTACTGTTGGTTTCCTGTAAATCGTTCTTTATTTCAATTAATATATCTTTTGTTTCTGACTGGTTCTTATTTATGTTGTTGAGGTTCTCACTAAGTTCCTTGAGCATCCTTATAACCAGTGTTTTCAACTCTGCATCTGGTAGATTGCTTTCTCCACTTTGTTTACTTATTTTTCTAGAGTTTTGATCTGGTCTTTCATTTGGCCCATGCTTCTTTATGTCCTCGTTTTGGCAGCCTCCGTGTTTGTTTCTATGCATTAAGTAGAGTTGCTGTGATTCCCTGTCTCGATAGCATGGTCTATTTTAGTAGGTGTCTATAGGGTCCAGTGGCACAGCCTCCACTATCACCCAAGCTGGGTACTCGAGGTGTGCCCTTTGTGTGTGCTGAGTACAACTTTCTCTTGTAGTTGAGCCTTGGTTGCTGCTGACAGATAAATAGCAGGGATTTACCCAGGCCAGTCAGCTGCAACAACTGGCTATAACTACTCGCCTCCATTGTGGAGGATCAGCTGTGCCAGGGCAGGGTGGTGGTGCTGCAAAGTGGTCTGTAGTTGTCCACTGGATCCAGGCCCTGTGTTTTCTTGGGTGGTACAGGCCAAGCCCAGCTTTGACCTGTATTTTGCCCAGGGTTACTCTGCCTGAGCTATAAAGCTATAGCTGATACTTGTGCTGGGCTTGGAGATTCCCAAGAAAAGCCAAGCTGTGAATCTAGGCTGGCTGCTGCTAATGCCATGCCTGGGGACACTTAGGTATGGAAGCTGGGGGTTCACTGAAGCCAGATGTTTCTTTTTTGAGAGGATTTAGGAAGTTATGAAGCTTGAGCCAAGACCAGCTATTCATATGGAAAGCTACTGTTAACAGCTGTCAATTGGGTGTGATGGAGCCTTAGGGGATCTCTAGGGCAGGGCAGACAGTGTTAGCTGGGTTGATGGTGTCTCAGTTATGGCAGGTGCCTGTGGGCTCTGTGGTTCTGCCTGCCTTTCTGTCTGGAAGAAAGCTGTCTGCTAGCACTTACTTTGATGCCAGTTACTTCAGTTCCTCTCCATATGCCACTTGTGCTTTTCAAGCTGCTACCCCAGTGCTGGAGCTCAGAGGGGGTGAGCCTGAATAAGTTCTTGTGTGGGTTCTTTAAGAGGAACTTCTTGGCCCTGGCTGGTGAAGCTCAGTGGTTGAGCACAGACTGTAAACCAAAGGGTTGCTGGTTTGATTCCCAGTCAGGGAATATGCTTGAGCTGTTTGCCAGGTCCCCAATAGGGGGAATGTGAGAGGCAACCACACATTAATGTTTTTCTCCCTGTTTCTCCTTCCCTTCCCCTCTCTCTAAAAATAAATAAATAAAATATTTTTTAAAAAGAGGAACTTCTTGGGACTCCAGAAGTTTCTTCTATGATTCAATCCCTGCTGGGGTTTGCAGCCAGAAAGTTATGGAGACTTATCTTTCTGGCACAGGTATCCTGGGCTAGGGGGCTTGATGTAGTACTTGGACTCCTCACTCCCAAGATATCCCTCCAGAATTTTTATCCACCACATGTGTATGCAGGACCAGCCTGTTCCATGTCTCTGTATCTCCATGCCTCTGCCCCTCCTACCAGTCTGGATGGATGTGGTTTCTTTAATTCTGTAGTTGTCAGACTTCCATTCAACCCTATTTCTGATGGTTCTGAGTGATGGTTGTTCTATAATTTAGTTGTAATTTTGATGTGGCTGTGCAAGGATGTGAGCCATGTTTACGTATGCTGCCATCTTGACCAGAAGTCTCCAGATTTATTAAATAAGACATAAAAACACAAATAAATAAGGAAAAAACAGATTTGATTACTTTAAAATAAAAACAAATCACTATAGGCAAAATTAGAAGACAAATAAGGCCCTGGCCAGGTAGCTCAAATGGTTAGTGCATCATCCTGATATGCCAAGATTGCAGGTCCAATCCACAGTCTGAGCACATACAAGAAGCAACCAATGAATGAATAAATAAATAAATGGAACAATAAATTAATCTCTTTTTCTTCCTTC